>NC_139947.1:10673674-10728674 GCF_963454915.1 Gymnoscopelus microlampas | reverse complement strand
TTACTTAATATATTTTACTTAAAAAATAAAAGTTAACTCCCTGTTGATTTAACTTTTATTAGGAAGGACCGGATCCGCTGATCCGGATCGTCAAACAGTAAAATCAACAGGAAGTTGACATTTATATATATAAAAAAAGAATGTGAATCAGCTTTGTTTGTGTTTGTGCTAAAAGAGTCATTTTGAAGAGCAGATTTTGCATTATCAATTTCTATTCAATGGAGCAACTATTTTTTCTCGAGGTGGTTTGGACACATTATGGCAAGGTAACTACACGACCCAAACCTCTACCAAAGTGTCCTAAGTGGTAAAGAAAAAAAATGCCCCCCCTGTCTGTTTTCTTAAACAAATCGAACCCTACTTGCAACTTTAAAAGCTATATGAGCATTATTATATAAAGCATGTTTTTAATCAATGACAGCTGCCATAATAATATCTCCTCCCTTCAATAGAATCCCAATGAAGCCAGCAGCCCTATAAAACAGTGGTTCTCAAAGTGGGGTCCGGGGACCCCCAGGGGTCCTTGAGGGGGTTTCAGGGGGTCCCCAGCAAAATGTGTTAATACAGCGTCACACTCATTTTAACCCCTTTATCCAAATTGTATACCTTGGCTATTCAAAAACAGCAGATATACAAGCTCACAGCACAAATCTGAATATTTTCTTTTTACACAAATCTTCTCTTATGGGGGTCCCTGTCACAAAAACATTTTCAGATGGGGGTCCGCGGCCGAATATATATCAATTTGGGGATCCCTGGCACGGCAAAAAAATTGAGAACTACAACTATACGGCTATAAAACTCTTGAGCGGTCCACTGGCTGAGGGAGGGCGTTCTGCTCCGTGGCCCTTAATTGAAAAACAACTTCATCTCCTCGATCTGGTACGTGCACACGCACGCGCGCCTGTGCACGTCGATCCGCTAATTTCGCACATGCATTCCATCCCTATATAGCCAGATGTACCAGCACTCCCTGTCGTTAATTAAGACAAAGTTAGGAGGGTCTCTCTCTCTCCTGCATGATTGAGCGTGCGTTATGTTGCGAGGGAAAAACACACATAAACAAAAAAGAGAAACAGTTCCCTCGCTTTTAGCGCGTAGCTGTTGTCTCTATCCGCACTGAAACAGTGGCTCTGACCATGCTAGGTGTTTTTTACTCTCTCCATCACCTTTTCTCCCCCTTCTTTTTTTACAGTTCTGATGCTGACATGAAGCAAAATACATTGGGGAGCAATTATTATGACAGTATGCCGGGGCCTGGGAGGTAGACGATGACAAGTGGGAGTCATGTCAGGACTAAAAGGGAGTCAGGAGGAGGAAGAGGAAACAGAGATTGCAAGTACTTTACAGAGAGAAGCAGCAAATAAAGACCTGGGTTTTGTTGCAGACAAGACTGCAGCCACATCGATTTGTTTCACAGATCTGATCTTTTAGGACATGACTGTCCACACTGTTATTTGCAAGTGATGAGATCGGATTTCTATAAAGGCGCTCCGATCGATCGGCCACCGATTTAAATCGGCCGATTTTCACTCCAAATTACTCAATCGGTGATCGGCAATTTACCGATCCGGAAAAAACAATCTTTTATGACCGAGCTGCATAAAAGTAAACCAGATAAATAGTATAATATCGCTTTGCATATTTTGTGGCTTCGACATACTGCCCCCCCCCCCCCCCCCCCCCCCCCAACTTCCGGGAACAGTTTTGACATGTAATCATTTTGGAAATCTTAGAATTTCCCCCTTACGCTCAAGATCGGTATCGGTTGATCGCGAGAGAAAAAATAACGCTGATCCGGGATCGTCCCAAAAACCTGATCGGAGCAACCCTAGATTTCTGACAAACAGGTGTGAGGAATGCTTAACATATAGTCTGTCGTTCGACAGTATTGCTGGCCAAAAGTAGCCGATCTACAAGCTCACAATCGCGGCATGATACGAGTCATATGGCGCACGTAGAGTGTGTGGATCGGTTATTTTCAGCAAGTGACACTGTTGCTACTAGACGAAATATAAATCAAGCTTCTGTGCCCAAGTGTCCCGACTGAGAGATTTTCATTTGAATCATATTTCAAACCATCTGGGAAAGTGGTTCAGATCTGATTGGCAAAAATCAATTTCCAATGTGGGTTATTTTTCGCTGTTCAGACCTGATAACCAGACCAGTCTGATTTCAAATTATGGATATAGAGCACAAATAATGGGTTTGGACCCAGAGTCAGGCAGAGACAGTCACAGGCGAGACATGCAGACAGGCAGGCAGGCAGACAGACAGACTAGTTACTTTTTAGACTTTGATTATTATTATTATCGCAAAACACACTAACCGCTTCAGCCCTATATAAATTTCGGCCATTTGAAAATAGCCAATCTACAAGCTCACAATGCGTGGCAATGCGACGCATTGTGAGCTTGTAGGTCTGCTATTTTCAAAATATTTGTTAGACATTTTTGAACTTGCAAAATGGGACATTATGCACAATGAGTACTTATACTTACTGATACCAAAAAAAAAAGTACAAAAGTATTGATACCAATACTTTTGTACTTTTACTCAAGTACATTTTGAATTCCGGACTTTCAATTGTAACAGAGTATTTCTACATCGCAGTATTGATACTTTTACTCGAGTAAAACATGTGAGTACCGTTTCCACCACTGGTCGCATGTGAGACAGACAGACAGACAGACAGAGTGGGGGGGGGGGGGGGGGGGGGGTGGGGGCTACAAGGGTAATTTGACTCGTACTCACATCTCTGCGTGAGTAATGGCCTTCATCACGACGAGAGCCCAGACGAGACGGGAAATGGAAAAGACGTCTGAGTCCCCCCCTGCCCAATTCTCTCTCTCTCTCTCCATCCTATAGTCTCTATACCTCCCCCCCCCCCCCCCCCGGGTTCTCTAGCCATCCATCAGGCTCTATCTCTGCTGGCCAGCTCTCTGCTATGTCCCCGTTCACCCTCCCAAGACCTACTTCTGTCCTATACAGTAAATCTGTGGTTCTCAAATGTTTTCATGTCAAGGACCCCCAAATTGATATGTATTTGACCGCGGACCCCCATCTGAAAATGTTTGGTGCCAGGGACCCCCAGAAGAGAAAATAGAAGATTTATTTGTAAAAAATCTTTAAAAAAATCACACCCAGTGTGAAGTGGGCGGTGTGTGGTCATCACAACATGACTCACTTTAAAAAAAGGATAATTGACTTTTTTTAAAGTCCATACTGCTATTCATAGGGCTGCACATGTGTCATGTGTTTCGCTAGCCAATCACAGTCCTGAATTTGCGAAGTCAGCCAATCACATTACAGTTAGTGGTGATGACACTAGCTGTAATGTGATTGGCTGATATGAAAAAAGTATCGATTTGCATTAACAATGGAAGGGTTAGGGGGTACACAAATATTTTGGTCGGTGTCCAAAACTCACTTATAGGGGGCGGCTACACCGCCCCAAAAAATAGCTATATTTAACTAATTTTGCTGGGGATCCCCTTGGAACATCCCCCCAAGGACCCCTGCCTCTGGGGGGGGGGGGGTCCTGGACCCCCAACTTTGAGAACCACTGCTATATAGGAGGTGCTCCCTCCTTCATTATACCACAGGGAGGTATAGGGGAGAGGAGAGACAGAGGGATGGAGAGATAGATAGAAGAAAGGCACACAGGGGAGCAGAGAGACAGATGTTATGTATGTATGGAGTGAGAGCGGAAGTGGAGGATGTAGAGAGGAAGTCGGTAACAAGGGTATTGTTGACATACTGAAGGCTGATGCATAATAATTGGGACAGTGAGAGGAAGGAAGTCTGAAGCTGTTTTAATCCGTTCAGAACGCAAACGCATCTGTGTAACCACTTATAACCATTATTTTATACTTTGGCTATTCAAAAATAGCAGATATACAAGCTCATAGCGAGTGCCGCGCTATGAGCTTGTATATCTGCTATTTTTGAAAAATCTTGAATTTATTTTGCAAATCTTTGAATATATACATTTTTTTCAAGCGAACGTCTTTAGCTCAAATCTTTGCTTCTGGGGGTCCCTGGAGCAAAATATTTTCAGATGGGGGTCCGCGGCCAAATACATATCATTTCGGGGGTCCTTGACATGAAAAAGGTTTTAAGCACCGGCACCGATATAGCGACATACGTTTTTTCAGAAAACTGTTTGGATTTAGAAGACATTTGTAGAATCCCCAGAAGCAAAGATTTGAGTTACAAATGTTTGCTTTAAAAATATATATATATTCAAAGATGTTCACAAAATGTCACAAAGCTGGTAGCTCATAGCGCAGCACAGAGTGCCGTGCTATGAGCTTGTAGATCTGCTATTTTTGAATAGCCAAAGAAATCTAAAAATGACACACAGATGCGTTCCCGGTCTTATTGGGTTAATCAGACGATTATGGATTCAGCATCAAAAAGGCAAGCAAAGAGAAAATGAGCACGTCTGTTAGCGAGAGCAAAAATATAGGGTTGAAAGTCTGTCTGTGAGTTTTTACAAATATTTAACCAATGAAAAGTAACTACAGTAAGAGCTGTGACTATAATACATAACATTGGATTGGAACAATGTTATGTATTTTGTGGAAAAAGTAATTACTTTGCACTATATGCAAGATTCCCAATGCGACAGCGGCAATATAGCTACCTGTATAAATCATTTTGCTTCTGCCTGCCTCTTCAGTCATTACCTAATAGAAATAGACTGTTGACTTTTTTTACACCGTGTACTGGCAGCCCACGGGCCACATCAGGCCTGCGGGGAGGATTTGGGGAAGAAGAAAATATCCACAACCATAACTTCGACTCTGTCGGGTGGAAACCTCATATTATGTCCAAAACTGTTACTTTTAAAGGTCATTACACACCAGCGATTATGCGAATATACGCAAAATTCTGACTCGTTCCGAATAATTAAAAGACGCTTTTTCGCTCCGTGGAAGCTTGCATTGACTTTATAAGGTTTTAAAAAAAAACATTATTCGCATGAAAAAAACACCCCCGGTGTGTAAGGACCTTAAGGCTGGGTTCACACTGTCTGTTACAAAGACAAAGCGCTGCCTAGAGCAGGGGTTCTCAACCTTTTCAGGCCGCGACCCCCAAAATAATGATATTATTTCCCGCGACCCCCCGCATGCACGCGTGCGGTCCCGTTCGCGCGTGCGAGCGGTCCCGTTCACGCGCGCGAAGGTTATTTAATTATAATAGGTTATTTGATAATTGTTTATTATCAAAACATTTTTGCAAAAAGTGGGTAAATTGAGTAAATTAACTGATAAAACATGAATTAATGATAACATAAAAAAATATGTTGTAAAAAAAAAAATCACCCAAAAATCTGGCGACCCCCCCCAAATTATTTCCAGGTTGAGAACCACTGGCCTATAGGGGTTTTCAAGACTTGTTGCAGAAGGTTGAGCCAGCAATCTCAAGACAACAGACACAACTTACCATGATTAATCAGATGTTAAAAAGCGTCCCACGTCATATGCACATTTTACATTTATCAAAAAGCTAAACCGTTCTCAACTTTTGAAAGCATTCTGCTGGGCCTAAAGAAATCTCACTGAGACACTGACCACCAGTGCTAGGGGTGTTGGAAAAAATTAATGTAAGAAAGCTTACCATAATCACAGTAAACATTATCATGTCTTCAGTCATATTCAAGGGCTTTTTTTTAGAACTAACTCCAGTCACTTTCAGTTCAGCACAGCTGAGGTGTTTGTCACTGTCCAGCTGAGGCTTGTTGACACTCGTTAATGTTACTTGCATCAGAGCAATTATGTTGTGTATCTACATCAAATAGAATAGGCTACAGATTCCATCAAAGCCAAGATTTTTTACATGACCCTCTCTGGTATTATTATTATTTTTTGTTGGAGCTGTCAGAAATAACTAAGCTGCACTTGGTTGTTAAAATCAAGACGAAAACAATATAATCATTTGGATTAAACTGATTGTGAAGAATTGTTTAATTGTTTTTTTTTAAATCGTTTTGAATGGAATTCCATTTTTTATGGAATCGTGACCCCAAGAATCAGAATCAAATCAAATCGTGAGATAGCAGACGATTCACAGCCCTAACCAGTGCCTTTTAAAGGCAGCCGCCTGTACTATGCGGTCCCCTTTTGGTCATAGGCTTCAATGTAAAAAGGAGGTGTAATCTTATTTTAAAAGGAAGACAGTGTGAATCTATCTTAAGACTATAAGTTAATACCCATGCTTGCTAGTCAATCTTCTTCATAAGAAGCAAAATTCATAAAGTGAAACATTTTGTAGTTATTGTAGAGACTTAGACGTATGAGAGCAGGTTGAAAAAACAACAACTAAAAAAATAAAATGAAATTGCCACCCGTTTTCTTTGCTGTTTATACTAGCAATACAGTTTATACAATCTACCGAGTAACACAGTTGAACATTCACCTACTGGTCCAAGTTCCAAGTGATAATGAGACGGTTGAGTTAAACGATAGTGACTTCAGGGGACAGTGGAAGTCACACAGATCCTTCCTGAGGGAAACCCTTAACAGAGGAATACCCAACAACTTCCACATCATCTCTACTCTTGAGTACTGACCCCCAGGGGTCCTTCTGGGGGTACCAGGGGGTGATAGGGGAATCCACTAATGATAGTTGGTTAGGGAACCAAATGAGCCCTTAAGGGTCTGTGACTCTGGGTGACCATGCAGATCCAAATTCTTCATTTGAGGGACAGAAGTAGCCTACCACTTGTGTGGGACAATGTGGAACGGGCGGCGGGGACGGGCGTTGGGGGATTAATAGCAACTTATTACTTAAGTTGCTATTAAATGCCTTGATGTCATATTCGACCATAGGCCGTATACTGCCTATCATTTTGTTATTAACCTGCTGTAGTCTAGGGGATATTTCTCATGTTATTTTAACATGCTTAAAAACATATCTCGCAGGAAAAGAGACAATGAGATAGATTTACAAGTGGAAAGCCAACTATTAGGAGGATAGGTTCAAAATGCAACAATTACATTGTTTCATTTTGAACCGTTGCTTTTAAAACAAGCTTCTAAATAACTGTGTTCTAACTTGATTCTGTAGTAGAATCCTATTATGCTTTTGTTTAGATCAACGATGTTGCAGCCACAGCGGTTCCTTTGAACATGGTCTCTGAACAAAATAAATGTGTGCGTGACCGCATTGTTCAATAAAAGCATAGCCTATACCCTAAAGTGTATTCACGTGCTGCTTGAACAGTGCTGTGTCCTGTGTGGTCCAGTCTAGTTTGTTGTGTGCTCATGTTAAGAGCTTCAGCAACAATCAGTGCACCGCTCAACACCTGTGCATTGATTTATTACTGTACACTGGAGCCTGCCAGTCACAATGTGGGACAGCGTCTCAATTTGTGGGACGCCTGAAAAGTCATGGAAATGTGGGACTGTCCCACGCAAAGGGGGACATCTGGTCACCCTTATGAGACCATTATGGTTCCATTTGTGCTCTCAAAGTTAAATGAACCCAGAGGATTTTACTGTGTAGATTGCGGGGCCAGGTCAAAGGTCGAAAGGACCTGCACTCTAAACACTATAGCAAACGACAAGAAGCAGACCCACTTAAACCAAATATACTTCAGTTAACCGTGGTCCTCCAGGGCTCTTTATTTGGCCCCCTCCTTTTTTTCCCTCCCTACACAAAATGTCAAATCTTGTAGATCTGCCATTTCCGCTGAATGTTCGGCTACAGACCGCTGGGGTTCATTTGTTTAATATTCTTCGAGTGTTAAGTAAGTTTGTTAAGTAAGTTGAAAAACCCTATTACCTAGCGCAGGATTTGTTATTGTAGGAAACTATCTGCACAATGGCTTTAGTCCATCAACAAATCAACTGGATGAGAATAGCTGTTGTATCTATCCAACAGCATGCAGTCTGTGTTTTTTAATGGTAGATTTTCGGGAGGGATTAAGCTGTTCAAACACAGATTTCCGAAATGTAGATAACATAATGTGTTCATGCGAATTCCAAACGATAACACAGCTACTGTTTTTCTCCGATTATTTGAATTTTCCAGCATTGAAAATCATCCGTTGGCCTGTCTTTAAGAAAATGGGCAGATGCATATCGTGCATTTTCTCATTAAATCCCATCCTCTAGAGTGCTGATGCCACAGGCATCGTTTTTTATCCCACCTTGATTACTGCTCAGCAGTATGGTCGGGTTCGCAGCCAAAAACACATCTGTCTAAGGCTCCAAATAGCTCCGAATAAAGCTGCAAGGTTTGCACCGCACTGCCCGTGTCCGTTATAAGGTGTGTGAGGCAGAGACAGGGCTCTCTCTGTCTGTCTCAGAGGAGAGGAGAGGTCGGCACGCGATGTAATGGCTTTCTTTTAAGGGGATAGATGTTGTAGTAAACAAAGCAAATTGCCTGGCTGTGCTCACAACAAATACATGATGTGAGAGATGGACGTGGAGACGTTGTTAGGCAGGCTACTGGGAGCCATCTCCCAGAGAACTGCAGGTCCGCTCCCACTCTTATTTCTTTTAAAACACAACTAAAGACCTTTCTGTTTGCCACTGCTTTTGATTGAGTTACTTTTCTTAACTTTTTCTTTCTCTTCTGTAATGTAACTATCTGGGTTTTTTTTGTTTTACTTCTTTTGTTTTAACCCTAACCCCTAATTTAATTGCATAATTATGTTTCCTTTGCTTGTTATTCTGTGAAAAGTAGTGGTTCTCAAACTTTTTCATTTCAAGGGCCCCCAAAATGAAATGTATTTGGCTGCGGACCCCCCATCTCAAAAATATTTTGTGCCAGGGATTCTTCAAAAATAGCAGATATACGCTATGAGCTTGAATATCTGCTGTTTTTCAATAGCCAAAGTATAAAATATGGTTAAAGTGGTTAAAATGATTGTGACGCTATATTAACTAATTTTGCTGGGGACCCCCTGGTACCCCCCAAGGACCCCTGGGGGTCCCCGGACCCAACTTCGAGCGAATTGCCTTGTTGTCGAAATGTGCCACAAATAAAACTACCTTGACTGCCATGCCTAGGTCAGTGGCTCTCAAAGTGTGGCCCGGTGACCCCCTAGGCTACTTGAGGGGGTTCCAGGGGGTCCCCAGCAAAATAAGTTTACCCTAATCCTAACCACTTTAAATCGATGTTATTCTTCGGTAGTCAGAAAATAGCTGATATTCAAAGAAGAAAGAAAAAAGAAGAAAGAAAATAAAAAAACAGAAAATAGCTGATCTACAAGCTCACAACATGCTGCAATGGGAAGCGTTATTTTTTCTTTCTCCTTTGAATATCAGCTATTTTCTGACTGAAGAAGAATAACGTAAATTTAAAGTGGTTAGGATGAGGGTAAAAGTGGTTAAAAATGTGGAATAATCTTGAAATATTGCCTTCTGAGGGTTCCAAGATCAGAGCTTTGCACAGCTATTTTGTTCATGAGTGTCCCTGGCATAAAACCCTTTGAAAAGGGGGTCCACAGCTAAATAAAAGAGGTTTAGAAGAACCACTGATCTTGTTAAACCAAAACTCAGCGATGTGTTTTTAATCATGTCCTAATAAATATTGCATTGGAAGTTACGATGTCGGGCGGAAACCTCTTATCTTTTTGGCAGGAAATAAAGAAACAAAGAAGAAATACTGTGGACTCAAACTCATCCTCCACTACACTCTCCAGCTCTCCTAAAACACGACCTTGAACTCTAAGTTACTTTTCATCCTTGAGTGTGTGTGTGTGTGTGCGCATCTGTGTCATTTCTTTAGATTTCGTTGGCTAGTCAAAAATAGCAGATATACAAGCTCATCGTACGGCACCGAGTGCCGCACGATGAGCTTGTAGATCTGCTATTTTTTTTAAATCGTGAAAATTTGTGCAAATCTTTGAATATACTTTTTTTAAAGCGAACATTTGTAACTGTCAAATGCCTCAACAAATTGTTGCTATATCAGCGGTGCTCCAACTTTTTCTTGTCAAGGACCCCCAAAATGATATGTTTTGGCCGCCAGATCCCCATCAAAATATGCTGTTCCAGGGACCCATATCCCCCCCCCCCCCACCCCACCCAGAAGCAAAGATTTGAGTTAAAAATTATTCAACACATTTTTTTTTTCAAAAATAGCCCAAAGTATAAAAATAACGGTTATAGCTAAAATCTAAAAACGACACAGATGTTTTCCCGGTCCTAATGGATTATTGCGTGTATGTGTGTGTGTGTGGGGGGTGGCGCACGCACTTTTTGGCTTTGTGCTGCACGCACCTGCACTCGTTACCCCAGTGGAGCTGAATCAGGGATTAGCTGAGATGCAGCAGAGTCGCCGGGGGGAATGCGGAGCGAGGACTCCATAAACCTCGACCCCTGTGACCGATAAAGAGCTCAGCCTCCACCCTGCTAGACGCTCACCACCACCGCTGATCAAAGAAGACGCTCAGCCTATTAGCACGAACATATATGCATATCGTCGGGTGCAAACCTTCTACCTCCATATTCTAACTGTTTGTGTTTTTTTTGGTAAATTAACGCCCTTCTTATGTGCGTAGAAGAAGTAGCAATAACATAAGGAAAAAGATGTAAAAGCTTCACTTGAGTAAAAGTACAAAAGTATGGTCGTCAAAATATACTTATAGTACTACCAAAGTAAAAGTACTTAGGTTTGTTTTCTTGACCACACTGTTAAGAATGTAATTTAGATAGAATGCTATTTAAAGAGTATCCTATAGTTTCAATGTACAGATTATTATTTCACTAGTATATTGTTTAGACTAGATGCTAGGTTCTTGGTTTACCTTGGATCCTACAGGATCGGTTCTTGAGGCACTACTAGAAACATTGTCAGACATTACATGTAGTTATTTCCAATGTCTCTCTGCATTCTATGTACGATATGTATGTGATTACCTTGCTTATGGGATAAGAGCGTCTGCTTAATAATGCCTCAATTGTAAATTGTACTCATTATACAGAAAGGTCTATATTTCACAACCATTGTTATTGGGTTGTAATTAGTAATGCATCAATGTGTTCATCACTTTACAGCTGGTAGAGGAGGGGGGGGGGTTAATTATTTTATGTGCTGCTGGGTAGCTTAACATAACATCATCATCAGTTAATGTATGTTTTGTAATAATAATCTAAATCTGCAAAGTAACTACTCCAGCATTTCTGTTTTTAGAAACAGAATTATGTGTCTGCATTCGTATAGCATGTGAATGTGCAGGCAGCTACTTTAAACGGTGTTTAAGTGCATGCACAGTACAGAGGGTTCATGCATGTACTGTCAGCACGCCTGCATGTATACTGTATGTACTGTAAGCACGCCTGCATGTATATGTAGATGAGGCTCATTAAATAGTAATATAACACAGTAATGTAACCGTGTCTGGCACTGTTTCTCTCTGCCGTCTATAACTAAATCTCGCTGGATCACCCTCGCCCAATCAGTCTCCCAACAAACACCCTTGTATGCTCAACTCATTAATCTCTCCCTATCTGTTTCTCTGTGTCTCTCTGCCTCTCTCTCTCTCTCTCTCCGTCTCCGTATCTCTCTGTCTGTCTGTCTGTCTGTCTGTCTGTCTGTCTGTCTGTCTGTCTGTCTGTCTGTCTTTATTCCTGCTTTATTCATTCAGATCCCCATTAGCTGCCACTATAGCAGTTTCTTAACCCATTAAGACCTGGAACGTATCTGTGTCACTTTAGATTTCTTTGGCTATTCAAAAATAGCAGATATACAAGCTCATAGTGCGGCACCGAGTGCCGCACTATGAGCTTGTAGATCTGCTATTTTTGGGGAAATGCGTGCAAATCTTTGAATAATTACATATATATATTTCTTAATTTTATAAATAAAAAAATCAAAATATTTTGTAGAAACGGAACCTCAGGTCTTAATTGGTTAAAACTTGTCTTAATGGGTGCTTCAGTGATCATAGTTTAGCATGATGTTGATCTCTCACATAATGTATTTGTGAGTACAGACAAACTGGTTGTTTACTATGACACATATTCCTAAATAAACTCACTAAATTGCATGCCAACCTCTCCTCTACTCTGAGCCATGAGAGACTGGCATGCATATCTCTCAGTACTCTGCCTCACACCCAATGGACTAGTGCCTGTGTCTGTCTGTCTGTCTGTCTGTCTCTCTCGCTTTCACCCTCTGTCTCTCTGTCTCTCTCTCCTGCGTGCGCACGCGTCATTATTCAATCAGGTCATTAATCCGTCTCCCTCTCTCCGTCCCGAGAGAGACCCTGACGGGGCCTGGCACCAAATCCTTCATAACCCCCCTTCATCTGGACACACAATCCTTCATAACACCCCTTCATGTGAGCACACAATCCTTCATATCTCCTTCACACCTCTCTCTCTCTCTCTCTCTCTCTCTCTCTCTCTCTCTCTCTCTCTCTCTCTCTCTCTCTCTCTCTCTCTCTCTCTCTCTCTCTCTCTCTCTCTCTCTCTCTCTCTCTCCCTCATCGGAACCTTTCATCTCCGCCTGCATTCTTTCTAGCTCAGGAATCCTCCGCTTTGTCCCCGGCACTGCCTGCTGCATCATTTAGACATTTGTGTGTGTGTGTGTGTGTGTGTGTGTGTGTGTGTGTGTGTGTGTGTGTGTGTGTGTGTGTGTGTGTGTGTGTGTGTGTGTGTGTGTGTGTGTGTGTGTGTGTGTGTGTGTGTGTGTGTGTGTGTGTGTGTAAACATCATGTGATCTGGTGGCTCTCAATGGGAAGAAGAATAACCAGACAGACCTGACTCAAAATATTTGTCCTGGGCAGCGAAATACACCTCTGGCTCTTAACCCTTTAAGACCGGGAACGGAACGCATCTGTGACATTTTAAGATTTCTTTGGCTATTCAAAGATAGCAGATCTACAAGCTCATAGAGCTTGTATATCTGCTATTTTTGAAAAGAAAGCCGTGAAAATGTGTGCAAATCTTTGAATATATAAAATAAATACATTTTTAACTCAAATCTTTGCTTCTGGGGGTTCGTGGAACAAAATATTTTCAGATGGGGGTCCCGGGCCAAATACATTTTGGTGGTCCTTGAAACAAGTTTGAAAACCACTAATATTATAGCAACATAGGTTTTTTTGTTAGGATTTAGAAGACATTTTTAGAATCCCCCAGAGGCAAAGATTTGAGTTAAAAATGTTAGCTTTAAAATATATATAGTCTAAGATTTGCACACATTTTCACAATTTTCAAAAAAATAGCAAAAACAAAGTTGATTCAGACAATATAGAACATCACCAAACCCAGCACCGTTTCTTATTATTATAAGAATGTCACCTTCGTGTTGAATTTACTATTTGAATATCGGGATCCACGGATCCAGCCCGGGTTTTCTTTCTAATAAACTATGTTTGTGTTCGTTTACAGGCTAAAAGAGAGCTGTTTCACTGTACAATGTAAGTCAATGACGATCATATTTTGAATCATCAATTTCTAATCAATGGAGCAAATATTTTTGATTTCTTGCCCACCTTTGGAGTTACATCATGGCAAGGTATACTACACAACCCAAACCTGTACCAAAGTGGTCTTGCCCTTTAAACTCAGAGAGTGTACAAATGTACAATGCATGTCCATTTGGTTTGTACTGAAGGATTTTACTGCATAATGTACCCGATTTCCACAACATCTCTCTTTGTCTCATCATTAATAATACATGTTTTTTTGCTGCTCTCAAGCGTTGGCTGGATAATGGATGGATAATCCCTGTACCCTGATTGGCTGAGATGGCAGGCAAACATTTTATCACGGATCTAAACGTATTCAAAGACATTGTGGATTTTCAAACTGCTATTGATAATGTGCATCTGTTAAATACAAAGTAATGTCATGCGGCCTGTTACATACATTAGAGATCGCCGGATCATGGTTATGTCAGTGGATCCCGCAGCATTTTCCTTGTGGGATCAATTAAGTTCTATCCTACATCCGGGGTGGATGTATAGGATCATATATCTTATATCCAGTATAATTTAGCCGGGCGGGTGGATTTGGGTCATGATATTTTACATATCGTCTCTGTCAGGTGGAAACCTCATGTCCATTACCGTTACTTTTCACGATTTCAAATTCAAAAAGCATCAAAAGTAGCAGATCTACAAGCTCTTTTGATGCTTTTGTGTGACGGTGTAGTATGTAGTAGTATGGCGTTAATTTACGAAAAAACGCAGAAAGTTAGAACATGGAGATAGGACAGTGGTGTAAAGTAAGTAAGTACATTTACTCAAGCACTGTACTTCAATACAATTTTGAGGTATTTTTACTTTAGTGGGGTATTTCCAATTTTCAATACTTTTACTTCTATCCACTACATCTCAGAGGCAAATATTATATGTTTACTCCACTACAATTATTTGAAAACTTTAGTTACTAGTTACTTTGTAGATTTTGATTATTATTACAAAACATACATTACCCACGTTAGCCATACAGTACATAGACTTTGGCTATTTGAAAAAAGGCGATCTACAAGCTCACAACGCGTCACGAAGCGACGCGTTGTGAGCTTGTAGATCTGCTATTTTCAAATGAATTTAAACATTTTGAAAACATGACATGGAAGATTTCTGCATAATTAGTGCTTTTACTTTTGGTACTTTTAAGTACACTTTGATGCCAAATACTTTTGCACTTTTACTCAAGTAAATTCTAAATACCATACTCCGCATTGCAGTATTGATACTTTTACTTTAGTAAAAAAATGGAGTACTTTTTCCACCACTGGAGATAGGAGGTTTCTGGCCTGACAGCCACGACGATATTAATTAATAGCGGATCAGTTGCGGGCGAGTGAAATAATAAGTCTCTTCCTCCCCCATTCTGTGAATTTCCAAGCCAAACAGCTTTTCCTTTTTTTTATAGCTTATCCGCTGTTGGCATTGTCATGTCAATGCTCCGTGTCTACAACAGGAGAGGCTCATTACACGGTTGTGTAATCCGTGCGATCAGCGTAACTTCATTGATTCTCTAAATCTCCCCACTGAGTCGCTGACACTATCTTATCGGTCTGATAAACGAGCTACCATCATCAGGGGACAACCCCCCCCCCCCCCCCCGCACGCATGATGCGGTACACCCTCCGCCTCGGTATATCCTTGACATAATTTGGCCCTTGGGGGGGAAACAGACTGGGGCGGGGGGACCCTGCTGCTCTATAGGCTTATAGGCAAAAAAACGAGTTACTTTTTCCATTTGAGCTAAAAAGCATTATTTTACACTTTGGCCATTCAAAAATAGCAGATCTACAAGCTCGTAGCGCGGCACCGAGTGCCGCGCTACGAGCTTGTAGATCTGCTATTTTTTTTAAATCGTGAAAATGTGTGCAAATCTTTGAATATATATTGTTTAAAGCGAACCTTTTTAACTCCATTCTTCGCTTCTGGGGGGTCCCTGGAACTAAATATTTTGAGATGGGGGTCCGTGGCCAAATACATTTCATTTTGGGGGTCCTTGACATGAAAACGTTTGAGAAACACTGATATAGAAACATAGTTTTTTCAGAAAACTAGGATTTAGAAGACATTTGTACAATTGGCTTCAGGTCTTAATGGGTTAAAGATTGTTTTCTCAACGCCTGCACCGATCTCTGTGAAATGCTGCGAATACTGTATCAATTACATGAAAATATCAACAGCAACAACTAGGAAATCATGTGGCTCTGGGGAAACGGTGTCAGGATGTGTCCAGCATGTGGCAGTCATCTATGACATATCTATGACATTTGTTTTCAAAGTGGGGTCCAGGGACCCCCAGGGGTCCTTGGGGAGGTACCAGGTTGTCCCCAGCAAAAGTAGTTGATATATGAGTCACAGTCATTTTAACCACTTTAACCATATTTTATTCACCTGTTTCCTAGGCTGTGTGTTTTCCACTTCCTGTCGATTTGATCCAATGAAATCCAATGAAACTGGTCAGATGACCAATGATATCCAATGAAATCGACAGGAAGTGGAAAACACACAGCCTAGGAAACAGGTGAATACTTTGGCTATTCAAAAATAGCAGATCTACAAGCTCATAGCGCGGCACAAAGTGACACACTCTGAGCTTGAGGAAATGAGCAATGAGCACGCTATGAGCACATTTTCAAGATATTAAATCTTGAAAATGTGTGCAAATCTTTGGATAACCTTTTTGACTCAAAATTTTGCTTCTGGAGGCACAAAATATTTCTCAGATGGGGGTCCGCAGCCAAATACATATCATTTTGGGGGTCCTTGATATGAAAAGGTTCGAGAACCACTGATCTCTGATATATGACTCTGGGGCAAGGTTTAAGTGGCATCACAGTGCCACTGACTTCCATTACAAAAAATAGAATACAATATTTCAGAAATTAAGTGAAAACAATAATAATAGAGGTAATGGACTGATCGCAAGATCCAGACACACACACACACTCACACACACACACACACACACACACACACACACACACACACACACACACACACACACACACACACACACACACACACACACACACACACACACACACACACACACACACACACACACACACACACACACACACACACAGGCCCCGGTCATAGACGGCTAGCCTCTATGCAGAGAGCCAGGCCGTAGCACAGTATAGTGACAGTTGTTAATGAGAGCCTTTGGGTCTTATTAAAACACTGCGGGCTCTATCAGGCTCACAGTGTGTCAGAGTGTGGAGGAGGTTGTGTCTCTCTAAGGGTTGTACTATAGTGTGTGTTTGTGTCAGCAGAGAGAGAAGGGCACTGACTCCATTCTGTAATGAGGAAGTGAAACAGACTGACCCTCCGCCTACATAATTCAGCCTGTCAATTTAACCCATTAAGACCAGAGGCCGATTCTACAAATGCCTTCTAAATCAGTAGTTCTCAAACGTTTTTGTGCCAAGGACCCACAAATTGATGTGTATTTGGCCACACGGACCCCCATCTGAAAATGTTTTGTGCCAGGGACCCCCAGAAGAGAATACATAAAAAAAAATCAAACACTTTCAAGATTTTTCACAAATGTTCAAAAATAGCAGATGTGCAAGCTTGCAGCGTGGCACGAAGTGACAAGCTGTGAGCTTGTATATCTGCTATTTTTGAATAGCCAATGCTAAAAATCTAAAATGAAACAGATGCGTTCCCGGTTGTAATGGGTTAAATCAGGGCTACAGTCATGACGCTCAATCTCCTGTGTGACAGCTATACAGTAAGTCTTGAAATATTGCTACTGTTCCAAAATCTTTATACCGAGTTACCCCTGCTTACAGTACATGTAAACTGCTACTAACAGCAAATAAAGCAAATTTGTTTTGTAAGCTAGTTTTCGTAATGCAATGTGACACATGCTCTGTTTACAGGTCCTAAAGGTACTTTTGCCCAATGGAAAACCAGCTGAGCCAACGTACCACGTCTCATCCAACTGCATTCACAATTTAGGCATTTAGCAGACACTCTTATCCAGAGCGACTTACAAGTGTGAGATTGAAATAAGCAGAGTATGCATGAACTCCAGTCAACAAACAAAGTAAAGTAAAGTAAAGTCACATGAGTGCAGAGAGAGCAAATGTAGTGCCTCAAAGACACTACCCAGTGGTGGAAAAAGTACTCAAATGTTTTACTTAAGTAAAAGTATCCATACTGCAATGTAGAAGTACTCTGTTACAAGTAAAAGTCCGGGATTCAAAATTTACTTGAGTAAAAGTACAAAAGTATTGGTATAAAAATGTACTTAATGTACCAAAAGAAAAAGTACAAAAATGTTTTAAAATAGCAGATCTACAAGCTCACAACGCGTCGGCTATTTTCAAATAGCCTGTGTATAAAATAGGGCTACAGTGGTTAATGTATGTATATAATCATTTATGTCTGCGACGTAACTAGTAACTTCGCAGACACTTACGTTTTCAAACAATTATTTGAAAACTTTGTAAGTTTTCAAATAATTGTAGTGGAGTAAAAGTACAATATTTACCTCTGAGATGTAGTGGAGTAGAAATAAAAGTATTAATAGCATCTGTCAGAACAACATGCTATATAAATGATATTCTTAAAATCCTCTTAGCAGACCTTGTATTGAACCGTACTTTCCTGTGCTTTTTTGCAAACTGCTAATAAAGTATTTAATCAATCAATCAACAACGCAAAGATTTTATGAAAATGCCCCCAGATTAGCATCAATTTGCCAACAACTACCAACAATAGAAAAGGATCGATAGTGGGATTGATAAGGAATTGGACAGATAACCAGGATGGATTAAGGGATCAAAATTACTACAAATGAACGATCCCCATTCCTATCATATTGCAGAATATATCAATCAATCAAACAATCATTCTGCAATATTGCATATTGCTGAATTATTTTATCTCAGACGAATATGTCAAAAGATAATGAATGTGGCACAATGGTGGTGAAGAGTCAGTAGTAGGTAAATAGTCACAAAGACGACCATGTGGTTAAAATGTCTCTGGTTTGATTCCAGTCAGAGTCATGTGTTGTATGTCTTTCTACCCTCAGCTTCCTGTCACTCAACACACTAAGAAGACTAAAGGAACACTCACACACCAACATAACAAAGTGAATGTCCACAGAGGTTTGGCAGTTGCAAAAATATTATTCTTTAATGATTCTTAGTGAGAAAAAAAAAGTGTTACCAAAAAGGATTTAAAGTGGGAACAGATATGTATGTTTTGGTTACAAAAAACATCCTCAGTCTGCTATGAAAAGTATCATAGGGTCATTCATATTACAGGGCTCAGAACACACAGAGTTCAATGCAACAAATGTAAACTAATATATACTGTAATCTAATGTTATACAACAATGGTTGGTTAATAGAAAACAGCACAATACAACACACTAAATAATCTAATAATTACCTACAAAAAAGTAAATTATTCAATTGCTCAGTAAAACCTTTAGAGATGTTCCCAACATGGTGATTCTATATTTCATGAGTACACTGTAGAAATACAACAGTAAAATAATCATATTATTAGACTAATATCTTATAGTAAAGTACCCTGACTCCCCAACATAATTACAATTACAGGTCCATTTGGTTCCATTATGTACACTTTTCAAAGTTAAATTAATACTGGGATTTTGTAGATGATAATGATATCATGTTGTGGATCATAGGGTCCATTTGGTAACATTTTACACTCTTCAGAGTTAAATTAACACTTGTATTTTACTGTGTAGATGATGATGATGTCATCACAGATCAGAAACACTCTGATTCTAACATTGACAGGTATTACTTTAGGAACACAATGGAAACAAGTCCTCAGGACTTTTTGTGTAATCCTTTTAGCCTAAATGTTCTACTGTACCTCTGTGCTGTTAAATTGTTTTGTCGTGAATCAATCAATAAATATATCAATATGATCCTCATCATCATGTCTAACTAAATTGTTCCAGTGTTACACTGATCTTCCCTGGTAACATCTTCAGAGTATCACCAATCTGACCAGTGTAAATGTATGGAAAGAGTGTGTCAGTGAAAGTGTGTGTGAAGGTGTGTATGTGTGTGTTATTGTCAGGATCAGAGAAGGACAGCTTTCCTTCATTCCAGTCCAGCTGGACTCTGATCCTCTGAGGTTTCTGCTTCAATGAGAGATCAGTGGTTGACCCTGGTGAGGAGCGTGCTATGTATTTACCTTCATTTAACCCTATTCTCCAGAATTGACCCCCTTTGTGTCCCTTCCTCTGAAAGGACTCTGCTAACACACCTACTGACCAGGCTGCATTGTCTCCAACCTCAACATCCCAGCTGTGAGTCCCTGAGTTAAAGCCCTCAGAACCCAGAACATGGGCATAGCGGTCAAACCTCTCTGGGTTGTCAGGAAGCTGCTGTTTTCCTCCACATCTCACACTGGTCAGATCACCAGACAGGATGTAGTCTGGATGGGCAGTGTTGGGGTCCAGAATGACAGGAGTGTAGGAGACAATGTCCTTCATCTTGTCCCAGACTCTGAAGGTCAGGTTACTCAGGTGTTTGGTCACGTCTATCAGTGCTCCTGAGACCGGCTGTGGATCCTGTAGTGTGAACTGGACTCTTTGCATTGTGGTCTTGTAGTTCTGCAGGAATGAGATGTGTTCAGCTCTCAGCTCCTCCTCTATGGCTCTGATTGTGATTGAAAGAGTTGATATGTCTCTGTTTAGACCCTCAATCTTCTCCTTCATCATCTGACTCTTCTGTTGCTCTTCCTCCCACAGTACAGCAATCCTAGCATCCTCTTCCTCTTGTAGGAACTGACGCATCTTCTTAAACTGTTCTTTAATCTGAATCTCTGTGTTCTGAGTCTGGAATTGAATGTGTGCTGCTGTTTGATCATAGTTTGTTTTAACTTTATTAAACACCTCTAGTTTCTCCTGTAAAGGCTTCAGTGATTTCTGGACTTCCTCCTTGTGATCAAGTGCAGCTTCATCGATGGGTCTGAATCTGTGGTCGGTGTGTTTTTTAGAATCTCGACACACAACACACACTGGCTGTTGACATTCCAGACAGAACAGTTTGAGTTTCTCAGTATGCAGACTGCAGAGAACCTCAGACCCTGTTGAAGCTCTCTGATGTCTCTCCTGTATGAAGGCCTCACACACGTTCTTCAGAGCCAGGTTACAGGGTGGATCCATTGAATGTCTCTTCTTACAAACTGGACATTCCTTTATTACCTTCTCTCTCCACCATTCCTGCAAACAGTCTTTACAGAAGCTGTGGCTACAGGACAGGAGAACAGGATCTTTAAAGATGTCACAACACACAGGACAGCAATAATCCTCTTCAGGGTGAGACAACTTGGAAGCCATGGTCTCTGAGTGAAGCTACAAACACTCTCCTTAAGCTAGGAAATCAGCCAGTCAGTGGTGATAACACTCCCTCTTCTAGAATGTTCCCTGAAGGTTACTTTCACTGTGAATCCTGGCTCTTGTTAAAGTCCATTCAGCGTCATACAGAGTCAGCAGCAGGTTCAAGTGGTCAGTATTCCCTCCTGTAGCTGTAGAAAGACAGTTTGTCCTCCCTCACTGGAAGTTGTGTTTGATCTGAAGGTAAATCATAATTGTCCGTCTCTTTGCGTGTGGAGTGGCAGAATAATAACCTCTCTGTTTCCTGGTTTCTCTCAGATGAGTCTGGTAGGTGGAGCTATGACACACACACACACACACACACACACACACACACACACACACACACACACACACACACACACACACACACACACACACACACACACACACACACACACACACACACACACACACACACACACACACACACACACTCTCACTCCGGTTGTTTGTGCCTCACTCATCAGGTATGTTATCAAACAGGTACTGTATGTGGTGTGATTTCTTCACAGGGTATTTATGGGAAAACAGGTACAGACACGCAATGCAAATTCTGACGCAACCTGAGTCTAACACTAACCTTGGGTCTAAAAATCTATATTTGACATGAAAATTCCCTCACTGGGACCTCGAAATTGTCCCTCGAAAGTCAAGTTAGACATGTTCATCCATCCTTGTGAAGACTTTTGGTCCCCACATGTAAAGTAATACGTAAACGTTGAGCACACACACACACACACACACACACACACACACACACACACACACACACACACACACACACACACACACACACACACACACCTGTAAAATGGTTTATAGCTTGCCTAGGTAAGTGACACACACAGTTATGTACACGTGTTTGTTTGTCTGGAAAATGCAAAAACGGCTGAGGAACTTAATATTTGTGATGAAGAAAAAAATAATAATCTAAGTAACAAAAACATTAGAACAAGTGACCAAAACATATCTGCATAGTAGGTTACTACTGTATCTATAGAACAAAGGTGACAAGAAGGGGTACAGAGTGAGTGAAGTGCTACTGTAGGGGGTGAGGTGGAGTCTGAAGAGTACACAAGGGGTGGGTATTATTCATTTCCAGAGGGCCACACTGACTTCGATAAATTGAGTGAAGGGCCACACATTATACAATTGAATTGAAACTTGAAACACATGGTGCTGAATTATGTTAAAACTGCATGAATTTGGTAGATATGCCCAGTGGTGAGCTGTGGATTTTTGAACTAAGGGTGCTGTATTTTATGACGTCACGTGCGCAGGCATGTGCACAGAGCCACTCCGCTCAGTGCTAGTTGAAATACTGTATTCAACATGTGATTATTAATGTAATTATAAGTATTATTATTTTGTTGCATTGTTGCATTGTTAATTTGTTGTTTTTATTTTTGTTTCAAATTAATTATTTTCCTTTAATTTTTTTATAAAAGCCCTTTACATAGACTCACCCACACATAAGTAGCTAAAATAATCAGACAACTTGTCTTTGTCTTGTCTCAGAGAACTGGGTCCTCTGCTAAGCGATCCCCTTCACACCTTGCAGTGCAGAGACTGTTGTCTGTCATTGTTAGAGGAATGTAACACATTCAATTCAAGTCCGTGTCTTTTCTCGAGTAGCCTAATGTTATGCAAAGCAGCCAGGTACTAGGTAGACGCTATTGAGAACGGCTCGCCACTGACGGCGCGAACCTTGAGAGGCTATTGTTTAAACTTTAAGGCGTTAAAGACCGCCGCTGACGGTGCGTGCATGTGGAGCACGCGCGAGCCCCCAGCCCCCACAGTGTCAGAACTAAGGGTGCGGCCCCCTCCCGCACCCCCTACAGCTCATATGTATATGATATGCCAGACTACTTTAAAATAAGGTCCTTGCTTTCACAACAACAATTTTCTGTTACAAAATGTTGAACCTTTTTTGTATTTACAGCTGTACTGTACTGTATCTCTCTGCTGTATTCTGTACAAGGTAGCAATGAAAAGATTAAACATTAACCATTTTTATTGCATAAAACAATCCACGTCTATGCCATATCAACTGTTAATTGAGCCTATAAAGTTATGCAGTATCTTATCTGATATGCACCACTCCAAAGGTCACTGATAAAACGCATTGCATTACGTTATATAATATGGACAAAAGAAAACAGGAGAAGGGCGCACACCAGTATTGATAAGGTGCTGCTGACCTTGCTAAATACGTCGAAAAGTGAAGAAAAGGCCACACACTTATAGCCACTATGCAGGATAATTTCATAAATGAATACCAATGTTTTGACCTGGAAAGGCCTTCTTCAGAGATTGTCCGAAGATTGTCTGAATATGTAGGCCTCCGCCTACATATTCAGCTTGTCAATTTAACCCATTAAGACCAGAGGCCAATTCTACAAATGCCTTCTAAATCAGTTCTCAAACGTTTTTGTGCAAAGGACCCACAAATTGATGTGTATTTGGCCACACGGACCCCCATCTGAAAATGTTTTGTGCCAGGGACCTCCAGAAGAGAATTAAGATAATTCAAAAATAAAAAAAACATTTTTCAAACACTTTCAAGATTTTTCACAAATGTTCAATAAAATAGCAGATGTACAAGCTTGCAGCGTGCTGTGAGCTTGTATATCTGCTATTTTTGAATAGCCACCCAAGTGAAAAAAAAATGTATTTTTTTTGTGCTAAAGTATACTTTTAGCACAAAAAGTATGTTAATTGTCAATTTGAACTTTTGTCAAAGCATACTAACAGTGCATTTTTGGGCAAAATATATTTTAGCAAATATAATCAGAGTGTATTCAAAATATATTTCTACAAAGCACATTTAATGTCAACATGAATTAAGTTGTAATTTAGCACATTGTTCAAAGTGTACTAAACAAAAAATATATATTTAATTAAATAAAAATGTACTTTTCAAAAGTCTATTCATATACTGCTGAATTGTTGTTTAACTTAAGTACATTTAATGTTAAATATATTTTTAATTATTATATTTTAAGTGCTTTTAAAGTATATTCATAGCAAATTATCCTCAATATGCACTTATTTTAAGATATACTATAATGTGCTTATTAAAAGTATACTTTTCACAAAAACTATTTAAAATATGTTCAAGTATATATTTTTGTAAGTATGTTAATGCCTATTGTATTGAAATTTCACTCAACTACTACTTTGTAAAAGTACACTTTTCATCAGTGCATTTATAGTATAAGGCTGGAAAAATATACTGAAAAAGCATTATACTTAATGTTTGCTTTAGTATACTTTATAAGTATACTATCTATGAATATGTTCCCGGATGCTATTAGTAATATACTTCTTAACATCATACTTATAATATGCTTGTTTTAAAGTGCATTCAAAACGTATTTCTACAAAGCACATTAAATGTTAACATAAATTAATTTGTAATTTAGCACATTTTTTTTAAGTTTACTAATGTGCTTTGTAAAAATATATTTTGAATGCACTTTAAAACAAGTATATTACAAGTATAATTTCAAGAAGTATAGTACTCCTGGATGCTATTAGTAATATACCTCTTAACATTATACTTGTAATATACTTGTTTTAAAGTGCATTCAAAATATATTTTTACAAAGCACATTAGTAAACATAAAAAAAAATGTGCTTAGTTAGTATTTCATGTGCTTTGTAGAAGTATATATTGAATGCACTTTAAAACAAGTATATTACAAGTATAATGTTAAGAAGTATATTACTAATAGCATCCGGGAACATATTCATGATAGTATACTTAAAAAGTATACTAAAGCAAACTTTAAGTATAATGCTTTTTCGGTATATTTTTTCAGCCTTATATTATAAATGCACTGATGAAAAGTGTACTTTTACGAAGTAGTACTTAAGTGAAACTTTAATAAAATAGACATTAACACACTTACAAAAATATATACTTGAACATATTTTAAATAGTTTTTGTGAAAAGTATACTTTTAATAAGTATATTATAGTATATTTTAAAATAAGTGCATATTGAGGATAATCTACTATAAATATACTGTAAAAGCACTTATACTATAATCATTTAAATATATTTAACATTAAATGTACTTAAGTTAAACAAAAAATAAACATTATATGAATACACTTTTGAAAAGCACATTTTTATTTAATTAAATATATATATACTTTAATTACAAATATACTTACTGTATCTATCTGAAGGACACTTTTGCTGATGTCATTAAAGTATACTATCATTACATTTATGGTGGCTAGAGGGAGTCCATTTCCCAGCGTGCACTGAGGCGCAGTGCATGCTGGGAAATTTGTGTTATTGTTCTTATTTGTGTTATTATTTGAATATGGGAATGCGTAGTGCGGTTATGTTATGGGTTGTTGAGTTTAGTGTTTTGTTGTGATGCTATTTGGTGATTTATGGTATTTTATGTCATTTGTTAGTAAAACCATGAGTGTAAATGTCTGTTTGTTTGGTCAGTCTCTCTCCCCTTTTCACATCATTAAATATAGCGTGAGTGTGTTGTTGAAGGTTGTATCAATTGAGAGTTGTCATGGCTCTTACAGACAACTGAACCTCAAGCCTTCACGTTACATTGCTCTTCCATTCGTGTAGGTTTATTTTGAAAAAATATTAAATTACATTTCACAGAAGAATATTGAATATACTCATTTGTACTTTTTTTTATAAAATTCAATTTAAATTATGTTGATTGGAAACATTTAAGTTGTACTTAATATACTAAAAGTTGCACTAAAGATAAGCTAAAACATATCTTTAATATACTTTTATGTACTTTCTCCCCCACAAAAAAATACAATTTAATTACAAATATACTTATAGTATCTGAAGTACAGTTTTGCTGATGTCATTAAAGTGTACTATCATTCAATTTATAGTGAATTACCAATACATATCAAGTACTAAATAAATAAATATAGAGTACATAGCAATTATGCTTAAAATATACTTTCAATGTAATAATAGTATATTCTAAATTAACTAACTGTGTACATTTAGTTAAATTGAGTTGTAGTTTAAATACATTATTATTACATTGAAAGTATATTTTAGCACATTTGGATTGTAGTTTAAATACTTTATTATTACATTGATAGTATACTTGAAACTATTAAAAATATACTTCACATTCATTTATTTTATACTCCAAGTATATTTGTAATACATTGATTGTATATTTTAAGCATAATTGCTATATACTCTATATATATTTATTTAGTACTTGATATGTATTTGTAATGCACTATAAATGTAATGATAGTATACTTCAGCAATTGTACTTCAGTTAAGTAAAGTTGTAATTAAATTGTATTTTTTTGGGGGGGGAAAGTACATAAAAGTATATTAAAGATATGTTTTAGCATATCTTTAGTTCAACTTTTAATATACTAAGTACTACTTAAGTGGTTCCAAAATAACACAATTTAAATGTAATTTATAGAGTACAAAAATAGTATATTAAGTATACTTCTGAAAAATATATTTAGTATATTTTTTTTTCACTTGGGCAATGCTAAAAATCTAAAATGACACAGATGCTTTCCTGGTTGTAATGGGTTAAATCAGGGCTACAGTCACAACATTCAATCTCATGTGTGACAGCTATAAGTCTTGAAATATTGCTACTTGTTCCAAAATCTTTATACCCAGTTAGCCCTGCTTTACATGTAACTGCTACTAACAGCAAATAAAGCAAATTTTGTTTTGTAAGCTAGTTTTCGTAATGCAATGTGACACATGCTCTGTTTACAGGTCCTAAAGGTACTTTTGCCCAATGGAAAACCAGCTGAGCCAAAGTACCATGTCTCATCCAATTCCATTCACAATTTAGGCATTTAGCAGACGCTCTTATCCAGAGCGACTTACAAGTGTGAGATTGAAATAACTAAGCAGAGTATGCATGAACTCTAGTCAACAAACAAAGTAATGTAAAGTCACATGAGTGCAGAGAGAAGTGCCTCAAAGACACTACCCAGTGGTGGAAAAAGTACTCAATTGTTTTACATAAGTAAAAGTATCAATACTGCAATGTAGAAGTACTCTGTTACAAGTAAAAGTCCGGGATTCAAAATTTACTTGAGTAAAAGTACAAAAGCATTGGTATAAAAATGTACTTAAAATACCAAAAGTAAAAGTGCTAAAATGTTTTAAAATAGCAGATCTACAAGCTCACAACGCGTTGGCTATTTTCAAATAGCCTGTGTATAAAATAGGGCTAAAGTGGTTAATGTATGTATATAATAATTTATGTCTGCGAAGTAACTAGTAACTTCACAGACACTAACTTTGTAAGTTTTCAAATAATTGTAGTGGAGTAAAATTACAATATTTACCTCTGAGATGTAGTGGAGTAGAAATAAAAGTATTAATAGCATCTGTCAGAACAACATACTATCTAAATGATATTCTTAAAATCCTCTTAGCAGACCTTGTATTGAACTGTACTTTCCTGTGCTTTTTTGCAAACTGCTAATAAAGTATTAAATCAATCAATCAATCAACAATGCAAAGATTTTATGAAAATGCCCCCAGATTAGCATCAATTTGCCAACAACTACCAACAATAGAAAAGGATCGATAGTGGGATTGATGAGGAATTGGACCGATAAGCAGGATGGATTAAGGGATCAAAATTGCTACAAATAATCGATCCCCATTCCTATCATATTGCAGAATTCTTTTATCTCAGAAGAATATGTCAGAAGATAATTAATGTGGCACAATGGTGGTGAACAGTCACTAGTAGGTAAATAGTTACAGAGACGACCATGTGGTTACAATGTCTCTGGTTTGATTCCAGTCAGAGTCATGTGTTGTATGTCTTTCTACCCTCAGCTTCCTGTCACTCAACACACTAAGAAGACTAAAGGAACACTCACACACCAACATAACAAAGTGAATGTCCACAGAGGTTTGGCAGATGCTAAATTATTATTCTTTAATTATCCATAGTGAAACAATAATAAAACGTTTTACCAAAAAGGGTTTAGAGTGGGAACAGATACATGTTATGATTACAAAAACATCCTCAGTTTGCTATGAAAAGTAAAAACACAAGCCTGTGTCCTATTAGTAGACAAGAGAGTCAATCAGAGGATCATTCATGTTACAGGACTCAGAACACACAGAGATCAATGCAACAAATGTAAACTAATATACAATCTAATAAGAACCTCTCCATGGTTGGTTAATAGAAAACAGCACAATACAACATACTGTACTAAACCATCTAATAATTACCTACAAAAAAAGTAATTCATTCAGTTCCTTAGTAAAACCTTTAGAGATGTACCCAACGTGGTGATTCTATATTTTATGAGTACACTGTAGAAATCAACAGTAAAATAATCATATTATCTAATATATTATAGTAAAGTACCCTGACTCCCCAACATCATTACTATTACAGGTCCATTTGGTTCCATTATGTACACTTTTCAAAGTTAAATTAGAGGTAGGGTAAGTGATATTTTTTGGTTAAAACAAAAAGTATTTTGTTAAAAGGTAATACTATATTCTGATAGTAATCATTGCTATAGAGTGTTTTTCCAGTAACAGATGTCTCTCTGTCTCTCCAGCTCTTTAATAAACAGAACATACATTTTTCGGTAGGTGTCAAAATCTCAGCCAATCAGGAGAAAGTACCCATTTTTAAGCTTAATTTGTATAGTGTTCCAGTTCCAATTTTGTCTGCTCATTTCTTAGTGTCATCACTTCCAATTTCACTTGTTTAATCTGTATCCTGATTGAGTTCTCTGTCCTGGTTGGATAAAATTGGAAATGAAACTGAAACTGAAACGAAAATGCATTTTCTGTTTAATAAAGAGGTGGAGACAAGGGCGCCGATATTTATAAACACCTGCGGGTGCCCAACATGCCATACATGCACGCGCGCACAGCGCGCGTGCATGTGAGGCCGCGTGCGCGAAAAATTTTGCGGGTTTGGGTCGGATAATTAACTTTTTTGGGGGGGTTTTGTAACTTTTTTTCGGTTAATTCGGTTTATTCAGTACACAAAATTTACTCTGAACTGAGTATGTTTAAACTCCCCCGCCCCCCCACCCGCGGCCGAAAGAAAAGGCATTCTTTTTCTTTGGGTACTTTATTAACAGTTTGCCAATAGTACAGTGTACTGGTATGATTTTACAACAATGAATGTCAACTCAGACTCACTCATGACTTTACCGACCACGACCACCACCAGCAGCGGAGCTGGCTGTGCTATCCTCCGCTTCCTCCTACTCCTCCTCCTCCTCACTCTGACTGTACTGTTCGCCTCGGCGGGTTTGAAGAAATTTAGTTTCTGCTGGGTGAATCTCTTCTTTGCTGAAGGTGCTGGTGGCTTCATCTTGCTATTAGTGCAGTAAAGGCAAGCCTCTCTCTCTTAGTTTGTGAACTTTGTGTTAATTTACCTGCTAGGTGAAGACTGTCTAGAGCCGGCAAAACGTAAACAAATGGGAGCGCGCTGCAAGTACGAGCGGCTGCGCGTTGACTGCGAGTATGAGCGCGTGCACCCCCACCCCCTCATACTCGCGCGCGGCGCCCCCCCCCACCAATGAGTGGATCTCCGAGTTAGACAGCTAGTAGCTACTGTAATGGTTATGGTACTGTAAATCCGGGCACCCACCACTACTGATTTTGAAAAAAAAAGATATATATATATATATATTTTTTTATTTTTTTGGGACCAGCACCCAGTGGGTGCTCCTCATTTCAGGTGGGTGCTTCAGCCCCGAGGCACCCACGGTATCGGCGCCCTTGGGTGGAGAGACAAGGAGACTCTTTTTACTGAACAAACAAACTCTATAGCAATGAGTACTATCAGAATATAGAGCTATTTAACACGTATTTTAACCAAAGCAAATCACTTACCCTACCTTTAATTTAATACAGGGATTTTGTAGATGATAATGATATCATGTTGTGGATCATAGGGTCCATTTGGTAACATTTTACACTCTTCAGAGTTAAATTAATTGTTCCAGTGTTACACTGACCTTCCCTGGTAATATCTTCAGAGAATCACCAATCTTACCAGTGTAAATGTATGGAAAGAGTGTGTCAGTGAAAGTGTGTGTGAAGGTGTGTATGTGTGTGTTATTGTCAGGATCAGAGAAGGACAACTTTCCTTCATTCCAGTCCAGCTGGACTCTGACCCTCTGAGGTTTCTGCTTCAATGAGAGATCAGTGACTGACCCTGATAAGAAGTATGCTGTGTATTTACCTTTAACTAACTTTATTCTCCAGATTTGACCCACTGTGTCTCCCTTCCTCTGAAAGGACTCTGCTAACACACCTACTGACCAGGCTGCATTGTCTCCAACCTCAACATCCCAGCTGTGAGTCCCTGAGTTAAAGCCCTCAGAACCCAGAACATGGGCATAGTGGTCAAACCTCTCTGGGTTGTCAGGAAGCTGCTGTTTCTCTCCACATCTCATACTGGTCAGATCACCAGACAGGATGTAGTCTGGATAGGCAGTGTTGGGGTCCAGAATGACAGGAGTGTAGGAGACAATGTCCTTCATCTTGTCCCAGACTCTGAAGGTCAGGTTGCTCAGGTGTTTGGTCACATCTATCAGTGCTCCTGAGGCCGGCTGTGGGTCCTGCAGTGTTAACTGGACTCTTTGCATTGTGGTCTTGAAGTTCTGCAGGAATGAGATGTGTTCAGCTCTCAGCTCGTCCTCTATGGATCTGATTGTGATTGAAAGAGTTGAAATGTCTCTGTTTAGACCCTCAATCTTCTCCTTCATCATCTGACTCTTCTGCTGCTCTTCCTCCCACAGTGCAGCAATCCTAGCATCCTCTTCCTCTTGTAGGAACTGACGCATCTTCTTAAACTGTTCTTTAATCTGAATCTCTGTGTTCTGAGTCTGGAATTGAATGTGCGCTGCTGTTTGATCATAGTTTGTTTTAACTTTATTAAAGACCTCCATTTTCTCCTGTAAAGGCTTCAGTGATTTCTGGACTTCCTCCTTGTGATCCTGTGCAGCTTCATCGATGGGTCTGAATCTGTGGTCGGTGTGATTTTTAGAATCTCGACACACAAGACACACTGGCTGTTGACATTCCAGACAGAACAGTTTGAGTTTCTCAGCATGCCGACTGCAGAGAACCTCAGACCCTGTTGAAGCTCTCTGATGTCTCTCCTGTATGAAGGCCTCACACACGTTCTTCAGAGCCAGGTTTGCGGGTGGATCCATTGAATGTCTCTTCTTACAAACTGGACATTCCTTTATTTTCTTCTCTCTCCACCATATCTGCAGACAGGCTTTACAGAAGCTGTGGCTACAGGACAGGAGAACAGGATCTTTAAAGATGTCACAACATACAGGACAGCAATAATCCTCTTCAGGGTGAGACGACTTGGAAGCCATTTGGTCTCTGAGTGAAGCTACAAACACTCTCCTTAAGCCAGGAAATCAGCCAGTCAGTGGTGATAACACTCCCTCTTCTAGAATGTTCCCTGAAGGTTAATTTCACTGTGAATCCTGGCTCTTGTTAAAGTCCATTCAGCGTCATACAGTCAGCAGCAGGTTCAAGTGGTCAGTATTCCCTCCTGTAGCTGTAGAAAGACAGTTTGTCCTCCCTCACTGGAAGTTGTGTTTGATCTGAAGGTAAATCATATTGTCCGTCTCTTTGCGTATGGAGTGGCAGAATAATAACCTCTCTGTTTCCTGGTTTCTCTCAGGTGAGTCTGGTAGGTGGAGCTATGCCACACACACACACACACACACACACACACACACACACACACACACACACACACACACACACACACACACACACACACACACACACACACACACACACACACACACACACACACACACACACACACACACACACACACACCGGTTGTTTGTGACTCATTCATCAGATATGTTATCAAACGGGTATGTGGTGTGATTTCTTCAGAGGGTATTTAGGGAAAACAGGTAGAGTATGGACACGCAATGCAAATTCTGACGCAACTGAGTCTAATACTAATTGTAACCTTAGGCCTAAAAATCGTTATTTGACATGGAAATTCCTTCACTGGGACCTCAAAATTGTCCCTCGAAAGTCAAGTTAGACATGTTCATCCATCCTTATGGAGACTTTTGGTCCCCACATGTAAAGTAATACGCGCACGCACTCACACACACACGTTATTTGTTTAATCAGATATGTGGTGTGATATCTGTGAGTGGACTTTGACTGTTCAAAGTGCTTTACAATGTACGTCTCACATTAACCCTTACACACAATGTGGCCACAGTATGAATCAAGGCTTAAAATAATTGATGGGAAAAATGAATGGCATTTTTTTGAGTGGAACCACAAAATGTCCGCCACTGCTATGCCCTGGGGGTTTCTGCGGGGTTCTTGACGGAAAAAAGTGGTTCGGTATATATCACTTATATATCACTTAATCACTCTTCCACGAAGTAAGAACATCATTTTTGTGGAAATGTTTCATAGTGGTGGAGTAGAATTCAACTACCCTGAGTCGCTGCAGCTTTGTGAAGGTTTGTGTATGTCGGACTTCGGCGTTGATTGTAGCGTCAGTTTTGATGCCACGCCTTGGAATATTGCAATAGTTGCATCATTTTAATCACAAGACCTGTACCTTTAAAATGGTTTATAGCTGTGACATACACACTTATGTACACTTGTTTGTTTGTCTGGAAAATGCAAAAACGGCCAAGGAACTTAGTATTTGTAATGAAGGAAAAAATAAAAAATCTAAGTAACAAAAACATTAGAACAAGTGACCGAAACATATCTGCATAGTAAGCTACTACTGTATCTATAGAACAAAGGTGACAAGAAGGGATACAGCGAGAGTGAAGTGCTACTGTAGGGGGTGAGGTGGAGTCTGAAGAGTTGGGTCTTCAGACTACACAGTGGAAAATTGGGAGTGAGTCTGCAGTTCAGACTGCAATGGGGAGTTTATTACGCTGTATGGGAGCCAAGAGGAAGCAACACACACGCACGCACACACGTGCACTAACACACACACGCACGCACACCATATTAGAAACAGGTTTGGTTTTAACCCATTCAATCCAGGAAAGTATCTGTGTCACTTTAGATTTCTTTGGCTATTAAAAAATAGCAGATATACAAGTTCACAGAGCGGCACCGAGTGCCGTGCTATGAGCTTGTCGTTCTACAATTTTTGTATTAAATCATGAACATTTGTGCAAATCTTTGAATGTATATTCTGCAATTGTCTTCTAAATCCTAACAGTTAAAACAAAATGTATGTTGCTACATCAGTGGTGCTCCAACTTTTCCATGTCAAGGACCCCCAAAATGATATGTATTTGGCCGCGAACCCCCATCTCAAAATATGTTGTTCCAGGGACCCCCAGAAGCACAGGTCAGAGTTAAAAATGTTTGCTTTAAAACATATGCATTCAAAGATTTTCACAAATGTTCAAGATTTTTCGAAAATAACAGATCTACAATCTCATAGAGCGGCACTCGGTGCCGCGCTATGAGCTTGTATATCTGCTATTTTTGATTAGCCAAAGAAATCAAAAAATGACACACAGATGCGTTCCCGGTTTTAATGGGTTAACAGCTGCTGATTCCTCCGAAAAATGCATCCGATCTCATTCCCACTACTACTTGAACAGCTCTGCAATCAGTCTAACATTAGCTGAGTGAAACTCAGCACATTGACAACAATTTTTGTTTTAATGAAAATGCCCCCAGATTAGCATCAATTTGCCAACAACTACCAACAATAGAAAAGGATCGATAGTGGGATTGATAAGGAATTGGACCGATAAGCAGGATCGATTAAGGGATCAAAATTGCCACAAATGATCGATCCCCATCCCTAGTCATATTGCAGAATTATTCTTATTCTTATCTCAGAAGTCAAAAGATAATGAATGTGGCACACTGATTGGTGAAGAGTCAGTAGTAGGTAAATAGTCACAGAGACGACCATGTGGTTACAATGTCTCTGGTTTGATTCCAGTCAGACTCATGTGTTGTATGTCTTTCTACCCTCAGCTTCCTGTCACTCAACACACTAAGAAGACTAAAGGAACACTCACACACCAACAAAGTGAATGTCCACAGAGGTTTGGCAGATGCAAAAGTATTATTCTTTAATGATCCATAGTGAAACAATAATGAAAAGTTTTACCAAAAAGGGTTTAAAGTGGGAACAGATACATGTTATGATTACAAAAACATCCTCAGTCTGCCATGAAAAGTAAAAACACAAGCCTGTGTCCTATTAGTAGACAAGATAGTCAATCAGAGGATCATTCATGTTACAGGGCTCAGAACACACACAGAAATCAATGCAACAAATGTAAACTAGTATACAATCTAATAAGAACATCTCCATGGTTGGTTAATAGAAAACAGCACAACACAACACACTAAATAATCTAATAATTACCTACGAAAAAAGTAATTAATTCAGTTCCTTAGTAAAACCTTTTGAGATGTACCCAACATGGTGATTCTACATTTTATGAGTACACTGTAGAAATCAACAGTAAAATAACTCCCCAACATCATTACTATTACAGGTCCATTTGGTTCCATTATGTACAATTTTCAAAGTATAATTAAAACTGGGATTTTGTAGATGATAATGATCATGATGTTGTGGATCATAGGGTCCATTGGGTAACATTTTACACTCTTCAGAGTTAAATTAACACTTGTATTTTACTGTGTAGATGATGATGATGTCATCACAGAACAGAACCGTTCTGATTCTAACATTGACAGGTATTACTTTAGGACCACAATGGAAACACGTCCTCAGGACTTTTTTTGTGTGATCCTTTTAGCCTAAATGTTTTACTGTACCTCTGCTGCTGTTAAATTGTTTTGATTAATAAAGTAATCAATCAATCAATCAATCAATCAATCAATCAATCATTCAATATATCAATATCAATATACTCCTCATTATCATGTCTAACTACATTGTTCCAGAGTTACACTGACCTTCCCTGGTAACATCTTCAGAGAACTACCACTCTGACCAGTGTGAATGCATGGAAAGAGTGTGTCAGTGAAAGTGTGTGTGAAGGTGTGTAGGTGTGTTATAGTGTCAGGATCAGAGAAGGACAGCTTTCCTTCATTCCAGTCCAGCTGGACTCTGATCCTCTGAGGTTTCTGCTTCAATGAGAGATCAGTTTCTGACCCTGGTGAAGAGCGTGCTATGTATTTACCTTCATTTAACCTTATTCTCCAGGACTGACCCGCTTTGTCTCCCTTCCTCTGATAGGACTCTGCTAAGACACCTACTACCCAGCATGCATTGTCTCCAACCTCAACATCCCAGCTCTGAGTACCTGAGTTAAAGCCCTCAGAACCCAGGACATAGCCATAGTGGTCAAACCTCTCTGGGTTGTCAGGAATCTGCTGTTTCTTTCCTTCTCTCACACTGGTCAGATCATCAGACAGGCTGTATACTGGATTGGCAGTGTTGGGGTCCAGAATGACAGGAGTGTAGGAGACAATGTCCTTCATCTTGTCCCAGACTCTAAAGGTCAGGTTACTCAGGTGTTTGGTCACATCTATCAGTGCTCCTGAGACCGGCTGGGGGTCCTGCAGTGTGAACTGGACTCTTTGCATTGTGGTCTTGTAGTTCTTCAGGAATGAGATGTGTTCAGCTCTCAGCTCCTCCTCTATGGCTCTGATTGTGTTTGAAAGAGTTGATATGTCTCTGTTCAGACCCTCAATCTTCTCCTTCATCATCTGACTCTTCTGCTGCTCTTCTTCCCTCAGTACAGCAATCCTAGCATCCTCTTCCACTTGTAGAAACTGACGCATCTTCTTAAACTGTTCTTTAATCTGAATCTCTGTGTGTTGAGTCTGGAACTGAATGTGTTCCGCCGTTTGATCATAGTTTGTTTTAGCTTTATTAAACACCTCTAGTTTTTCCTGTAAAGGCTTAATTGATTTCTGGACTTCCTCCTTGTGATCCAGCGCAGCTTCATCGATGGGTCTGAATCTGTGGTCGGTGTGTTTTTTAGCATCTCGACACACAACACACACTGGCTGTTGACATTCCAGACAGAACAGTCTGAGTTTCTCGCCATGCAGACTGCAGAGAACCTCAGACCCTGTTGAAGCTCTCTGATGTCTCTCCTGTATGAAGGCCTCACACAGGTTCTTCAGAGCCAAGTTTCTGGGTGGATCCACTGAATGTCTCTCCTTGCAAACTGGACATTCCTTTCTTACCTTCTCTGTCCACCATTCCTGCAGACAGGCTTTACAGAAGCTGTGGCTGCATGATAGGAGAACAGGATCTTTAAAGATGTCACAACACACAGGACAGCAATAATCCTCTTCAGGGCGAGACGACTTGGAAGCCATTTGGTCTCTGAGTGAAGCTACAAACACACTGTTCAAGACAGGAAATCAGCCAGTCAGTCGTGGTAACACTCCCTTCTCTAGAATGTTCCCTGAGGTTTACTGTGAATCCTGGTTCTTGTTAAAGTCCATTCAGCTGACAGAGTCAGCAGCAGGTACAAGTGGTCTTGGTCAGTATTCTCTCCTGTAGCTGTAGAAAGACATTTTGGCCTCCCTCACTGGAAGTTGTGTTTGATCTGAAGGTATATCCTATTGTCCGTCTCTTTGCGTATGGAGAGGCAGAATAACAACCTCTCTGTTTCCTGGTTCTTCTTTGTGCCTCAGATCATCAGATATTTGGTGTGATATCTTTCTCAGAGTGGACTTTGACTGTTCAAAGTGCTTTACAATGTGCATTGTGCAGTACGTCTCACATTAACCCTTCCACACACCGACAGTGAAGGCAGTCATACAAGTCACCTGCCTGCCCATCAGAAGCAGTCATAAGTACTGAGTGGCCATAGGCAGAGTTACACACACACACACACACACACACACACACACACACACACACACACACACACACACACACACACACACACACACACACACACACACACACACACACACACACACACACACACACACACACAGGCTGCACAACTTGCTGCTCCAGCACATTACTGTGCAAAACCCAAATACAAAGTTCTGTGCCAGATTTCCAGAAAACATCAAACATCAAATTAGTTACTGACCACTTCTCTATCCCACCTAGACATAAGTTTGTTTTTGATAAATGAGCACACACAACTGAAGCGCACAGCGCACACTGACAGTGACGACCATACAGTATGTAGGCTGTGTAAAATATCACTTTTATGACAAAACCAAAATATGTCTAGAGGCTACACATCCAAACTGTAGTGTGCTGTGGGCACACACGTACGCACACAAACATGCTCAGCAAGTGTCGTCAGTTGGTACTGTAGGCCATTGGTTCTCATAGTGGGGTCTGGGGACCCCAAAGTGTCCTTGGAGGGGTTCCAGGGGGTCTCCAGCAAAAGATATTTTTTGGTAGCATTTCTTTTTTTTAACATGTTAACAATGTGTACCTGTACACATTGTACACAGCATACCCAAAGTAAACTGATTGTTGTTCTTGAACCATTTGGAATAAATGCATGGGCATGGTTTCATTTTTAAGGAAACACTTTGAAGTTTTTCCCCAGCAAAAATAATCTGCTATGACCTACAGTATGGGGGTTTCTGTGGGGTTCTTGACGGAAAAAAGTGGTTTGAACTTTATACATCACTTAATCACTCTTCTCCAAAGTAAGAACATCATTTTTGTGGAAGTATTTCATATTGGTGTAGTAGAATGCAACTTTCAACAAGTCGCTGCAGCTTTGTGAATGTTTGTTTGTTTGTGTAAGTCGGACTTCGGCCTTGATTGTAGTGTCAGGTTTGATGCTATCTTGGAATAGTTTGCATCATTTTAATCACAAGACCTGTACCTTTAAAACGGTGTATAGCTTGCCTAGGTAGGTGACACACACACTTATGTACACCTGTTTGTTTGTTTGTTTGTTTGTTTGTAAAAGGCAAAAACGGCCGAGGAACTTAATATTTGTAAAAAAAACAAATCTAAGTAACAAAAACATTAGAACAAGTGGCCAAAACATATCTGCATAGTAGGCTACTACTGTATCTACAGTATAGAACAAAGGTGACAAGAGCGGGTACAGGGAGAGTGAAGCTACTGTAGGGGGTGAGGTGGAGTCTGAAGTGTTGGGTCTTCAGACTACACCAGGGGTGGGTAGTATTTATTTCCAGAGGGCCATACTAACTTCAATAAATTGAGTGAAGGGCCACACATTGTACAATTGAATTGAAACTTGAAACACATGGTGCTGACAGTTAAAACTGCATGAATTTGGTAGACATGCCAGACTACTTTAAAATAAGGTCCTTGCTTTCACAACAACAATTTTCTGTTACAAAATGTTGAACTTTTTTGTATTTACAGCTGTACTGTACTGTATCTCTCTGGTGTATTCTGTACAAGGTCACAATGAAAAGATTAAACATTAAACATTTTTATTGCATAAAACAATAAACGTCTATGCCATATCAACTGTTAATTGAGCCTATAAAGCTATGCAGTATCTTATCTGATATGCACCACTCCAAAGGTCACTGATAAAACGCATTGCATTACGTTATAAATATTGACAAAAAAAAAACAGGAGAAGGGCGCACACCAGTATTGATAAGGTGCTGCTGACCTGGCTAAATACGTCTAAAAGTGAAGAAAAGGCCGCACACGTATAGCCACTATGCAGGATAAATTAATAAATGAATACCAATGTTTTGACCTGGAAAGGCCTTCTTCAGAGATTGTCCGAAGAAGACCTTTCCAGGTCGAAACGTTAGTATTCATTTAATAAATTATCCTGCATCGTGGATATGAGTGTGCGGCCTTTTCTTCACTTTTATAAATATGTACTCCAGGCATAGGTTTCACTATTACATTATAAACATAAAACATTTGGGTACATACGGATGGAGTAATGCAGGTATGTACTCAAATGGTAAATATCAATTACTATTAATTGGAGTCGAGTTCAATTAACATATGGCAGCCCTTTAGAATGTAGATTATTTGGGGGTGTCATTTTTTATTCTTTTAATCTTTTAAGACCTGGAGACGCATCTGTGTCACTTTAGATTTCTTTGGGTATTCAAAAATAGCAGATATACAAGTTCATAGCGCGGCACCGAGTGCCGCGCTATGAACTTGTAGATCTGCTATTTTTTTTTAAATCTTGAAAAAAACATTTTTCGATTTTTTTTTCAAAAAACTGTTAGGATTTAGATTTTTTTTAAAGAATCGCCTCAGGACTTGGCGGGCCGGATTGAGATGGTCAAAGGGCCGGGTCCGGCCCCTGGGCCGTATGTTGCCCATGTGTGGACTACACAGTGGAACATTGGGAGTGAGTCTGCAGTTCTGACTGCAATGGGGAGTTTATTCCACTGTTTGGGAGCCAAGAGGAAGCAAGACACACACACGCACGCACACATGTGCACTAACACACACACGCACGCACACCATATTAGGCAACGGTTTGGTTTTAACAAAGCACAGTAGCTGCTGTTTCTTCCCAAAATGCATCACTCTCATTCCCACTACTACTTGAACAGCTCTGCAATCAGTCTCACATTAGCTGAGTGAAACACAGCACATTGACAACACCCCCCCCCCCACCCCCCCCCACCCCATACCCACCCCACTCTCTCCCCATCTGGACAAGCAGACTGCAGCCAGCTGAGAGATGGCACAGTGAACGTGCCAACTACACTATGACTGATTATCCTCCAACTATACAAATATACAAAATTAACGCCCAACTTGATCATACTTTTACTTCTACTCCACTACATCTCAGAGGCAAATAGTGTACTTTTACTCCTCTACAATTATATGAAAACTTTAGTTAGTTACTTTGTAGATTTTAATTATCATTACAAAACATAGGCTGATACATACACAGCGTCTACTGATACATACTACAGCACGAAGCACCGCATTAAAAAAAGCAACAAACATTGGCCAATTTGTCAAATAAATAAATAAATACAATTCACACAGTAGCTTTTTTCCTCTCATACTCAGGGGAGTATGAAGTAAATAAAGCGATATGGCTGCTGTGAATCTGAGCGTTGAAACTACAGAGCTTACATAACTGTTGTGATATTTTCATAGCTTAATTATTTGACATGTTAACAACAGCCCGTCTCTACAAGACATACGTAGGAATAAACAGCCTGAAGGCTTTATGTACAGTGTGTGTGTGTGTGTGTGTGTGTGTGTGTGTGTGTGTGTGTGTGTGTGTGTGTGTGCGTGTGTGTGTGTGTGTGTGTTGATGTAACGCGTGTGATGATTTCAGCTTTGTTTAATTGCAGTGGAAGGTTCCCCAGGCTCCTCCTTCTACAGGAAGTCAGTGTTGCCAGATTTTGTGAGAGAAATAAGCAACCATAACCGAAATGAAAACAAGCCAAATAGAAGCGACATACTGTAATAGGCCACATGAGCACTTTAAAACCTATATGCAACGGCTATTTGAAAATAGCAGATCTACAAGCTCACAACGCGTCGCAAGCTTGGTCCCTGGCACAAAACACTTTAAGATGGGGCGGTCCGAGGACAAATTCATATTAATTTAGGGGATGGGGGTCCTTGCTTGACATGAATATGTTTGAGAACCACTGGTTTAAACAAGCCCTAGGAAACAAGCCCAAATAAGCAACAACACTTTAGAAACAAACAAGCCTAAAAACTCGCAACCCACAACTACCAATATTTACAAGCAACTTGTACAAAAAAAACAAGCCTAAAGTCGCTTATAATAAGCATACATGGCAACACTGGACTGTTGGTTTCACTTAGCTGCTTCCCTCATTAGAGGTGATGTGTGTGTATAACCAACCTAATGGAGTCTAATCATAACCCCACAGAGAGCTGATACTGTAAACGCGCGTACACACACACACACACACACACACACACACACACACACACACACACACACACACACACACACACACACACACACACACACGTTTGTATTACTATACTTGTGAGGACATCAAAATTTTAGGACGGCATTGAAAATAGATTAAAGTAGCTGAAAAATTGCAGAAAATAGTCAAAAAATAACAATTGTTGAGTAGCAGTTGTGAGCTAGTACATCGCTGCACAACTAAGTATAAAACTGGAAAAACGCTCTAACCACTAGTCGTAAACTCTACGTGTATCATCTTAACACACCACAAACGGAACCTTTTCCCGATTGTAAGCGTAACCCGAAAAATCTTGTTTTTAACCATAAAACAACATTTTTTCTTGTGAGGACCAGGAAAATGGTCCTCACGTCTGTTTCTCAAATTCTACTATACTTGTGGGTATATTTGGTCCTCAAAAGTATAGTAATACAAGTACGTACACACACACGGAACGTTGTTACATACAATAATGTTGGCATACTTGTCAAACACAGCAGACATCAATCATGGGTAAAGGAAACAACGCCTCCTCCAAATTGAGCGGCTTCCTATAATAGCTGATATTCAGTACCTTGCTAATTGTTTAGCCCTCCTTTTGGAGAGGCCGGCCATTTGAAGGCCCCTCACAACCAACTTGTGCACGAGGCCTAGGCTACCAAAGATAAAAAAAACAAAAGTTTACATCTGTAGCCTAGCAGAGAGATGGTCTGCTCTAGCTGATGAAATTTTAGCACTTTGGTTAGGAAGGCTTCCTCTAAGCTGTAATCAAAAGTACAGCCCACCTCGAGAATGATGTTTTCATTAACAACAATGACATCACACACACACACACACACACACGCGCACACGCACACGCACACGCACACGCACACACACACACACACACACACACACACACACACACACAGAATGAGCCGAACCCTGCTCCACCATTCATTGAATAATACATAAAGGTAGCTTATTGCTTATACGCCACATAAGGAAATGATATTAAAGGCTTATATTCCTCATGGTATGGAACAAGCTTTAATTACATCATTCTGGTTTGTGTTTATTCACATGGAAACACACAGCTTTTTATTAAGTCTTTCACACAGTCATAGCTGAGGGGCCCGCACCGTCTCCTATGAATTATTGAACATCCGAGAAGCATATTTGTACATGTCTCTGCTGTCCCTACAGTTACACATTATCTCGGAGGCAGTGAGAGAAAACAGAACAAAACGAGCTCCGTCGGGCCCGCCGCTAAGCTCCCAACATCCCTCCTTGACGTCAGCAGTGCATGGTGGAAGAACTTCTCACATTTAGTTTTTTACTGGAAGCAGAAATACCCCAAAGTCTTGTATTCCAATATTTACTTGAGTAAAAAGTACTTGGCATAAAAATATACTGTACATATAGGATCAATTGTTAAAGTACTCAGTATGCAGAATGTCCACTTAGTTCTGTTTTGTCTGATTGTCTGATTATATCGTTGCTGTCGGGCAGAAACCTCTCATCTCCATATTGTAACTTAACGTAAATTAACGCCCTACTTGGTCATACTACAGCATCACACAAAAGCATCAAAAGTAGCAGTTTACAAGCTTGAAACGTGAATAATTGTACTGGAGTCAAAAGTACAATATTTTGCCTCTGAGATGTAGTGGAATAGTGCATTAAGTGTTGAAAAAGCAGTGGTGGAAAAAGTACTCACATTTTTTACTTTTACTTTCAATACTGCAACATAGAAGTACTCTATTACAAGTAAAAGTCCCATTTCACAAGTTTTCAAATGTATAAAATGTATAAAAATCTTTTGAAAATAGCAGATCTACAAGCTCACAATGCGTCGCATCGCGATGCATTGTGGAGCTTGTAGATCTGCTATTTTCAAATGGCCAAAATGTATATAGGGCTGAAGTGGTTAGTGTATGTTTTGTCTACAAAGTAACTAGTAAATTGTACTTAAGTACAGTAATTAAGTAAATGTGCTTAGTTACTTTCCACCACTGTGAAAAAGTAAAGTTCAGTATGCTTAGTTACTGTCCAACGCTGCCTCCATTTGGTCCTCCGCTCTCAATATCCCCTTGATGTGAGGAGCCAGAGTGATGCAGCGCGGTGTTGATGTGAGGAGCCAGAGTGATGTGGGACGGTGTTACGTCATAAGCTGCCTTAGGTTGCGCTGCGCTGAAGGGACGTCTCAAAATAGAATCTTGCCCGTTAGTTTTTGTCTTTGGTTGTAAAGCTGCACAGATGGGGTTCCATATTGCATGAGAGCAGCCCGTAGACACTTAAACCCCATACTTAAGCTCCTGATGTTTTCACTTGAAACACAACATTATCTTTGCCAAAAAATATCCAATCTACAAGGTCAAGCTGAAGCTCATTACGAGCTTGTAGATTTGCTATTCTTCTTTCCGGGAATACGGGACGCTAGGGTTGAAGTAGCCTCGCTAAGCCAGTCTCTGTTTTATCTTTAAAGGTTTCATGACATTCAGTTTTACAACACATTAAAAGTATTTATCATGGTCCTTCAAACATGTATTAAAGGTTTTAACAGAAAAATCCACTCCAGTGATCCATGGCAGGATTTTTTCTCTCTAATTCCTAAAGCCTTTTGAACTGCAATGAAAAAAGTAATCTTTGCCTGCGGGTGTCGCTGTTGAGGGATTTTGACTGTCAATCCATCAAATATCACCCTCCCCCCTTGGTTTCCCTCCCCTGAACAAGGGCCAATTGTATTCGTATACAGCAGTGGTTCTCAACCAGTGGTCCGGGGACCACCAGTGGTCCTTGAGGGGGTTCCAGGTGGTCCCCAGCTAAATGATGGAGAGTTGGTAACCAAATGGACCCTTATAGATCTTTAACTTTTGAGAGTGTAAAATGAAACCAAATGAACCCTTACGGGTCCATTTGGTTTCATTTTACGCTCTCAAGAGTTAATTTATTGTCAAACATTAGCATTACTTAATTAAAGAATTGTTATTTTGATCAACGTTTGCCTGTTATCTCTCCTATGGTACCAACATCAATACTGCATGGAATTGTGGACAAAATCTTATCCAACCAATGATAAGATTTGGGTCTGAGTCTAAATGTCATCAAATGGTGTGGTCTGTGGCTCAAATGCCTAATACATAATAGACCTCGATATGAAAAGGGTTGAAAACCACTGGTATACAGTAAACACTCGACAAAGCTGGATGCACCGTACGGGTGGATTCGAAGCCCCCAGCCTCCGCGTTGCTGGTGGGCTCTGGGCAGGCACTTTGCCACTGCGTCACCCGAGCCAGACTCCGTTTCATTGAGGTTGAAGTGGTTAGGTTGTTGCGCGGTGATGAAACGTCTCAAAATAGAATTTTTGCCCAGTTTGTTTTTGTCTTGGTTGTAGAGCCTGCACAGATGGGGTTCCATATTGCATGAGAGCCAGTGGTGTGTGGAAGTAAAATGACGTTCTCAGGACTCAGGCTCCGCTCCGCGCGCTGTCATTTATATCGCTGACGGTGACAGTCTGCATGTGTCATGAAGCAGGCTGCTCTGCGTTCCTCACCGCCCATATCAGCCTTCAATTAACTTCTGCCTCCCGTTGCTACCGGTCTGTATCATGAATGTTATTCACAGAAGAATGCAGATGTTCTGGATGTTTCTTTTTTTTCCCGTATCACTTTCTTCTCCCCAATTTAGTCGTTATGCCAATTAATTTCTCCCCACACACATTTCTGTGTGTGTTGTCACTGCCGTTGTATCCTATTAGCTCACCTGCCAGTGAGGAGCCCCCACCGGGAGGACAAATAATAAGCCTTCGTCCTACTCCTCCCGCCCCAGCACTCCCTGTTGACAGGTGCCCGCCCCCAGCATGTGTAGTGAGTCACTACACATGCTGATATTTGTCACTACTAGTGACATATTCCCTACCCCGAACACGGGCCATTTGTGTTCGTATAGATGCTTGACATAGCCGGATGTTTTTCAGTGTAAAATTGGCTCAAATTGACAGAGGGGGCCCGGGGCTGGCCCCCCATTAGAGTGAACAATTTGAACTTGGAGGCGGTCCAGTGCTATTTCATCAGGCTTTATTATATAAGTGCTTATTCGGTAACCTCGTGTTCATTTCCACACTTTTCCTTTCGTATATGACAAGAGCAGCTGTAAATTAATGGCAACACTTTAAAGCCACGCACCCTCCAGGCGTTATTACTTCATTTCCCCACCTAACTGCGTAATCAGTAAGTCATGCCGTAATGATGCAATGAATGGCAACCGTGCAGACGTGCAGGTCAAGGCCTCACAAAGTATTTATATGAAGTGAGCACGGCGACGTTGAGTATAGTTTGGGGATAAACTATACTGTCCTCCACCCGCATCTATAGAATAAAATGTAATCCACAAAGATAGAGATTTTGACAGCAAATTTTGATTCAGTTTTAGTCATAGTCTTTTGAATCAAATTCCATTTAGTTTTAGTCATATTTTTGTCATCTGAAATGTTTTAGTTTTAGTCTAGTTTTAGTCGACTAAATATCATAAGATTATAGTCGACTAAATCTACAGTTGATTTAGTCGACTAAAATGTATCTTGGCGGTGCCTTGATGGCGTCGTAATGGCTGATTTTACACTTGGCTGCATGCTGAAAATAGCCGATCTACAAGCTCACAACGTGTCGCAGCTTGTAGGGCTGCTATTTTCAGAGCGCAATACCTGAGTTCAACCAAGCATAAGACTCGTCTTTTAGTTCTACTGGATCTCTTCTCCACTCGTCCCTCCTGACATTTTAGTCTAGTATTTATTTGTTGACGAAATTGACAATATATTTAGTCTTAGTTTCAGTCATCATAGCTAAGTTTTTATATTGTTTTTGTCAGTGAACATTTTTCGTCATAGCTTTAGTCCACAAAATCAACACTGCTTGACAACCAACATACAGGTGACTGGATCAAAAAACCGGGGTTGTCATTTATCTTAAAATATATTCTGAAAATATATTTACAGTATATCTCTGCTGACCGGCAGCAGCTAACTCCAAAATGTTCATTTTTCAAGAAAAGAAAAAAATGGAGTTAGGAGGTTTTGTTCATCATTGATAAGAACAGCTAGCTCACAATGAGGTTGGAGGTCAAAAGGGGGTGGAGCCTGGAGTCAGCAAAACCAGCTAACTCCGGTGGAGTTAGCTGGTTTAGCAGAAAGTTTGTGGAGCCAATGGAGTTAGCTGGTTTTGTCAGAAGCGCTTTTTAATGCTTTTCATTGGTTCAATATTTGTTTTACCAACACACAGCTGTAAAGGGTGTTCAATGGCCCTGATTTATAGGGAAAAAAATCAAAAGCGTCGAAATGGAGTTAGCTGGTTTCGGCCGGACAGCAACATGTTCCCCATAGGTAATAAGTATGTACCTGGATGCCCTCGGTGCCCGGCTGCTGCAGCAGCTTGACGGTGCGCGTGTGCGTCTTCTGCCCGCGGCCGTCGTGCCATGTCAGGCTGCTGCCCCCGGGCCGACGCCCCGGCAGCTGGTAGCTCAGCTCCTCGGCGGACACCGTGTGCTCCAGGGAGGCGCGGCAGAAACTGAAGCTGGACGCCGCTGTAGCGCAGGAGGAGGAGGTGGTAGGTGGAGGTGAGACAGAGAAAGGTAGAAAGAGAGAGCAGCAGACAGGAGAGGGGAAGGAGGAGTGGAGATACACATGTGGAAAGGGAAGAGGATAGAGTTTAGGTTAGTTTATTTGAAAAGTCATAACACAAGTAAAAACTATTCACAGATATGACCAGTCCAGGCCTTATTTCCATTGTGGACCTCAAACACATAACAAATGCATCTCATAACATGACAGACATGAACAATGAACGATGTACAACAAATAAACTCCTGCATGCCTCCTCTTGTTTTGGCATCCCCCCAAGGGGAGCCCCATGTACCTGTCAAAGTACTTCACAAACGTAAATGAAGTCCACAATCACAACACCAGAGGTAGCTCCACTGATCGCGTCCAACCCAGATTTGGCACAAACAAGGGGTTGAATTCGTTCTCCTGCTATGCAACAAAAATGTGGAATACCCTACCAAAAGTAGTGATTTTTTTCTGCAAACTTCTAAATAAAGTATTCAATCAATCAATCAATCAATCAATCAATCAATCCCCGGCGGACCCCAGGTTGGGAAACACTAGTCTAGGACTCCGCAAAATCGGGATCGGCATGGGACCCAAAATTCTGTCATCAGCTCTGGCATGAAGCCAGAGCTCTAGACCACAAATGAAAACAACAACAGGGTAATTTCACAATTCTCTTTAGAGACCCAATATAGGCCCTATGGACAGTGGCCATATTGGAACGAAATTGGGCCTCTTCCTTACTTAAACCTACTCTAGGTGTTACCAATGATAGGCCTACTAATGAAAGCTCTGTTCCATTTAGTGTAGTATTAGTTCTCAAACTATTTAATTGCAAGGACCCCCATAACTGACAGAGAGTACAAATGGAACCAGTTTGGGAACTTGCTCAAGACTAAAGTGAACATGCTGTGTTCACTCCACAGTTAATAGTCTGTGTGCTCTGAGGCTGACACTCATTCAGCTACAGTACAAACTGACTGACATTTTGACTGCAAGGCTGCGCAGCTATAGACTGCTGTATAATAGAAACCCATTTCTGCCAATGTGATGAGAAAAGAAAAGACCCTGTAAGTCATAATGAGAAACTCTCTCCAAATAATGACTCAATATCTCAAAAAATAATTACTTCACGATTCTCAAAAATCCATGATTATATTTTTAAGGTCTCGATTCATTTAAATGTTCGATTTAACCACTTGATCCCTATCATTCCTGTTTTAGGTATAACGTTCAAAAAATAGAAATCGCGTCACGTTTCTACACGTTGTCTGCTATGTTTTGATTTTTTTTTTTAATGTTTGGAACATTTGGAATATATTTTTAACATAAATCTTGTCTTCTGGGGGGTCCCTGGCACAAAACATTTTTAAATGGGGGTCCACAGCCAAATACATGTCAAGGGGGGGTCCTTGACTTGAAAAAGTTTGAGAAACACTCCCCTCCCTCCTGCCCCGTGCTTTCCATCTCTCTCCACCTTCCAGCATGGCTCCCTGTCTCTCCTCTCCTGGTCGAATGTTGTTTATCTTCTCTCTCCTCTGAGGGATGGAGTGGCAGCTGTCGAGCGGTGCCAGTAAACACTAGGTGAGTGGCTGTGACTGCAGGTGGCACAAGCACTTTAACACTGTGCCCTCTGCATTACCCTTGCTCTTTACACCTGGGGGCACTCTAAAGGTTCACAGCGGACCTCTGTAGCGCAGTCATTCTCAACCTTTTTCATTTCAACGACCCCCCAGTTTGATATGCATTAGGCCAGTGGTTCTCTAACTATTTTTTTGGCCCTCTTGTGACTCGACAGTTGGACAGACGACAGCCAGGTTTCAAGATCACGAAACACACTTCATTTCCAAGTGGCTACACGCTGCTTGCCATGCCTTTGGTGTGAGAGCAGATGGTTCTCAGTGGCTCTTTCTGAATGTTTGTGGAGATGACCTCCTGTTTTCAGTTTTCTTTTCCTAATGACTTGCCCTCTACAACAGTTGCACAGCCACACCCAGCTCTGAGTACAATTACAGTTTGACTCAGTATGACTGCTTAAATCAGTCATCCTCCATCCCACACCACTTTACGACATATTTGCTCATGAAAAGAGAACACCAGAGCTACCATATGATGCTACAGTATGAATGAATGTCTGATAACCCACCTGTTGAAGGATATAACATCATAAATAAGAAATGGAATGTAAGAGTTGCAATTAGTGCCTCCTGTGAGGCGGATGCATGTGGCCATAACATTTCTGTGAGTCCAGTTTTGACGTCAAAGTGTGCGTCAAAGTCAGGTTTTTAAATTTAATTTGGTGTAACACTTTACAGAGCAGAGCAGGTTCACACCAAGTTTGTCAATGTTTTATACTTAAACTATTATACTTTTTTTTAAAAACATTTTCCATGTTCTCTTACCTTGTAGTACCTCCACACGTGCCACATTTGAGAAACACTGCATAAGGCCACAGACCTCCCATTTGATACAAGCTCTATGCACAGCAGCCATATTGGAAAGAAATCGGGCCTCTTCCCCTACTTCCTTCACAGGTGTTGCCAATGATTCTAATTACGGTTGTGTTCCATTCTGGGCAAGACCTGGCCCAATCAGTCTACACTGTTAAATCTTTTAACTCCCCATCTCCATCAGCACCAGAGACAGGGTAAGGTAGTAAAGTATTGCTGCCTGTGAATGATCCAAGCACCACCAAAGAAGAGTACACCCAGAAATCATGTGACCACAAAAAAAAGTATCGCGGCTGGACTATTTTTTGGCCAAATTTTACCAGAATGTAATGAGCCGATCTCCGTGAGAAAGGAGGTCACGGAGAATATGATTTTTCAAAGGTACAGTAAAATCGCTTTTCGTTTTCGCTGGTAAGGGGACGGTAGACGGAGGAATTAATGAATAAAATCAGTGGCAGTGAGTGAGTTAAAAAACAAACAAACAAAAACACTTAAAAGACATTATTGCGGCACCAAAACGTGCACTGCAAAAGTTTGGGTGCACATAATTATGTGCTGGTGCACCTCAATGAAAAAGTTAACTTCAGTGTGTGTGTGTGTGTGTGTGTGTGTGCGTGGACTCCCTCCATCCCCTTTTTACTAATCAAGTCCGCTGATTGCAACCACCTGCTGTTAATTGAACTGAAGGACTAAAGTTTGACGAAACACTTCCCTCCAGTGTATAATTTGTGTCTCCAGCAGAAGGCAGCTGCCTGCCCGCTGCCTCATACTGCCTGATTAGCCACTGTCCTTCAAAGGAAGCGTGTTTGTGTGGAAGCTGGAGGTGCAGCCTGGAAATGAATGAATGGGATTGAGACGTACAAGGCTTCCAGAAGTAAAGGGAGCTCGTCATGGTGATTGAAAGAAGACTTTAAACTGGCAACTGGAAGCATAAAGTATTTATGAAAATGTTAATTAAGGTAATAAAATCAAGTGTAAAGTTTGGCAAAAATCCATCCGCTTGCATAGAGCGTTTTTTCTTCTGACACCAGCAGGGCTAAAACAGCGAAACTACGTACGGGCCATTCATATGAACTTTTACTTTCTATATAGACTCAATTTCAAAGGTGGATGCTGGGCCCTTGATTTTATCCTTGGCACCAAAAATGATCATGGGATATTGTTCCAAGTCTGTCTCATATCAGTATCTAGCAGTCTTTTGAAAAATCTATTTTCTGTTGGCTAATTGTTTTTTTGTATCTTTGCTAGATTAGCCAACAAATGCATGCTTAACCCATTAAGACCTGAGGCGATGCCTAAAAAAACCTAACAAAAATGTTAGTGCCGCGCTATGAGCTTGTAGATCTGCTATTTTTGAATAGCCAACGAAATCTAAAGTGACACAGGTGCGTTCCAGGTCTTAATGGGTTTTAATGGGGAGGAAAAAAACGATATAGACCAAAGAAAGGTAAAGTATATGGAACCAGAACTAATATCTTTCTACCCTTAGGGGGGAAAAAAAACTAAAACAAGCTATCCTGGATGACTCCCGTCTTCAACATGTTCTCTCTGCTGAACGCAGCCCCAGGGAGGCCCTGTTATGTGTCCAGCGGAGAGAGATACATGACAGCTGGGCGTTCAGGTAGAAACACAAACACCTGCCCGGAGCTATATACGAAGGGCCGTGGAGGAGGAAAAACTCCTTTTCTCATCTCTAGTTCCAGTGAGAAGAAGCGGAGGAGGAGTACAGCGTCATGTTGGAGGAACGAAGGACAAGAAAGAAGAGACAGAAAATAAGGCTAAAGAGAGACAGCCTTGTCAGGGCCGTACACTGATGTATTCCCTCCTCTGTCTCTTTTAACTCACTCTGTTTTCCTCTCTCCCAGTGCCTCCCACCTTCCCATTCCACATTACCCTTGAGTCTTGTTTTCTCTGCACACTTTCTACTCCCTCTGTCTTTCTTTATGTCTCTCTGGCTCCGTCTCTCTCTCTCTCCCTCCCTCTCACTCACACACGCACGCACGCACGCACGCACGCACGCACGCACGCACGCACGCACGCACAAGTTGGTATTACTATAGTTGTGAGGACATCAACATTTTAAGACGGCATTGAAAATGGGTGAAAGCAGCTGAAAAATAGCCGTAACATTGCAGATCTGCCAATTTTTCGGTGTGTGACATCGCAGCACAACCAAGCATAAAATAGGAAAACCTCTTAACACCAACCCCCTAAACCTAACCTCTAAATGTCTAATCCTAAACGAACCCCGACGAGAATCTTCTCCTAATTGTAAACCTAACCTGAAGAATCTTTTTTTTTTTTAACCACAAAACAACATTTTTTTCTTGTGAGGACCAGGAAAATACTAAGTAGAAGTACTTATACTTGTTGTGGAGACTCCAGTATAGTAATACAAGCGCATTACGCACGCACACGCACACGCACACGCACACACACACGCACACGCACACGCACACACGCACACACACGTCATGCACACACACATTCTCTCGCTGTTAAGACTGTCAGGTTCTCTGGGGTCAGGGAAGAAACTCGGGCTCAGACACGTTCTCATTACTGTCAGTCAACAGGGGAGGAGCGGGCAAACCAAACCAAACCCCACGCCGCCGCCCCTGCATGGCAAACCCTAAAGATCTGCCGTCAGTCAGAACGAGAGAGAGAGAGAGAGAGAGAGAGAAATAAATTACTATCCAAGCAAACTGACCGTGCGTCAACTAATTCAATTAAGTGGGCACAACAGAACTCAAGAAGCTGTGGCGATGAACGACAGTCCTGCTAAGAGCCTCAATATTAGAAGTTGTTAACCACTTAAACCCTATATGGTTGACCGGAGACGCTCAGGAGTCTATACTAGTGTCTTTTCAGTTTTCTGTTAAGAAAGCTTTCACTGAAAATAGCCAATCGACAGGCTTGTCGATCTGCTATTTTCAGCGAAAGCTTTACGGATGCTGGGGACGTTAAAGTGGTTAGAAATGCCAAATTCTGCGTTCTTTATACGGATGCCGCTTTCCCCACTGCGGCTTGAGGCGGAGCCGGCAAAAAGCCAACCGTCAAAGTACAGAAAAGTTGAACTTTTACGTTGCTGCTGTGCGGTGCGACAAGAGCGCCAGCCATAAATACTGTAGATGTGGACTTTGTGTAAATTTGGTGTTAGCCCGGCATACTTCCTCCCATGAAACACAAATCCTAATTGGCTAAGGGGGGGGGGGGGGGGGGGTGTCGGGTGGGCAGATTAGGACCATGTCACTCTGACTCAGACATGACCATAAGCAAACCCGATACGCCCATGTATAGGCATGTCACTATGACTCAGACATAACCATAAACAAACCCGATACGCCAGTATATATAGTATAGGCATCTGGAGATATGCTAAAGTAGCCGATATACAACCTGACCATACATTTGAGAATTGTTTTTATTTAGGAAATATTTCGAAAATGTTTGTCCATTTTTTTAATTTTCATGACATTTTTGAAAAACATTCTGCCTATATCGACATGCCCGAAATAGATTCACCATTTCACAAGTGGTTAAAACACTAGTGTCTCTCTGGACAGAGGTTTTCACAGTTAAGCCTTGTGTTGATGCTGCGCGTCATGTTTTTCCAGCCGAAAAGGTTATTCCCGGCGAGGTCATACAACGAAAGTGTGAATTAGTCATTAACACATCACTTTAAAAGATGCAGCAGCATACCCACAGCTCCACTTGAACCTCCATCTCTGCCACATCATCAGAGCGAGCTTGCAGCCTCCGGCACTCACAAAACAAAGACTAAGCACTCACTTCAGCGGCTTTAATTGATGTAGTGAATGTGTAACCTCCTGCATGTGCACCGACTCTCTGGACCAAATGGAAATATATATCGAAATTGAGCCGAAAGTCACTCGATATCCCTGCTCTCCCAAACGGACATAAATAACATTGCAGCTCGGCTGTGTTGGCCGTTTCCTTTTGCTCCCATCTGAACTCACATTCATATCATATTTTCTCTGAGATTATTGTCCACATTGTCCTCATTGTTGCACTGCGGTGTTTGCCACAAGGGCCCAGAGTATCTTTAACAAGAAGAATGTTGTACAACGGTGTCATGCAAAAATAGCAGATCTACAAGCTCATATCACATCATGGTGCGTTGTGAGCTTGTAGATCGGATTTATTTGAGCTGATTCTGAAAATCTATTATTTATCGATTTTCTATGTTTATCGTTTATGTTTTATAATCGATTGAATGGATTACTTCGATTAACTGTTGCACCTCTAAAGAGAAGTCAAACTGTCTTGGGTTGGCCGAAACCAGCACACCAAGTTCTGTGCGGTCCGGCTCCACATTGAGTGCCAAACATTAGAGTCAGAGTCAGAGTCATTTTATTTGCCATTTGTAGTGAACTACATTGGAAATGGGGTGCAAGAGCTAAAAAAAATAAAAATAAAAATAAAAAAAACATTTACAAGACATTGATACAAAAGGTACAAAAAAGACATCAACAATTCATAGAGGCATGAGGAAATAAATACGAGAGGGACATGAGCATTTTTGGATACACCTTGGACCAGTCCTTCCTTACAGGAGATTGATAAAGGGAGAAGAGGGGGAGCGTGGTCTAGGATCTAGACAGGGGCAATTTTTCATTTAATTTACGCACTGCGCTTGGGAAAAAGCTGTTTGCAGAGCGGTTTGTGGAGCAACCAATAGATTGGTATCGTCTGCCCGAGGGGAGTAGTGCAAAGAGGCCTGCGGCCGGATGACCAGCAGAGCCCTCCATGATACTGGAGGCCCGAGATAAGAGTCTAGCACTATAGAGCTCTTCTAGAGCTGGTAGGTTGGCACCAGTTATTTTTCGGGCAAGGCGCACTACTCTATTCAGGGATTTTCGCTCCTTCACTGTGAGGTTACCAAACCAAACTGTAAAAGAACTAGTAAGAATACTCTCAATAATGCAGCGATAGAAATTAAGAAGAATCTGACCATTGAGAGTGAACTCTTTTAGTCTTCTTAAAAAGAAGAGCCGTTGCTGGGACTTTTTGAGAATTAAGTTGGTGTTAGAGTGCCAGCTGAGATCCTCCGAAAAGGTTAGACCTGAGCCACTGTATACAGTGCTGAACGTTACACCTTATTATGTTCTGTAGTGAGTATTTGTTAATTGTGTTGGCCTGTAGATCTCTTTATTCTTGCAGAGAATGTTTTTTTAGATAATCTGGGTTAAATAACGTGAAACCTTACTGTACATAGCTTCAAATAAAGCACCCCGGTGGATCACCTAGAGTGCATAAGCCTAGCACAGAAATAAGGCTGTATAGTCCTTCCTGCAGCTTGCCTGGGTCCCAAGGCTCTTTGCTGCCTGTCACTGTACATTTCAGAGGTCCTCACCCCACTTTCCTTAAGATCCTCAGATAGTGCGTCTCTATCTGCTCCAAGGACTGAGGACACGACTCAAAACTAAAAGTGAATAATATGGCTTTTCTGTCAGGGCCTCCAGACTATAGAACGCATTACCTGAGGATACCAAAGTGTGCCACATCAGAGCCACATTTTAAATCACTCCTCAAGACACACCTCGAGTTTAGAGTTTCTTTTCATTCTTGAGTCTGGTGCTTCTATCTGTGTTTTTGTTATTCATGTTGCATCAGGTTGTATTTTTTGGTTTTTTTTGTAGATTGCCCTTGGTACCTTGCTCTCTTTTTTTTTTTGGCAGACGTGCTTGGTTCCCTCCACGTCTGTAAAGCACTTTGTAAAGTTGGTTTTGAAAGGTACTATAGAAATAAAAACCTCTACCTCTATCACTGTCACTATCAGAAATAAAGCAGACATGCTGAAAGAAAATGTGTATTTTAACCACTTGAAGCCTATAGCGTACCTATTCTGGACAAGTCATAACAGGCAAACATTTTTGCCCCCAAAAAATAAACGCAGATCTACATTTTCTCCGAAGTGATTTGGTGCAGAAGGGGAAAATTAGGGGGTCCAAGGATAGATACAGTACCTGGGCGACCCCCAGTCCACAAAATAGATAGAGTTACACAGTTACAAGTTGTGTTTCTGGTTTAAAATTAAATATTACAAAAAATGTAGTCAATTAAATGAAGTCCCTCACATCTGTATGCAAATTGGATCCTGCACATAATTCTACATTCATTCAACCTCTGAACTCTGACTGGTGAGGGAGTCTGGGAGACAGGTGGGGAGTCTATAATGATCATTACAATGTCCTGATGTAAATATTTCAAAAGGTTCTTTTATTTATCAGAA
>NC_139947.1:10586174-10668674 GCF_963454915.1 Gymnoscopelus microlampas | reverse complement strand
GTCAATATGAGGTTGATGTTCAGCATACTTATTGCCGATTTCACGGTCTATTTTCACTCCTCTATGAGGGAGGAGACGTGAATCTATCTGTAAGAGAAAAAAAAGAGTTTTATTCTAACCGCAAGTTGGAACCTAATTACGTTTCGATCGCTGCAGACCTTACCAACAATTTGGACTCCTCCACCATCTCACACGCACGCACACACACACACGCACACACACGCACGCACACACACACAGCACGGCAAAGTAACATTAGGCACAGACAGAGACAGGAGTATTGATTATCCCTCACTGTGTCCGAGAGAACATACAGATCACTTTAGATAAGACATGTGCATGCGTGGCGTGCATAGTCATGCACACTCACGCACGCACGCACACACACACACACACAAGAGCGGTCATATTGACCAAAGAAAAGAGTAGGAGATGACATCAGTGGTTCTCAAACTTTTTCATGTCACTGACCCCCAGTAATGTATTTGGTCACGGACCCCCATCTCAAATATTTTGTTCCAGGGACCCCCTCAGAAGCAACGATTTCAGTTATAAATGTTCGCTTTAAAAAATATGCATTCAAAGGTTTGCACAAATCTTAACGATTTTTCAAAAATAGCAGATCTACAAGCTCATTGCGCGGCACTCGGTGCCGCGCTATGAGCTTGTAGATCTGCTATTTTTGAATAGCCAAAAGTATAAAATGATTGTGATGCTATATTAATACATTTTGCTGGGGACCCCCTGCCCTGGAACCCCACCCCCACTTTGAGAACCAATGGACTACAAGATTTGTATAGAGATGTAGAGATTTGGTTTGGAGGGGGAAAAGTAGGGTCCTATACGATAGACAAGAGATTCAAGATCACTGTGATGTTTGACCCATCGCATTGAGTTTGTTTGTGTTTGATTATAATTGTTTCTTTGATCTGTTCTCCGTAGGAGAAGGGCGGGCCAGCCTGCCTGGGGTGTGTTGCAGCAATAACTGCTATTTATCATGGGAAATATAATATTTCCCATGATAAATAGCATGTTATTGCTCAATGTCTATGGGACGAGGCGCACCTGACTCCTCTAGTCCCTGGAGTATTTAAGCCGTTCTTTCTCTCTCTCTCTCTCTCTCTCTCCTACACAGTCAGCCTTGTGTTTGGGTTGCCTTGGTATGTTTACTTTATGCATAAAACACTACATTTTCACACATCCACACTAATAATAATAATAATAAACGTTATTTGTATAGCACCTTTAATGAAAAAAACAACCAAATGGAAACCAAAATGGAAACCATATGGACCCATAAGGGTCCATTTGGTTTCATTTTACGCTCTCAAGAGTTACATTATTGTTAAATATCCGCATTACTTAATTTACAAGAAGTCTACACAATTAGAGAATGTAGAAGAAATATTCAAAGTTTTGGGTCTGAGAAGCTAAGACCCAGAATCTCATCAAATGGTGGTCCGTGGCTCAAATGCCGAATAAATAATGGACCTTGATATGAAAAAGGTTGAAAACCACTGACATAGACATACCTAGAGCCATATGAAATCCGTGTTAACGGAATCGCGGACGGAATCGCGGATATGACCAATTAAAATGGAATTGGAATAAAACACGGAATATTGCAGAATTTGGAAAATAAAAAAAAATTGCGGTAATTTTTTTTTACCGCGATTTTTTACAAATCCACGGGACACCACCATTTTGCATGGCCACATCCTACTTTATAAACAGTAAAATCCACGTAGAAATAGTCTTAGAAAGACGATAGAAACAATAATACATGGGCGACGCCATTTTGCGCATGCTCAGACCGAATTAGACCGAATTATTTTGGGAACATTTTTGCGTATAACACAACAAGGGCCATGTATGGACTGTTATATCTTGAACATTTATTCATTTCCACTTACCAGACACTTTTTTAATGGTAAAAATGAGCATAAAAAGCAAAATACAGAATTCAGAAATATTAAAATGGAAAAAACAGAATTTGGGAAAAAATAAAACGGAATTGGGAAAAAAATAAAACGGATTTCATATGGCTCTAGACATACCTGTCTTTTAGAAGAAACGCAGTAGGCTCTATGCACAGCAGCCATATTGGAAAGAAATTGGCCTGCTCACTTACTTCCTTCGCACATGTTACCAATGATGATGCTAATGAAGGCTCTGTCCCATTCTGGCCAAACACAGTCAGGGTGGCTCACCGGAAACGCTGTGCTACACCAGTGGGTCTGTGCGTGTACAAATGGACATTAGGTTCCATTTGTCATACCCTCAGAGTTATGGGTGTCCTTGAAATGAAAAGTTTGAGAAAGTAAGGAAGCACTTGCCAATATGGGCTGCTGTGCATAGAGCCTATTTAGTTTTCTGACGCTCGCGAACGGAAATGACAATGTAATCTTCAATCTCATACATGGGATGAATTAAATGGATTTCAAAAGATGAAAAGGGCAACGTTAATGCGTATCTGCTCAGACAAATAACTTGATAAATTAACTGATGTCAAAGCACACCGTGGTATCAAAGCAGAGTGCTCTGACATTTCTGAACGCGCCCGTAAAATGACAAAGGAGAAAAGAAAGAGAAAATGAAGGGAGGTCAGAGCAGAGAGGGATAAGGATATTGCACGGAGAGACTACGGTGACAGATAACGTCAGGGAAAACACAGAGAACATGACTGTAAGAGATTGGCGGTGGCGGGACGCTGTGCTCCTGTCATCCCCCCAGCTCTCACACATACACACACACACACACACACACACACACACACACACACACACACACACAGTAAAGTGTCCTCTTGTAAGACGGCATGTGGGGGACGGATTAAAATCTCACTGATAGTCGATAAGTCTGGGCGTCACGTAGCGAGGACGAGAGGGGTGACCGGGGACACGTTTAGCAAGGTGGCAGTGGTGTGGAAAGTAACTACTGTAAGTACATTTACTCATGTGCTGTACTTAAGTACGATCTTGAGTTTTTTTTTTTTACTTTGCTGGGGTATTTCCCATTTTCAGTACTTTTACACTACATCTCAGAGGCAAATATTGTACTTTTTTAAATGTGAGCTTGTAGATCTGCTATTTTCAAACGATTTTTATAGATTTTAAAACTTGTGAAAAATGGGACATTCTACATATCGAGTACTTTGATACCAATACTTTTGTACTTTTACTCAAGTAAATTCAGAATTCTGGACTTTTACTTGTATTTCTACATTGCAGTATTGATACTGATACTTGATACTTATTGTATTGATACTTTTACTTAAGTAAAAATCACACCCTGTGTGAAGGAAGCGGTGCCTTTGGGGCGGGGCTTACTCATTTCAGTTCGTCCCTATTGGTGGTCTGAGTCCACTTACCAAATTTGTACTTGGTAGCATGCTGCAAACTGGAATAATGGCTGTTTAAAGGCCAGCCAATGGGCAGACAGAGGGGGCGGGGCTTAAGTAATTACAGTTTGTCCCTATTGGTGGTTTTAGTCCATGTACAAAATTTGTACTCCGTAGCATGCTGCGAACTTGAGTTATGGCTGTTTAAAGGCCAGCCAATGGGAAGACAGAGGGGGCGGGGCTTCAGCAATTCATGCTCGTCCCTATTGGTGGTCTAAGTCCACATACCAAATGTGGACTTGGTGGCATGCTGCAAACTGGAGTTATAGCTGTTTAAAATCCCGTGCTCATCCCGTGCTCATACGGGCGGACGGACCTAACATACGCTGGGGGTCCCTGGAACCCTGGGGCGGGGCTTCAGCAATTCATGCTCGTCCCTATTGGTGGTCTAAGTCCACATACCAAATTTGGACTTGGTGGCATGCTGCAAACTGGAGTTATAGCTGTTTAAAATCCCGTGCTCATCCCGTGCTCATACGGGCGGACGGACATAACATACGCTGGGGGTCCCTGGACCCCTCATTGATAACCAGTGGCACGTGTGGCCAATGAGAGGAGGGATGGCATAGGCAATGTCCAAGTCCGTGTGTGTGTGTGCGTGTGTTTGTATGTGTTGCTTCTTTGCCGTGCTCATCCCGGGCTCATACGGACGGACACACAGACACACAGACACACAGACACACAGACAGACACACAGACACGGAGTCAAAGTCAAATGTAGAGCGGTTGGCACCGCTAAAAATGTGAGTACCTTTTCCACCACTGCGTAGCAAGGTGGAGAGGGGTGACTGGGGACACGTAACAAGGTGGAGACAGGGGACAGAAGGACGAGGGGAGGCGGAGGAAAGTGTGTGACCTCCACCTGTAGCTGTGGAGGTCTGACAACAGACCACAGATGGTTCCTCTGAGCGGGGTCTGCCTCAACATCCTTTTAACCCCTTAGCCACTCGTCTTAAACCCTCTGTCCTTATTCACCTGTTTCCTAGGCTGTGTGTTTTCCACTTCCTGTCGATTTGATCCAATGAAATCCAATGAAACTGGTCAGATGACCAATGATATCCAATGAAATCTACAGGAAGTGGAAAACACACAGCCTAGGAAACAGGTGAATAGAGATCTTCCGGCAAAACCATTCCTCAGCCTGCTTTCCATTCATTTCCACTCATTGAGTTTCGTCTCCCTGACTGTATATCATTGCTGTTGGGCAGAAACCTCTTATCTCCATACTTTTACTTTTTGTTATTTTTTTCTCGTAAATTAACGCCCTATTTGATCACACTACAGCGTCACACAAAAGCGCCAAAAGTAGCAGATCTACAAGTTCACAAGAGCTTGTAGATCTGCTACTTTTGCGTTTTTTTTTAATTGAATCCTGAAAAGTAACAGTTTTGGACATATTGAGGTTTCCACCCTGACAGAGACCATATAAAAGTACATCTGTACAACAGTCCAATCCACAGATGGTTGCCAATCTGGTATAGAGCCACTAATAGAAGTTCTTCAGGAAAAACTTTGCGTCATTATAAAGCTGACCCTGCTGAACCCATATACACCGCATACATTATGGAAGGCCAAGAGTGAGCTGTAATTATAGCCAAACTTGCGTAAATTAAACTGTTGCATAATCTTAAAGGGATAGTTCACCCCCAAAATGACTTTTTCCCCCTATAGATTAGTCACCCCATGGAACCGGCAGCGGTTCCGGTAGGAGACACAAAGAGTTTCCTTTGTGTCTCCTACCGGAACCGCTGCCTACCGGTCCACTGGTCATCAAATTATTGGTTTAGGAATGCGAACAATATTCATGAATTCAAGTCTCCATGGGTTGATTAATCAATAGAAAAAAATATTTTTGGGGGTGAACTATCCCTTTAAGAGGGGGGAACTGTACAAAAAAAGGATTGCTGTGTTCTTTAAGGAAGAGAAGTGATGGAGGTACACGCGCAAATGTGTGTGTGTGCGTGTGCGTGTGCGTGTGTGCGTGCGTGCGTGCGTGCGTGCGTGCGTGTGTGCGTGTGTGCGTGTGTGTGTGTGCGTGTGTGCGTGTGTGTGTGTGCGTGTGTGCGTGTGTGTGTGTGCGTGTGTGTGCATTGTGTAAGTTTGCTTGCTTCTGAGTAATTCATCAAATGAATCAATGTATATCGTCATGTGTCCAAAACAGTTACTTTTCAGGGTTGACATTCAAAAGCATCAAAAGTAGCAGATCTGCAAGCTTGTAGATCTGTAGTGTGATGAGGTGGGGCGTTCATTTACGAAAGAACACACAAAAGGTAGAATATGGAGATAAGAGGTTTCTTCCCACACAGCAACACATTTATATCTGCCTGTGCGGCAATGGCTCAGGAGGTACTGTATAGAGCAGCTGTCTTGGAATCGTAAGGTTGCCGGTATAATTCCCAGGTCAGCACAGTGTCCTATACACTTAACCCCTGGCCTGTATGGTCACCTAGCTCCACCGCCGGTGTGAGAATGTAATATAAATGCACTGTATAATCCATCCATCTTCATCCGCTTATCCGGGGTCGGGTCGCGGGAGCAACAGTTCCAGCACATAGCTCCAGACTTCCCTTTTCCCGAGGAACATTGGCCACTTCCTCCTGGGGGATCCCGAGGCGTTCCCAGGCCAGTGTGGAGATATAACACCCCCCCCCCCCCCCCGTCTGCCACGGGGTCTACCCCCAGTGGGACGTGCAGCGAGGACCTCCCTAAGGAGACGCTTGGGAGGCATCCGTACTAAATGGTAAATGTATATAGTGCTTTTATCCAAAGCGCTTAAAGGAGGAGTTCACCCAAAAAATTACGTATTTTCTATCAATTGCACACCCTATGAAGCCTTGAATCCATGGATTCTTTTTCGTTTTTGTGGCATTCCTAAGCTAATAATTTGATTCCCGTCTCCTACCGGCTAATGTATCCGGTAGGAGACACAAAGTAGATTATTTGTGTCTCCTACCGGAAATACACACGGTCATCAAATTATTGTCTTAGGAATGCCACAAAAACAAACATAAATCCATGAAATCAAGGCTTCATGGGGTGTGTAATTGATAAAAAATAAGTCATTTTTTGGGTGAACTCCTCCTTTAACATAGATTGTGCATTAAATTCACCCAATCACACACACATTCACATTCACACATGCACTATATGAATGCATTCAATCGATTCGGGGGGAAAAATCGGTGCAACTAAAGATAATCGATAATAAATATTTTCAAACATTTGCATAAAAAGCTAAAGTAGCTGACCGATACGTTGTGACCTTGTAGATAGACTGTTTTCGTAATTTTGTGCGACACCGTTGTATGATGAAGTATAAGAATAGGTCCTTGATTCACTGCCTTTTTTGCTATATAGGCCTATTTTAAAGTCGTTTTATGCTTTTTGCTTTATTGTTAAATTATTTGTACTTTTTCTGTAATTGTATTCTTGCTCTGTGAAGCACTTTGAGCTGCATTTCATGTCATGAAAGGTGCTATACAAATCAGATGAATCAATTTAGTCGATTCTAAAAAGTAGATCAATGAAAATAAATGTCACGTTCATTCGTTGATATATAAAACATAAAACTAATACAAGAACCCACGCTTTCAAACAAGAGTTACTGAAATATAATTCAACAATCCAGATATGTATAGCGCTTGCCTCACATTCAGAAAAGCGCTCTCTCTCTCTCTCTCTCTCTCTCTCTCTCTCTCTCTCTCTCTCTCTCTCTCTCTCTCTCTCTCTCCACTCAGCCACTAGACTGTTATCATTCACATGGCATACAGTAGAGGACCTGTGTGACGGATCCATCCACATTAGTCAGGCTAGGCCCTCGACACCGAGGCCAAGGCATTAGATGAGATAAAAACATGAACCGGGGAAAATTGAATTAAAAGGTCAGGCTTGGAAAGAACATAACATTATGCATGTTAAACACTTGTGATTTACGCAGCCGTGGTATATAGGAGCAGACATTAAAAGGAAGATCGAGATAAATGCTGTCCTGTCTGATTGGCTGGATAATTTAATAATGGCAAAAGGTCAAATACGAGAGAGAGAGAGAGAGAGAGAGAGAGAGAGAGAGAGAGAGAGAGAGAGAGAGAGAGAGAGAGAGAGAGAGAGAGAAATTATTCATTGAAGAACTCAATGTTCTGCCCTCTCTTTTTCTCACATAATAGAACAAGCAGACATTAAAGTACACTCTAGGCCCCTGCAGGGCCACAACTGCCGGCTATCTTCTTAGCGATTTGTCCAATCAAATTTTTTTTTTTTGATTAACCGAATAATAGAGAAGCATGTTTTTTAATCCATTAAGACCGGGAACGCATCTGTGACATTTTAAGACTATTTTGACTATTTAAAAAATAGCAGATATACAAGCTATATATATACATAGTGCCAGAGTGCCGCGCTATGAGCTATAGTAGATCTGCTATTTTAGAAAAATTGTGAAATCTTTGAATATATGTATTTTTAAGGCAAACATTTCTAAAATATGTTGTTCCAGGGACCCCCAGAAGCAAAGATTTGAGTTACAAATGTTCGCTTTAAAAAAAGATATATTCAAAGATTTGCAAACAATGACACGATTATTCAAAAATAGCAGATCTACAAGCTCATAGCGCGTCACTTGGTGCCGCGCTATGAGCTTGCAGATCTGCTATTTTTGAATAGCCAAAGAAATCTAAAATGACAGAGATGCGTTCCCGGATAGAATGGGTTAATCAACAGAACAACATGAAATTCGATATTCAATATTGTTTCATAACTGACTAAATCAATTAATTTGATTGGCTGTGAACCATACAGTACAGTGTTTCCATCTAAAGTTCTCAATACACAGTGGCTAAATACATTGTTTACACTTAGTAACATGAATAATTAATCCTAAACCTAAATTGTTTCGTTTTTCTGCCTTTAAAGAGAGCTCCCACCCGACTCATGTTGATTTGGAAAGTCTTCAGAAAGATGAAGAGAGAAAGGAACTAATAAACAAAGAGGTACATAGTGTCCCAGTGCAGGGAACATTGGCTTTGTATAAATGTTTAATTCTTGCTTATTTATTCCCCCCCGAGTGACAAAATATTCATTGTGAGTGGATTAATGTGTGCTTAACCCATTGAGACCGGGAAGGCATCTGTGTCATTTTAAGATTTTTTTGGCTATTCAAAAATACCAGATATACAAGCTCATAGCGCGGCACCGAGTGCCGCGCTATGAGCTTGTAGATCTGCTATTTTTGAAAAATCTTGCCATTTTGTGCAAATCTTTGAATATATATAAATACATTGTTAACTCAAATCTTTGCTTCTGGGGGTCCCTGGAACCCCTTGAGATGGGTCGGGTCCGCGTATAATTTTGGGGGTCCTTGACATGAAAAAGGTTTGAGAGTCACTGATATTATAGCAACAGGATTTAGAAGACACTTGTAGAATCAAAACAAAGATTTGAGTTATAAAAATGTACACTTAAAAAAAAACTTTTCCACGATAAAAAAAGCAGATCTACAAGCTCATAGTGCGGCACTCGGTGCCGCGCTATGAGCTTGTAAGTCTGCTATTTTTTAACAGCCAAAGAAATCTTAAAAATGACACAGATGCGTTCCCGGTCTTAATGAGTTAAGGACAACCTATTAGCCTTGAATCACTGCGATTCCATCTAAACGTATTACCAAGAAGAACCCTGCACTCACCCTCTAGCAATAAAAAGAAAGAAAGCCTTATCTGGAGGTAAGTAAACAATGCACGGGGCACGGGGCACAAACAAAAAGTATAATTTCAACACTGAGTTTATGTTCCAACAAAGAGAGGTGAGGTTGATTCAAAGCAATTCTTTCTGGACCCACTGGCCAAATGGTCAGTTTATTTATTAAAGAAAAAGTGCTGTACACAAGACCCGGACACAAACACAAATGCACACACGCTCCCACTCTCTCTCTCTCTCTCTCTCTCTCTCTCTCTCTCTAAAGCTTAAGTGCCATGGTGCCGAGGTGCATAATCTGGTGCTATCTCTGTTTAGCAGTGCAACGGCTGCAGCTATAAATATCGTCGCTGTCGGGCAAAAACCTCTTATCTCCATATTTTAACTTGTTGTGTTTCTTCCAAGCCCCCCAGAACCGAGAGGGAGCAGTGAAGCGCATTGGACATGCTGGCCGTTCATAGGTACTGCAGCTTATTACGGCCGGGGGGCCCCGAGACATGAACGAGCAAAAACACACAGACACACACACACACACACGCACACGCACACACGCGCGCGCGCGCACACACACACACACACACACACAAACACACACACACACACACACACACACGCACACACACAGTGTGTGTAGCTCATTGTGCAGGTCAATATGATGCTCCCCCTCTGTGCTCTTGTAAAGACAGCAGTCAATACTTTATTGAATGTCGCCGAGCTTTGACCATTACACATAGAAGCCTTCTTTGTGTGTGTGTGTGTGTGTGTGTGTGTGTGTGTGTGTGTGTGTGTGTGTGTGTGTGTGTGTGTGTGTGTGTGTGTGTGTGTGTGTGTGTGTGTGTATTACTATACTTGTGAGGACCAAATGTCCCCACAAAGTAGTAGAATTTGAGAAACAGACATTGTGTGAGAACCATTTAAAAAAAGATTCAGGTTGGAGTTATAGGGTCAGGACTAGACATTTAGAGGCCAGGTTTAGGGGTTATAGGGTTAAGAGTTAAACATGATTAATACTTAAGTTGCGTGCCAGTGTCATGCACCGAAAAATAGCTGATCTACAAGCTCACAACGTGTCGCAGTGCGACACGTTGTGAGCTTGTAGATCAGCTACTTTTCGGTTTCAGGCTTACGGTTAAAAACGGCAAAATGTTCATTCATTCATAAAATCGCTGTCCAAAAATGACGATGTCCTGACAAGTATAGTAATACAAACACGTGTGTGTGTGTGTGTGTGTGTGTGTGTGTGTGTGTGTGTGTGTGTGTGTGTGTGTGTGTGTGTGTGTGTGTGTGTGTGTGTGGTCGATGTTCATAGATCTCTCTCTATGTGGTCACATTACTGCACAAACGTCGGTGTAAGCAGTGAACTGAAGCGAAACTAACTGCTGCTCAATAACAATGTACACACACTCATGCAAAGACATAGAGGCGCGCACACGCGCATGCACACACACGCGCACACATAACGCGCACACACACACACACACACACACTAACAGCTTATGAACAATAAAGGGAATGAAGTGACCACTGTCAGCACAAGTGGATAATATGCTGTGTACACAGAGAGAGAGAGAGAGAGAGAGAGAGAGAGAGAGAGAGAGAGAGAGAGAGAGAGAGAGAGAGAGAGATTAACTCTCTATTAGATTGAAGTTAAATTAGCTGGACTGCCAGCCTGCAAATGGATATTGTTTCTGTTGGTTCCATATGTGATATGACATGTTGGTCATATTTCATCATCCCCAAAGGCCTAGTCTTGTGTATTTATAGACACACTACCATAAGTATGGTGATGTGTAAGTGATTCTTCCATGACTATATGACGGCTCATCTTTATTAATAAAATGTACCCGGCAATATAGTGGTTTTAGAGTGGAAATACAACTAGAGACGACAGACATCACAGAGAGAGCAGTGGAGAATAAGGAGAAAGAATATTGTCTCTGTCGGGTGGGAACCTCATTATGTCCAAAACTGTTTCTTTTCAGGATTCTAATTCAAAAGCATCAAAAGTGGCAAAAGCTCATAGTGGCAAAAGCTGAAAAGCTCAAAGTTTCAAGCTTGTAGATCTGCTACTTTTGATGCTTTTGTGTGATGCTGTAGTATGATCAAGTAGGGCGACAATATGCTAAATGATTTGAGATTGAGATTCCAATACATAATCCTATACCGACGTCCAAACCTTTCTTCTGAAACATAGGTGATATGATGACAAATTGGAATATGTTTTTGTCTTTTTTAGACTTTTTTTTTAGCTTTATTGACAGGACAGTAGGTTGACAGGAAATGGGGAGAGAGAGATGGTCGAGTGACATGCAGCAATGAGTTGAGACGATGAGTTACGACTCTGTCCCCTTCACAACGTTCGGCGCTTGGACTCGCTCGCCTGACGGCTGCCTCTCGTGGCTCAAGTCCGCTTAGACACTGTGTTTCCGCCGTTTTTTTGTTTTTTTTAGCAGAGCCTTCCGCATTCCTGGCGCAGAAGTGACCGGGGCGGTCGTCAGATGACCCCCTGGGGACCCCCATCACGTCAAACGTTTTTCTTTTTTGGGTCACATTTGTGTCCCCAGAAAGTCACTACAGGCCGTTTTGGAAGTGAGACTGTGTGTAGTTGAAAACACAACTTCTTTTGTTGTTGACGGTGTGACGAAGTATATCACATTGAGCCCTCCGGTTGTGTAGTGTCTCTGTCAGCCTGCTAAAGGCACAGCTTTGAAGTGAACAGGAGTTTTGGCGCTCTGCGCCACTGTGTCACGGAAAGCATTCCTCTGATCTCTGCCCACAGGGGAGGAGGAGGAGGGGAGAGAGACGGAGGAAGGTGGGTTTGCAGCATGATGCAAACTATTATGACTGCTGGGGACAGGACTGCACTGTCGCCACTGGCAGACAGCTGCCACGCTGTGTACAAACTGTGATAGACTGCCATTTCTTTCAGAAGATGATGATGAGCATTTTTTGGTAAACCACTTTTTATTGTATTTTTAAAAAGCTTTTCAAAGGGGGAGAGACATTACATTATATCACTATGTATGGGCTAAAAGTTCACACAAAGTCCCAAGGTAGCTTACAGAATGTGTATCTATTCAGTACATATAGATTATCCGTCAGTGGTCATTAATGTACTCATGTGCTCTATAGTTTTTCCTGCTAGCGGTAGTAACAGTCTCTTCCTCTGATCTGGCGGTGCTGTGGTTGCAAAACAACCCAGGACGCTTCTTAACCCCCTCACCAGACCCTCGGGTTTGCATAGACATTAAAGGAAAGGGAAAACCATGATGTACTGTATCTGTTGATGTGTATGTAACACAATATTTAAAAAAAATACTACAATGAAATGAAAACCAAAACCAATCATAACTATGTTGTTGGATACCCGCAGTTGGGGCAAACACTCTCGTCCAAAACATGATTTACGATTCTGTGCCGGTACATAACTCGAACATAACGCGAACGTGCGAACTTCGCAAAGTTCTGCACGGCAACTCGCTCGCTTCAGCTCGCTCGGTGGTGCCTCTTGTGGCTCAAGTTTCTTTTGAGACGGCGCGCCTCCGTCGCGGTCAAAAACGACGGTATAGGCTTTAGCATGTCGCGTGTCGGTGTCGCACACCAAAAATGTATGATCTGCAAGCTCCCAATGTGCTTGTAGATTGTCTTTTTTCAGTACACAACACCTCATGAGTATACCAATAACAACGTGTTTGTGCGTGCGTGTGAGTGTTTGATTGTACACAATACAATCCAGCCAGGTTTGATACAATAATCCTCCTTCAGGAGCCGGTGTGTTTTGAGTGTAACGGTGAGACAAATGAGCTCACAGGGGGCCCTGTGTTCCTCTATTCTGTGGTCCTACCGGAGGGTAGCGGGGGCCGGGGGGGGGGGGGGGGGGGGGGGGGGCTACATGCTGGTGCTGCAGATTGGAGGCCTTTCTCTCATGGCTTAATTGCTGTGTTATCTGCTCCACTCCTGCTACCGCTACTACTTCACCCATACCAAGCCTTTCTGTCTGTCTGCTGGACACGCCAATTACCTCTGCTTCACACACACACACACACACACACACACACACACACACACATGCAGGCGAGCACACACACACACACACACACACACACACACACACACACACACACACACACACACACACACACACACACACACACAAATGCACATCTTTATATACAGACACATCTTTATAAGAAAAACAACACACACGCACACACACACGAACGCACATCTTTATACTGTATATATAGACCCACACACACACGCACGCACCTACGCACGCACGCACGCACGCACACACACAAATGCATTCTTATTCTTATTCTCCACTGCTCTCTCTGTGATGTCTGTCGTCTCTAGTTGTGTTTCCGATGGAAAACCAGCATATTGCTGGTGAAAGAGAAAAATGACTAGCCGTCATACAGGCTTGCACATCACCCTACTTATGGTGCTTTGTCTAATAAACACGTGAGACTAATAGGCGTTTGGGGATGATGAAATATGACTATGGAACCAACAGAAACAATATCCATTTGCGGGCTGGCAGTCCAGCTAATTCAACTTCACACTCTCTCTCTCTCTCTCTCTCTCTCTCTCTCTCTCTCTCTCTCTCTCTCTCTCTCTCTCTCTCTGCCGAACACACACACACACACACACACACACACACACACACACACACACACACACACACACACACACACACACACACACACACACACACACACACACACACACACACACACACACACACACACACACACACACACACACACACACACACACAGCCTCCTCAGAGAGGCAGGTATACACAGCAGACAGCAATGGACACAGTTTAAAGGATGAAAGGGAGAACAGACAATCCAAAGTCCCAACAGGAGCTGCTAGTCTCGGCCAAAATGTCCTCAGGGAGCGAACGTTGGTTCCTCTCCTTTCCGCTTAAAACCCTCTTCAATCGCCTTTCCTTCCACATACCGGAAAAACCTGGAGTGTTGATTTCCCCACTCTCACAGTCTCATTTAAAACACTTAAACCCTATTATACTTAGTGGACTGCATGGGGTCCCCCAGGGGTCTGTCTATTCTTGGTCCGCCCCTTATTTTCACTGAACGCCAAATATCAAGCGTTGTTGTGAGCTTGTTGTGAACTTTTTTTTGCAGATCACACTAAAGGGCAGAGGTGTAAAGTAACTAAGTACATTTACTCAAGTAATGTACTTAAGTACAATTTTGAAGTATTTTTCTAGTTACTTTGTAGATATTTTTTTAGATTTTTACTTTACTTTTGGTACTTTAAGTACATTTTGATGCCAAAACTTTTGTACTTTTACTCAAGTACATTTTGAATTCCGGACATTTACTTGTAAGAGAGTTCTATACTGCAGTATTGATACTTTTACTTAAGTTTAAAGTAACAAATGTAAGTACTTCTTCCACCACTGCTAAAGGGACACTAAAGTTCATGTGGTTAATCTCAGAGTTAAATGAACACTACGGATTTTACAGTATAGACACACACACACACACACACACACACACACACACACACACACACACACACACACACACATGAACACACTCACGCACACACAATATATTATTCTCCACACCCTTTCCCTTCCCCCGATCTCAGTATTTATATGTTTTCCTGGCAAACTTACTTAGCCTTTTTTCAACTAGTAAATAAATACTGTAGCGGCAGAAATCCAAACCTGACATTTAATAATATCTCTTAGATTAATTCAAACAGCACTCTAGAGACAAATTATATTTACAGTGCATCTTCCTTCCACCAAATGTTTGCTTATGTTTTTTTTCGCCCCCAAACTGTGAATTTGATCTGCCGCTTTTAATGTTTTGTCTAATTAGTGTAGTCTTTTTTCCCTGAAAAGTAATGGTTTTGGATATTTTCACCAACTGCGATGATATTGTAAGCACTTTTTCTAACTCAGTCGCTATACTGTAGACTAGCCCATTAAGACCTGAGGCGACTCTTAAAAATGTTTTCTAAATCCTAACAGTTTTTTGAAAATATATATTTTTTTTTAAATAGCAGATCTACAAGCTCATAGCTTGTATATCTGCTATTTTTGAATAGCCAAAGACATCTAAAGTGACACCGATGCGCTCCAGGTCTCAATGGGCTAGAGCACTGGCCTTTGGACCACAAGGTTCTGGATTCAATCCCGGGCACCGTCAACTCAGCACATGAGTAGCACGGCTTGGGGTAACTATAAGTACTGGGAGCTGATGGTAGGTGTTGAGCTCCACCTCAGCAATCCATCTCCCAGGAGATCTAACACAAGGGTTCCCAAACTTTTCAGGCTGTGACCCCCCCGAAATAATCACATTTGAACTGGGGACCCCTCACCCTGACAAGCACTTGGAATTGTAGGAGCTGAAGCATTATATTCAGTTTGACTCGGTTCCACAGGTAAATATCGTGAAAATAGTCGAAGTACAAGCTCACAGCGCCTCAAATACTGTGAGGCGTTGTGAGCTTGTAGATCGGCTATTTTCACAATGTTTGTCTGATGCGTAATATTCGACAATTTAGCAAATTTGGTATCAAAAAGGTCCTAAAAGTCATTCAATTGTAACTGAAGAAATACAGATACCCTGTAATACACTTCTACTGTATGTTGGTTTGTTTATTGTTGAGTGAGAACAACCAGCCGCTTTAGAGACTATAACTTTTTACGCCCGCAAACTTGCGAGGTGACAACAAAGTTGGAAGTTGAAAGAGAAGTTTTATTATTTGAACACAACTCTCCTCAGTCGTCTGCAGCAACAGCAGTGATGTGTGACGAGGTTTTGCTTTGCACTTCATCAAAGTGTAATAATACCACATGTTCCTCCCCAGTCAGCCTCGGCGAGCCAGAGGCTCTCTCTCTCTCTCAAAGACCTACAGTACCAATTAATGAAGCTCTGTGTGTGTGTGTGTGTGTGTGTGTGTGTGTGTGTGTGTGTGTGTGTGTGTGTGTGTGTGTGTGTGTGTGTGTGTGTGTGTGTGTGTGTGTGTGTGTGCGTGTGCGTGTGAGAGAGAGAGAGTAACCATAGACCACACATTTTGGTGAAATCAAACCGGTTGCCTGGGGATGCATGGCTAATTAAGGAACAAAATTAGCTCCCTCAATTAGATTTCACTGCTGTTTCGTAAGGTTAGAGAAACATTAGGCATGTTTCAGTTAGGGGTGATTCACATTAGAATCACGATTCTGAATCAATTCACAACCTTTTTAAATCTAGCCTTAACCCACCGTAACAGCATTAAAACATTGTGCATTACTTCATCCACTCTAACCATAGCTTGCCCTACTCTTTGGGGGAACATTCGCCGAAAATAGCCACGCCATGTCCGCTACACAATTTACATTGACAAATACATATCAATGTGGGGGTCCTTGACATGAAAATGTTTGAGAAGCACTGTGTTACAGTAGGAATGGTGACCCTGACATGCCATCATGGTTTGTCACAGTTATTCACTGTGATTCTGCTCTAACCAGAGCAGAATCAGAGCAGAGGAATGGGAGGAGGCTTCCTCCCATTCCTCTGCTCCCTGCTACTCTTTCCCCCATTACCATCCAGCTACTGTCTCACACACACACACACATGCGCACGCACGTACACGCGCATGCACACGCACACACACGCGCACGCACGTACGTACACGCACATGCGCACACGCACACGCACGCACACGCACAAGCACACGCACACGCACATGTGCACGCACACGCACACGCACAGTTATTAGTCTTGTGAGGACCAGGAACATTTTCCTCAAAATGTCTTATTTCTCAAATTCGACTATATTTGTGGGGACATTTGGCCCTCACCCTTATAGTAATTAGTACACACATGCACACACACAACCTGGCTCTCTATAAAATCTGCTGTCACATGCATTAGCTGCATTGTGAGCCATTCTGCCCTCAAATGAGGGAGGACAGGGGGAGAGAAGCGTTATCGCCAGATTTTGTGAGAGAGATAAGCAGTCAGGTCTATGAAAAAAGCCCAAACGAAGCCACTAGGCTACGACTATTTGAAATTAGCCGTAGCAGATCTACAAGCTCACAACTTGTAGATCTGATATTTAAAAATCAGATGGGGGGGGGTCTGTGGACAAATTAATATGGTGTTCCTTGCAATGAAAATGCTTAAGAACCGCTGGTTTATACTTATAAACAACATTGAAGCAAGCCCAAATAAGCAGCTGCACTTTAGAAACAAGCCCAAAAAAACGTAACTACCAATATTTTCAAGCGACTTTACAGAAAAACAAGCCCAAAGTTGCTTATGATAAGCAGACATGGCAACACTGATTATCACCCAACCCTAAATTATTTTACTTTCTGCCCAATTACATGCTGCTCAGCACCAGCGGCCCCCATGCAGAGTCCTCCACCGCAGGGCAGGTTCTAACTACTGTTTCCTCTCATCTCTATCCATGCTGGAGGCTTGCATACAAACCCTCGAAAGTTTAAGAATTTCAGAGGGAACCAATTGTTTAAAATAGCAATTATTCCCTGGAAGAAAATACACTGTTCAGCTCTATATCCTAGGGTGTCTGCACAGGTGTCAGGAAATTAAATTTAAGGCTTTTTAAGACATATTTAATGCTACCTAAAATATATAAGTTATACATAAATGTCAGTAGCTTTAGGAAGTTATATACAAATATGTGGTAAAGAAGCTGAAAACCAACTAATTCCCTACAGAATGGGAGGAAGACCTGTTTTTCACTGTGTCCCATTTCAAATGTGTTTGCCTTATGCAGTCCTAACGTCAGCATCGCTATTCCAAAGAAAGAAAACATGGAGAGACATTTTCCAAAAAAAACATTTACGTATTTAAAGGTATTTTCAGCAATGGTATAATACTTTTTGGGTTGGTAGATCTTGTTGAGCTGGTCGTTTTAAAAGTAGTCCTCAGGTACAAAAAAAGGTTTGGGCACCTCGGGGAATAGCGAATATACATGGTTAGTATATTGGCTATTTCCCCGAGCTATTTTACAGATGAAGACGTTAGTTTGCTAGTTTGTCCGTCTCAATCAGAACACAGATTGTTACCCCCGCTTGACTGAATCCAACTGAAGCAGAAAGGAAAATCTTTTTTTTTCTCAATATCACTCCTACAGAACTTATGTTGCCTTCTATGTTGTATTGATAACGCAGAAGCAACCCGCTAACTGTTGCTGCCATATGTGACTTAACCTAAAAAAGGATCCGTACAACATTCCCATGTTATCTGTTATTTTCTTTCAGATCATCACTTGGCAAAACTAAGTCACGCTGTACCGTTAGACAGGGCTTTTCAAAAACAATAAATGTAATATGGCAGGGAAGATTATGGGTATGTCCACCAGTGTTGATTTCGTCGACTAAAACTATGACGAAAAATGTTCGTCAACTACGTTTTTTCACTGACGAAAGCGAAATAAAAACTAAATAAAAACTAAGCTATGATGACTAAAACTAAGACTAAATATATTGACAATTTCGTCACAAACAAATAAAATCTAGACTAAAATGTTAGTGAGGGACTAGTGGAGAAGAGATCCAGTAGAACTACAAGACAAGTCATGTTATGTTTGGTTGCGATCGGGTGTTGCGCTCTGAAAATAGCAGATCTACAAGCTCACAACGTGTCGCAGCGCGACGCGTTGTGAACTTGTAGATCGGCTATTTTCAGCACGAAACCAAGTGTAAAATCGGCCATTACGACGCCATCAAGGCGACTAAATCAACTGCATTTAGTCGACTATAATGTTATGATATTTAGTCGACTAAAACTAGACAAAAACTACAACATTTCAGATGACTAAAATACGACTAAAACTAAATGGAATTGTATTCAAAAGACTATGACTAAAACTACATCAAAACTTGCTGTCAAAATCAACACTGGTCCGCACCCCCCCGTCACCCCTAGGTCATTTTTGAGCAGTGCACCATTGGGCTGGCTAAGAAGATTGTGTTTGACCCCATCTCATGTACTATATCCTGAGACTGCCGTCAGGTAGGAGGTACAGGTACAAGTACTCTTTTATCCCTCTCTCAATTACACTCCTCAAGGGATGAATGCTCTTGTTGCACTACTGTATATGCCGGTTGGGGTGTTTATCTATTATGCTGGAGGGTGATGTATATAGGCCTAAATGGGTTGTACGTGTCACTGTGTGCCTTATTGTTTTTGTCTTGTACTGTATGGTATTGTGTACAGTATGTATGCTGCTGGTCCATGTGTCCAAGACAAATTTCTCCCATGGGAGACAAAATAAAGTAACCTTGAACCTTGAATATATACAAACTATGGCTGCAGGCTGATAAACGCAGGATGTGCGCAGCCGCCTATTTTGTGCAGACGGAGCAGCATGAAAGATGGAGTAGCTTTCAGCGCCTAATTCTGTCCTCATCCGATTGGACAGAGGGTGAAAAGCAGCAACTGTCTCGAGCATTTATCTGTTTCAAATAGACTTTTTATCTATTGGAGGTGGCCTGACGCATAGAACGTACTGTAAAATGGTAAATGGTGCATTTATACAGCGCTTTTATCCAAAGCACTTTACATAGATTGTGCATTACATTCAACCGTTCACACACACATGGCGGAGGAAACCATGCAAGGTACCAACCTGCTCATCGGTAGCAGTTAGGGGTTCACAGTGTCCTGCTCAAGGACACTTCGACAGCAACTCTGGGGGAGCCCGGGATCGAACTGGGAACTTTGCGGTTCCCATCCCGCCGCTCTATACCGGCCACACATCTGAGCCAGGTGTGCACAACACACGGAAAGCTGCGCAAGGGCAACACATCGCTCCATTCCCATTGAAAAAAAGCAGAATCAAAGTTTGGTCAGTGTGGCCGTACCCTAAGGCAGTTTTTTCAAATGAATATGAAAGCCTATTTGGGACTTTTTAAGGACCCACCCACAGACGCCCCGTATCCATTGAAAACATCTAGTTTCCTGTGACCCCAACATTCCAGCTGAAAATCCTGTTTGCATGCCACGGCTGGGGACTCTCTCTCTCTGTGTGTGTGTGTGTGTGTGTGTGTGTGTGTGTGTGTGTGTGTGTGTGTGTGTGTGTGTGTGTGTGTGTGTGTGTGTGTGTGTGTGTGTGTGTGTGTGTGTGTGTGTGTGCGTGCGCGCGCGCGCGCGCGCGCGTGTGTGTGTGTGCTGAGTGAGGGGGGTGCATACAGAGTCTGATTCATGAGTGTGGAAGTGGGTGCACACTCCATTAACCGAAGTAACCCTAGCATCCCTCTGCTGGGTATGTCATTATAACAGGCAAATATTCTGTAAAAAAATAACATTGGTTAAATGTCTGAAAAAATATTTATGCAATATGTAGTAGAGAGTCCCTGCTTCATCTCTTTCTCTCAGCTAGAGCAGTGGTTCTCAACCTGCTGTGGGTCGGGACCCCCAGGGGGGTGCCCACATGATTTTGGGTGGGTCCCCAGATGACAATGAAGTGACAATTTAAGGACTTTTCAGACTTTTAAGACCTTAAAAAAAACCTTGAACCTCAAAATAAAATAAAAAAGACCATCACTGCATCAAAGGTAGCCAACAGCCTATACTATAAAAACTGGAATAACATTAGCCAAATTGTCAAATAATACAGTATAAGGAAGAGGCGAAAATTGTGAAAATAGCCACAAGCTCACAACTCCTCGCAACTAGAGGGCCCTTAGCCTGGTTCCAGACGAATCTGCCATTGAAAAAAAAAATTGCCCTACGCAGTGATATTAGTCTGGCCATGCCAGGCTAGAGGGCCCTTGGCCTGGAAAAAAAACGTCGAAGACCCCCGGTTTAAGTGGTTAAAAAGGATACACAGCAGGCGGCTAAATGCACCCAGTGACCGATATCTAGGACACACTCATGATGCATGCTGCATGCTGTGGGATATGACAGCTTAGAGAGGCCAGCCCGCCCCGCCCCCGCTAACCCTGACTGACAGGCCATACAGCCTCAGCTGACTCCACTTTGTTCTTGATTCTTGTTGCTGCCCAAAAAAAACATCAAAAACCTGTGTCATTCTGAGCTCTGGATGACAACCATCATTACAGTGGCAAGGTTCTGTTGTTACACACACGCACGCACGCACGCACGCACGCACGCACGCACGCACGCACGCACGCGCATGCACGCACACGCACACGCACACATGCACACATGCACACATGCACACGCACACGCACAAAAAGGGCCGATGGACATGTCACAGCCAGATGAGGTGGAATGGATGGGTGGTTTTTAAAGCCAGACATGAGGGAAAGAAAGGAGGGGGGAGTGAGTGCTGACAAACTGATGGCTTCTTCTCATGCCAAAGCATCTGTCAAAATCCACAAGAAATCTCAAATAGCCCCAAGAGCGAGCGTGTATGCGTGTGTGTGTGTGTGTGTGTGTGTGTGTGTGTGTGTGTGTGTGTGTGTGTGTGCGCGTGTGTGCGTGTGTGCGTGTGCGTGTGCGTGTGTGTGCATGGGTGAGTGTGTGTGGAGTCAATACAATAAATACATCATCACTACAAGATAATTCTGTCTTTCTATCCTTCAGTCACCAGAAGGACTGGTGATGGGGCTTAGGGAACGACATATCTCTCTCTCTGTCTCTCTGTGTGTCTCTCTCTCTCTCTCTCTCTCTCTCTCTCTCTCTCTCTCTCTCTCTCTCTCTCTTTTACAGGACAAATCCCTCCTAATCTATAGGATAAAGGATCTCCAGCTGTGTGCTGGGAGTGGATTTCAGCAAAGCGGCAGGTTAAAAACCCATGCAAGACAGGCAAGAGTGAGTGAGATACACAAAATAAAAAGATCCTCAGTGTTGATTTAACTGCTGCGTTCACTTCATACTGGCTGCATCTACAAAGCTACAGGCTACCATTGATTTTCAATGGAAGCCAGCGACATGAGGACACAAAGCTACATGCTATCGTACCATTCATTTTCAATGGAAGCCAGCGACATGAAGACACAAAGCTACATGCTATCGTACCATTCATTTTCAAAGGAAGTCAGCGACATGAAGACACAAAGTGGGCGTCACCCCCTCAACCGGACCAACTAGCCCCCTCAGTCAAGAATGGTAGTTTTAAAAACAAACCTTCTGGTACTTTTTAATTAATAGCGTTTTGGCATCAAGCCTTCCTCAGCGTGTTAGGAAAGTGGTCAGTGGTGTTGTTGTGTGTACCAGGAGGGACTGATAGACAGACAGACATGACAAGGACTTCAGCTGCTGTCGGTAAAAAAAAATTAACAAGCGCGTGCGCCCCCCCGGACTTACGCACCCCCCCCCCCCCGCCCCCACATAATTCCTGCTTGTAATGGGGGGAAAAGTTGCCTAATTATTTCCGTCAGCCAGTTCCGTGTTCTTTTTAACCGCAGGCTTTATATCTTCCTTTATAGTTTTTCTCGCTCGTCTGACTCATGCTTGACGTCAACGGGCACTTCAACACTTTTTTGGTGTCTTTTGTAGCTGCCATTGTGAACCACTGAACGCAGCATGAGAGTGCACAAATTACATTTTGTGCACTCTCAAAGAGTTACAAATGGGGTCACGGAGAGAAAGGAAAAGATAGATGGGCGGATAGTATACAGAGTTTGGAGATTCCAAATCTAAACAGATTAGTGTGAAATCCTTTATGATGTTGCCATCCACAAATATGATTTACCTAAACTGGACAACCAGCCATGTCTGATGAAAGATCTGTCTACATGTGGCCTCAATCTGATGCTAAGAGTATATTGCATCAGACGTTTCGAGTGTGCACCGACATTTCTGTTTTAACCCGTTAAGACCTGGAACGCACATGTCTCACGTTTTGATTTGAGCTAAAAAGCATTATTTTACACTTTGGCTATTTAAAAATAGCAGAAATACAAGCTCATAGCGCGGCACCGAGTGCCGCGCTACGAGCTTGTAGATCTGCTATTTATGAAAAATCGTGAAAATGTGTGCAAATCTTTGAATATATATATATTCTTTTAAAGCAAACATTAACTCAAATCTTTGTTTCTGTGGGTCCCTGGAACTAAATATTTTGAGATGGGGGTCCGCGGCCAAATTCATATCATTTTGGGGGTCCTTGACATGAAAACGTTTGAAAACCTCTGATATAGAAACATACGTTTTTCAGAAAACCGTTAGGATTTAGAAGACATTTTGCAGAATCGGAACCTGAGGCCTCAACGCGTTAAGTTATTTTACTGTACTTTACACCACTGTTGATTGAAGTGTGACATGTCGATACGGAGATGACTTGAACACAGTGAAATGGAGAGAGGGGTGAAGGGGGATGGGGGGATGACATGATGTGTGAAGGTAGATAAAGGGATGAGGGGATGAAGGGATGGGAGGGATGATGAAGGGGGGAAGAGGGGATGGATGGGGTGCTGGTGAAAGGATGAGGGGTTGAGAGTCACTGGGTTAGAAGATGACTTTTTTCTATCGATTAGTCACCCCATGGAGACTTGAATTCATGGATATTGTTTCGTTTTTGTCGCATTCCTAAGCCAATCATTTGATGACCGGCAGCGGTTCCGGTAGGAGACACAAAGAGTCTCCTTTGTGTCTCCTACCGGAACCGCTGCCTATCGGTCCGCTGGTCATCAACATTATTGGCTTAGGAAATACAACAAAAACAAAAAAAATCCATTAAAAGCTGCACCAACGTTTCTGTTCTACCCCCAGATTTGAACCTGGGTCTTCTGCACAAGTGCCGACATTTTTTCTTTTTACCACTGAACTAATAGAGCCTGCCTGCTTGCTCAGGGGAAAACATTTTGACTTCATTTCACATGAAAATTTGTGTCAAACCAGAAACAGAAAACGTGTCAAAGGTCGTGTCAAACCTGGACACAGGATCTAAATGTCTCACTCTCAATAGAAGAGCAGGAAGACCAAATACATCCACCCCAAATGTACAGCATGTACGTTATATATTGCATCAAGATTTTATTCACCAAAAGAAGTTACATAACACAGCTCTAAGTTGGACAACCATGTCATGTGAGAGAGATTCCCTCTCTCACATCTGTCTACATGCCCTCAATATGATGCTATAAGAATGAATCCTTGAAAAGGAAAGTCGCGTGTGAGTGTATTATAGAATTGGGTTAACATTCAGCCTTAACCCATTAAGACCAGGAACGCATCTGTGTCATTTTAAGATTTCTTTGGGCTGTTCAAAAATAGCAGATATACAAGCTCATAGAGTGCCGCGCTATGAGCTTGTAGATCTGCTATTGTTTTTGAAAAATCATGAAAATTTGTGCAAATCTTTGAATATATATATTTTTAAAGCAAACATCTGTAACTCAAATCTTTGCTTCTGGGGATTCTACAAATGTCTTCTAATTCCAAACAGTCTACTTGCTATATTTCAGTGGTTCTCAAACTTTTTTCATGTCAAGGACCCACAAAATGATATGTATTTGGCCGCGGACCCCCATCTAAAAATATTTTGTTCCAGGGACCCCCAGCAGTTCGCTTTAAAAATGTTTTGCAAAAAAATCTAAGATGTTTCTAAAAAAATGCAGATCTTCAAGCTCATAGCGCGGCACTCTGAGCTTGTATATCTGCTATTTTTGAAAAGCCAAGGTATAAAATAATGACGTAAGTGGTTATACAGATGCGTTCCCGGTTTAAATAGGTTAAAGGGAGCTCTTCCATTCAACCTTCAGGGCGATTTCTGGGCTAACGTGTAAAGAAAAAAAGAAAAAGATACGGGGAGTAGGTCAAGTCTCACACACTACACGGGCTTCTGGCTAGAGGCAACGCATTCACGTCGCATTAGAAGTCCTTCATAAATATCCATGTTGTTTGAACACAATCTGTATGTACAGAATGTATATATATATGGTGCGTGTTTTTGTGCCAGAGGCTCTGTTACGAAGACACGAGGGAGAACGCTTCATGCCGGAGCCATATGGTCCCTTCACATCTCAGCATCTGAGAGCTTCCCCTGGGCTCTGCCGAGCGGAGAAGAAGACGGAGAGGAGTGTTTGTGAAGTGAGAGGACAAAAAGACGCGTGTTCAGTCGTCAACGCAAACGTGTGACGGCTAGGATTCTGTGGTGAGCGGTGAGAGAGGGACTTTTATAATGCACAGTGGATCGTCAGGAGGGACCACCGGGGAAAGGAACTATATGGAGGTGGAGATTCTGGAGAAGAAGGGGAAAAAAAACACGATTTGGTTGACTGCTTCAAAGACAACGTCAAAAAGAAAATGCTGTGCGTTATGGTCTGCTGGGCCTTGATACGCCGATAACATGGGGATGAGAGTGACAGAGAGAGAGAGAACGGGTGACAGAGAGAGAATGAGAGAGAGAGAGAGAGAGAGAGAGAGAGAGAGAGAGAGAGAGAGAGAGAGGGACAGACAGACATTCTTGTAGCCTCGCGTAGCCAGACTATATCACTGCGTGGATATGAGTCAGGTGCTTCCATGAGGACTTTTTTTTCCCCCAAGGGGCGGGATCAAAACAATGGCCCTTGACGCAATTGGTTAGACCCAGAGCCATAAAGAGAGTTCTGACACTAGCGTCGACTCGGAAGTGCTCTGTCTATCTCAATGAGATAGTTCCAATGTTTGGAACTATAGCCCATAGGAGCCCGCTTTGCGGCGAGATCAAAGCGTGTCATTACTCTCTTTTCTACCCTCTGGTTAGACCTACAACCAACTACCAATTACAGTCTCCCATATTCTAATACTGGGCCCTGATTGGTCACCCACGTCTTCTGGAGCAGGAAATGGATTCTCTATGGAGCGGTGCCAGACCCAAATCGCAGAGTGCACTCTTTGCAACGTTGTTGCACCGATGGGTGCTTACCTGAGACTGACATGCACAAGGTCACTTTTTTTTTGCACCATTGGATGTGTGGACTTCAGTGCAGATACACACTCATCACGTCCTTGCATCACCACATCATTTACACATACATGTGAAAGGACGGCAATGGAGATAAGCCGCCGGCTTTCTTGTATTTTATCCTTTTGATAATGTATGTATTTTACATAATTATGTTTATTATCAATAAAGAGGTCAGAGAGAGAAAGAGAGAGAGAGAGAGAGAGAGAGAGAGAGAGAGCAGCTGTTGGTCAACTTTTTTTAATTTCAAGGACCCCTAGTTTGGTATACATTTGGACCTTAATGGAACCAAATGGACCCGCCTGTAAGAAACCATTTGGTTCTTATACGATCAATCCTTTTGCTGGGGAACTGCTGGAACCCCCTCAGGGACCCCCTGGGGTGTTCAGCTCTGAGAACCACTGAGGTGGAGAGAGATACACATGACAGAGAGAGAGAGAGAGAGAGAGAGAGAGAGAGAGACCGAGAGAGAGAGAGAGAGAGAGAGAGAGAGAGAGAGAGATGACAGGACAAGTTCAGACGGACACACAAAGGACAGAAATGACACAGAAAGCATACAGAAAGAAAGCATGGACAACGGAGTCAAGTGTGTGTAAACAAAGTGCGGATGCCAGGTCTGAAGGTTAAAGTTATAAAGCTACCACCAGTCTGCGGAGAGAGGTGAACTCCATCTGCCAACCCCCCCCCCCCCACCACACACACACACACACACACACACACACACACGCACACACACACACACACACACACACACACACACACGCACACACACACACACACACACACACACACACACACACACACACACACACACGCCTCTCTCCACAGTGGAGCTGACACGCTGACACTTGGCTGCCTGTTGACTGGGTTAAGGGCCCAGTGGAGCTGACACTGTGACAGGCAGAGGAGCTGGCTTCCCCGTGTCAGCACAGGTGACTGCCGTGTATTCACAGCACACTATAAACACACACGCGCGCGCACACACACACACACACACACACACACACACACACACACACACACACACCACGAGTAGAACCCGACTGATGCAGGATTTTTTGGAGAGAAAGTACTACTAGAGTCATTTTACGCTCTCAAGAGTTAAATTATTGTTAAACATCTGCATTACTTAATTAAAGAATTGTTATTTTGATCAACGTTTGCCTGTTATCTCTCCTATGGTACCAACATCAATACAGCATGGATGGAATTGTGGACAAAATGTTATCCAACCAATTATAACAAAATATTCTAAGTCTTGGGTCTGAGAGGCTAAATCTCATCAAATGGTGGTCCGTGGCTCAAATGCCGAATAAATAATGGACCTTGATATGAAAAGGGCTGAAAACCACTGTACTAGACCACTGATTACCGATGTTTTAACCGATATTTAATGAGAAAAAACTCATTTGATTTGATTAAAGATTTTTCAATAATAGAAATGCAGATCTTCTGTCTTGCGACAAATGCACGGAATCTCTGTGCGTACGTCTCTAATTAAAGCATCTCGAGAACCCGTTCGACCGAATTCTTGTCGCAGGCTACCTGAGGGGGTGCGGTGCCCTGGCGTCGAGCAGTGGTGTAAAGAAACTAAGTACATTTACTCAAGTACTGTACTTAAGTACAATTTTTAGGTATTTTCACTTTACTGGAGTATTTCCAGTTTTCAGTACTCTTACTTCTACTCCACTACATCTCAGAGGCAATATTGTATTTTTACTCCACTACAATTATTTGAAAACTTTAGTTACTAGTTACTTTGCAGATATAAATTATTATATTATAAAACATACATTAACTACTTTAGCCCTAATTTATACCTAAGATCTACAAGCTCACAAGCTTGTAGATCTGCTATTTTCAAACATTTTAGTACTTTTATTTTATTTAATTTTTTTTAAATGTTGAATCCCGGACTTTTACTTGTAACAGAGTGCTTCAACATTCCGGACCTTTACTTGTAACAGAGTACTTCTACATTGCAGTATTGATACTTTTACTCAAGTAAAACATGTGAGTACTTTTTCCACCATTGGCGTCGAGTCGGGCGGATAGGCGGTTGTCCAGAACCGTCAGGAAAGCCTCTGGCCGTGGCCCAAATGAGCCGACTGATTGCCATGTCCAAATGTCCTATGTGGATAACTTTCTGACAGAAAATGCACAATTCTTGGTTTTCTCTAAATTGCAACGTAACACAGCTCTGTTTACACATTCCTTTATCTTTATAATTGTACACACAGTCACTGCATTGTTCTGTTTTGATTGCTTTGTTCCACTTTTGCTTTGGCAATGTAAAGATATTGTTTTCTCGTGCCAATAAAGCCCCTTTCAAAGGGGCTTTATTGGCATGAGAAAACATTATCTTTACAATTCAATTCAAAGGGGCCCTTTGAATTGAATTGAGAGAGAGAGAGAGAGAGAGAGAGAGAGAGAGAGAGAGGGGGGGGGGGGAGAGAGAGGTGTGAATGCAACCGAAGGTGAGAGAGGTGTGGAGGTAGGAAGGTCGAATAAAGGGAAACGTGAAATAAGACCGAATAAGAGACCGAAACGCCTTCAATCTTTGCAGGGAAGACGGACAGTTGACAAAATTAAGGACGGGTATGATTGATGGGACGGAAAAACAACGTGTGTAAAATGCGTTCATTTTCACACCTGCGTGTACACACCACACACACACCACACACACACACTAAGGCTAACAAAAATGTAATCGTACATGCAGAACCAAATAGCAACAGATCATGTTTGCCGGGGACGGTGTGCATGGAGAATGTAATTGCTTTTCTTGGGGTGGGTGAACGTGACTCGTGCTCCTGAGCGACGCCGATGCCAGCAGCGTGTCAGTGTCTAGTTGGGATGGAGAGCGGCAGCCATTCGTTTTAATGGACCAATCTGCCATGCCACAGACAAGCTCCGCCGAGGAGGAAGGGTGGGAAGAAGTGCTCTGATTATTTACTCAAGTATAAGTATAGCAATATCATCTATCTGTTACATGTACAAGTCCAGTATACTTTTGTGCTTGAGTAGAAGCACAAAAGTATTGGCATCAAAATATGCCCCAAAAAAGTGCCAAAAGTAATAAGTAGCCTACTCATAGCGCAGAATGTCCCATTTCACACGTTTTCAAATGTAAAAAATGTATACAACATCTATTGAAAATTGCCGATCTACAAGCTCACAACGTGTCGCAAAAGCCGACGTTTAAATATAGGAATGATGTGGTAATGCATAATTTGTAATAGTAACCTAAATCTACAAAGTAACTAGTAACTTATGTTTTTCAAATATATTGTAGTGGGGTGTTGAAACATGGAACTCAAGTGCTCAAGTATTGTACTCAAGTACAGCACTTGAGTACCTTTACTTTCTACCACTGGCCACAAGCTCCGCTGAGAAAGGGCGGGGGGTTATGTGTGTGTGTGTGTGTGAGGGGGGGGGGGGGGGGCTGCTGGCCTGTTATCAAAGAGAAGGGAAGCTCAGAGTTTACCTAGCTGTCAAACAAGGCCACGCTAATTAGGTTGTTTGTTTGTGTAGCAGGTCTTAATGGGGGAAGGTGACCGTAATGGATGGGAGAAGGAAGGTCACCTTCTCTCCTTGAAACTCCTCCTCGCTGACTAGAGACTATAGAGCCTCGACTGATAATATCTGTCTGGCCGATATATTGGCCGTTATTTGACGAATTTTTGGATGACATTGGTATCAGAGACTATATGTGCAGTTGGGCATGTTCTCATAGTGACATTTTTCAAACATAAAAAAAAACAAAAAAAAACAACAAATAGGTTGGCTATTTCTTATATTTTTTTTATTTAAGGGCTCAATAAAATAAAATTCTGTTTGGGTGTTTATTTTGTATCTGTCAAAACTTTATTTGTGTTTACCTGTATGTTTATTTATCAATAAGTTAAATGTTCTCAAACAGAAACTTTAACAAATCAAAGTTTACTTATTTAACCAAATAGCCCACCCAAAAAAACACTTATTTTCACATTTTCTATCAATTACACAAGCCTTGAAACAAAGCCTTGAATTCACGGAGATTCTTTAGTTTTTGTCGCATTCCTGAGACAATAATTTGATGACCGGCAGAAAAGATGTTAATGAATTCATTTCCTGTCAGCCTACTGTCCTGTCAAATAAAGGCATAAAAAGCCCTCAAAAATACATTTAAAAAAAAAATCCCCATGAATTCAAGGCTTCATGGGGTGTGTAATTGATAGAAAATAAGATTTTTTTTTGGGTGTACAACTCCTTTAATCGGTGGTGTAGGCCTACTCTCCAAAACCGGGATCGGCGCCGAACGGACCCAAAAACCCTGGCATGTGTCGAGCTCTGCTGCTGACAGACATCTGGCGATGGATGATAAGCTGAAGGACAAGCGGATATGAGTGGTGTTTGGCCTCATCAGTTTATGTGACGCCATCTCATTATCTCTGATGGTGATGATGGGAACAACAATTGGAACGCTATGCATTATACCCGCCAAATTGGGTGTATTGTGTCATAACAATTTCACGGACATAATTATGATCCACCATGACAGCGCTCCAAAACGGCCAATCTGGAAGGCGGGGCGGCCATTGATTACAATGATTGCGTTTGTGTGCTCGCGCACGCGTCCGGATGTGTGTGTGTGTGTGTGACTTTGTGTGTGTGTGTGTGTGTGTGTGTGTGTGTGTGTGTGTGTGTGTGTGTGTGTGTGTGTGTGTGTGTGTGTGTGTGTGTGTGTGTGTGTGTGTGTGTGTGTGTTAACCCATTAAAACCGGGAACGCATCTGTGTCATTTTTAGATTTCTTTGACTATTCTTGAAATCTTGAAAATGTGTCCAAATCTTTGAATATATATATTTTTACAAAAGCAAAATGTTTTAACTCAAATCTTTGCTTCTGGGGATTCTACAAATGTCCTCTGAATCCTAGCAGTTTTTTAGAAAATGTATATGGCCGTGGACCCCCGTCTGAAAATATTTTGTTCCAGGGACCCCCAGAAGTTGGAACAGAGTTAAAAATGTTCGTTTTTCACTATTTTTAAATAGCCAAAGAAATCTTAAAATGGCACAGATGCGTTCCCGGTCTTAAAGGGCTAAGGGAGAGATTCATAGACATTGAATTTAATATGTATTAAGTCAGTAAGTAACGGCATTGTAGCGGGAACGGGTCACAACCGCCGTCGAAATGATATGTAATTAGTGTAAACCTTTCAGCAAATTAAATCTCTCTGTTTAATCTCTGCTCCATCCTCGCGCTCGCTCCCGTTCCCCTTTGTAGACAGCTAATTAAAGGAGAGAGATTGGATACGGACGTGTGCGTGCTCTAATTCGGGGGAGGGGGGGAAGGGAGAGAGAGAGAGAGAAGGAGACGTATCTAGGGGGGGAGGGGGGAGGGGGGGATGGACCAAGGGGCGGCGGGCGACCGGGCCGGGCCAGAACCAACCGACGGGGCCGCCACCCAATCGTCACTTCGGAAGAAATTAGCAGGGAAAAGTTTTTTTTTAGGATGAGACACATGACGAGATAGTTAGATATGCCACCCGGAACTCTGCTCTCATCCCACACAATTATCCCCAATCCCCAGCCGTATTGTGGGGATAGCTTTAGCGGGAAATAGCCAATCGACAAGCTCACAGCGCGTTGCGTTGTGTGTTACAAGCATTACAAGCTCACAGCCGCTGTTAGCTTGTAACGCTTGTCACATTTTCAAATTGTTCAAATAGGCGATCTACAAGCTCACAACGTGGCAAAGAAGTTTAGGGATAAGTGGGTAAGGAAACAGCGAAATATAAGGCCCCTAGATCTCTGAGGAAGCTCCGCTAAACCTTATGGGGTTTAAGTGGTTAACGCAACTGACCATAATGATTACAACACCCGCCACTCCACACTCCAAACACACACACGACACACACGCGCACACGCGCGCACACACACAAAAACACACACACACACACGCACATGCACACGCACCCGCACAAGCACACACTTAACTCCATTGGAGTGTTGATTTACACCGACTTGCCCGCTCTTCTTTTACCACTTAATCAATGTCGGCGCTATACACTCTCGGGAGTAGTGTGTAAATGTTTATCTATTGAATCATCCTCTCCAAGTCTCTCCTAGTGTGTGTGTGCACACGTGTGTGTGTGTGTGTGTGTGTGTGTGTGTGTGTGTGTGTGTGTGTGCGTGTGTGTCTCTTTAAACACAGGTCAAAGGTGATTTAGGGATTGCTGACTCATCCACTTCAGTAAAAGGTCACCCTTAAAATATCGACATCAAACATATAAACGTTCTATTGAATAGCTTAAAGGGAGAGATAAGATGATTGAGGCTGAGGATGTAAAAGTTTATCGGAGCAGGATGGGAGGGGCGGAGCTGATGTGGTTAAACCACTTCTGTAGTGTCTGGGTAGAGAGCACTCTCCTTTGGAACAGTGTTGATTTCGTCGACTAAAACTACGACGAAAACAAATCCGTAGACTACCTTTTTTTCACTGACGAAAACTAAATAAAAACTAAGGTATGATGACTAAAACTAAGACTAAATAATAAATATATTGACAATTTCGTCAACATTACATTTCTTTTTTAAACACTTCCTGTTTATTTGTTGTGGAAAAATGGCTTTGTATCCGTTTCTGTTGTTTTTTGGCAAAAACAAGCCACATTCAACTGGCCACAACTATGCAACAGAATACCACGACTGGATGATCTTTCCCCCCTATTCTACAAGACCCCCGTGCGTGTAGTGAGGCGATCGCCACGAGGACAGCGATCACTCAAAACATTCCATGATTTTTCAAAGGTTGGTAAAATCGCTCGTTTTGGCTGGCAGTATTACACTATTACTCTGGCAGTTAAAGAGTTAACATGAATCCAACATACACTGATCATAGGGCTGTCAAACAAGTCTATGAAGCTATCTATGAAATCTATGAAAAGGTTTAATCTGCAACACAATTTCATACATTTTCATCTCTCTCTCAGCTAAGGGGTCCTTGACCTGAAAAAAGAAAACCCTGGTCTAGGGTAGATAGACAGCCTCATTCTGACAATAAGCCACTCTGACCTACTTACTTACTTAAACCCTATGTACTTCGTTGACCGGGGGTCCCCCAGGGCTCAGTACTTATCACACTCCTTTTTTCCCCTCCTCTACACGTTGGTCTATGAGCTCACGGTCTACAAGCTGACAACGGGTCGTGTTTTTTGCGACACATCCTGAGCTTGTAGATCGGTTATTTTCGACGAATGTTCGCATATTATGACATGCCTATACTGTAATAGGGATGCTGTTATAAGGTTCATGTGATTGAATGAAAAGCACATGCACTCCTGTTTCACTGCCTCAATAAGATCACATCTTTTTTCTTTATTGACCAAACTTGGTCAATAAAGTAAAAAGATTTAATCGTATGCAACGTTTTGGTCAAAGACCTTCGTCTGTTGCATCTGATTATAAATCTTCTTTATTGAATAAGTGAAACGGGTGTGCATCTGCTTTTTATTCATTAACTTGTCGGGTCGAAAAACTGTGACTTTACAGGATTCAAATTCCAAAACAGCAAAAGTCGCAGATCTACAAGCTCAAAACATGTCGCTTCGCACCACGCTTCGAGGGCATTAATTTACGAAAAAAAGAAAAAAAGTTAAAATATGTACATAGGAGGTTTCTGCCCTGACAGCAACAATATATATTTTTAATTCATTGACTTGTATACGTTTATGCTCCACTAGGCTCACCTCTCGTGTGGCCAGACTGTTGCCTCCCACAATTTTCAAATGTTTCCGGTCAGACAGTCTGGGACTCTCATCATGATTAGAATATAAACCGGATGTGAAGCCTCCTCACCACTTCCGTTTCGTCTTTACTGTCGCGCAAATCTATCCTAATATAAATACAAATCATCTAAGTATATTTAGCTTGCTGCTTAGCAGAAATGGAAAAAAATAAATAAAATGTAAAATATATTTTCGTGAACGGAAGTGCCAGCTTCCTCTCTCGGATTTCGGGAGGTGTAGTTCCAGACTCTATATAGCGTTGGTTCTCAAAGTGGGGTCCGGGGACTCTTAGGGGTCCTTGGGGGGGTGCCAGGGGGTCCCCAGCAAAATGTGTTCATATAGCATCACAATGATTTTAAACACTTTAGCCTTTTATACTTTGGCTACTTTAGAAAAATCATGAAAATGTGTGCAAACCTTTGAATATATCTTTTTTAAAGCGACCATTTGTAACTCAAATCTTTGCTTCTGGGGGTCCCTGGAACAAAATATTTGAGATGGGGGTCCGCGGCCAAATATATATCATTTTGGGGGTCCCTGACATGAAAAAGTTTGAGAACCACTGCTATATAGCATTCGGAGATGGTCGAATAGTTGTCTGGCTACGCGAGACTAATGCTCCACCAACACACAGCTGTGGTGGAGAAATTACAGTCAGGTGTGTAAAAGATTTCAGATTGCCAGCTAGAGTTTGTGTGGTTAATAAAAGGACAAGGGCTTCATGTGTCTTTCCAGCCGTGGCCAATCGGTTAAGAGCATGTAACCCGTGGTGGTTAGTTTGATATTGGTCCTCTGCCCTTTTAAAGAGGATTTTCAGGATTTCACACAGATTCTGCCTTAGACAAACACTGTCAGCCTCTCTCTCTCTCTCTCTCTCTCTCTCTCTCTCTGCCTCTCTCTCTCTCTCTCTCTCTCTCTCTCTCTCTCTCTCTCTGCCTCTCTCTCTCGCTCTGCCTCTCTCTATCTATCTCTCTCTCAGTCTGAGCATCCGTTATCCAAGGGCTGCAGGCCGCTGCAAAGCTCAGCAGGGTCAGTGTGTGTGTGTGTGTGTGTGTGTGTGTGTGTGTGTGTATGTGTGTGTGTGTGTGTGTGTGTGTGTGTGTGTGTGTGTGTGTGTGTGTGTGTGTGTGTGTGTGTGTGTGTGTGTGTGTGTGTGTGTGTGTGTGTGTGTGTGTGTGTTGTAGTGGGTTTTAAGACGGTGTATTATCCAGGCCACAACGTATCCAGACAAAACACTGCTGCACCAGATCAGTGCCACTCACCCTGCTGTGAGAGACAGCAGGGGTGATGACACACACACGCACGCAGGCACGCACGCACGCACACACACACACACACCATTAAACACCATCTATCCCCGGCGCCTTGTGCTGCTGAGAGGACTCTCCACAGGGACACACACACTCTCTCAGTGCGGATGGGACTACACTACAGACTACCATAAACACATTTATTTGTCCCCGACAGTGTAGGACCAGACACCACGTGGACACAGTGTAGGACCAGACACCACGTGGACACAGTGTAGGACCAGACACCACGTGGACACAGTGTAGGACCAGACACCACGTGGACACAGTGTAGGACCAGACACCACGTGGACACAGTGTAGGAACAGACACCACGTGGACACAGTGTAGCCGATCGTTCCCAGCCTCACTCATCTGCGAAGAGAAGAGCCTGGTCACGACCTAAACCCAGCGAGTGTCTAGGAAGTCGTGAGTGGGCAGGATATCCGTCGTACGCGTTTCCCCCGGAAACTATATCTTTTTTGACCAATCACAACACTCGTTTCATTCACGGAGAATGTTAACAGATTTGTAAAGCATCAACGTCATTTCCTGGGACGGTACTTCCGCCAAATTCAACCATTTCCGCCTAGACAACCAACAGCCCAGGTCTTGCGTGGACACAAGGTCACCTGCTACAGGGACACGTGGATATTCACCCAAAAGATATCAACATTTAGAACCGATAACCGACATCTTGTTCATGTAGGTTAAATCAGTGGTTCTCAAACTCCCCCCCCCCCCCCCCCCCCCCAACCCATCTGAAAAGGTTTTGTGCATGGGAACCGCCCATGTTTTAAAATAAATTTGTAAAAAAAAAATCACACCCAGTGTGAAGCGGGCGGTGTGGTCACAGTGGTCATCACAGTGATGGAAGTGATTCACTTAAAAAAAAACATGTTTTTTTAAGTGCATAGTTCTATTTATAGGGCTATGCACATGTGTCATGTGTTTCTAGCCAATCACAGTCCTGAATAGAGTCATGGTGGCCAATCACGGTGCAGGGTTGGGGGGGTGCAATTGGGTCGATGTCCAAACCTCACTTATAGGGGCGGTTGCACCGCCCAAAAAACTAAAACGCATAGACATTTTCGACGCTTCATTTAAGCAGCCCCTCTGTTCACTGTTCATTCTTCGTGCTTAGCTGTCAACCGCCGGTTGTCAGCTGTCAGTTTTCAAATTCCCTCCACCTCCCCGGTCTCCTCCCTGTGGCACTTAGTTCATAAGTTAACAGGATGATTCTGTGGATTGTACTGTGGTTCTATGGATTGGACTATATGCGGTAGTTCAATTATGCAAGTGAAGGTTCAATGTTATGTTCTTGTAATAACTGTATCTTAAGCTCTGCTCGTGGGGGTTTGTGATTTCAGATCTGTCAAACTGAATGCCATAGCCTATCATTGCAATAAATGGTAAATGGTTAATAAATAGTAAATGGTTGGTCCTGAGCTGAAGTGTCTAAATGAAACTCATTAATTGCAATCGAGGCAAACGTTTGAAAAACCCTGTGATGCTGATTTGAAGTCGTGTCGCCCAGCTCTACGCAGACACACACATTCACTGCAGATGTGATAACTACAGACACCATAAACACATTTTGTCCCCGACAGTGAGAACGCAGGCAGACACCCCTGCGGGGGGGGGGACATCACACACACACACACACACACACACACACACACACACACACACACACACACACACACACGCGCAGGCTGGGACAACAAAGAGGGTGCTGTGCTCGCGTGACGCTAACACTACATAACACCCCCAGTGTTGCCAGATTCTGTGACAGAAACAAGCAACCAGGTTTAGGAAAACAAGCCCAAAAGAAACAACTATGGGCCAAAAATGAGCACTGTAAACATACATCAGCTATTTGAAAATAGCAGATCTACAAGCTCACAACGCGTCGCATCGCGACGCGTTGTGAGCTTGTAGATCTGCTTTTTTCAAATAAAATCTTGGGGGGAAATTACAATAAGCAGACCTGGCAACACTGAACCACCCACCCTACTGGCCTAGCCTATACTCCCAGTCCCAACCCCCCCCCCCGGAGCAGTTGAACTGTCTGCATGTCCCCTCCTCCCTCATCTGCATGTTCTCATATACACACCCATGCATTGTAGATGTGTCACGCACGCACGCACACATGCACACACACACACAGGGTGCGATTTGTTTAAAGAAAACAGAGTAGAGGACATTTTCTTGACCACTTACTGTAAGCTAAAGACAAATACAAGTAGCCGATCTACAAGCTCATATCTACAAGCTCTAGCTCTAGATTTGCCCAAAACAGGAATGCAAACATACATTTTAAATAACTAGAAAAAGTGCTCCTCGGAGCACTGCCAGACCCCTAGTGGTTGAAATCTGAATGGCCGGACTTCGCATGACGTGTGTGCAGAGGAAAAGAGGGACGGACCGACCGACCGACCGACAAAGCCTCATGTAGGCCGACCCCCTGGGTCTGGCAAAAACTTTTGATACATCAAACGTATCCCAAAAGGAAATGCATGCATCTAATTCAGTCTGACCAGAAGCAGGGATAAAACATGATCCCCATCGGACGTATAAATCAATGACCAGAGGACGGATATCAAAAGCAGAATCATGGATTTCCCCCATTCATCATCACCCATCAAATCAAACCCTGCACACACACACACACACACACACACACACACACACACACACACACACACACACACACACACACACACTGAAAATTCTATGGATTAGCCGGCCAGCCTTAACTGGACGGGGCATTTATTTCACAGCTGAATGAGCGTACAAAAAGCGATGTGATTTGATGAGCCCAGTTATAAAAATGTGTGCGAGTGCCTTTCATGCGTCTGTCAGCCATCTCGATTTAAAAGGAGGTTACGCCCTATATATGACCGCGGCGCGCATATAGTGCAGCAGCAGGGACGAACGCGGTCAAAAAAACACGCCACGACCCGAATGACCAGCGGGAGAGAAGAGGAGGAGACGGTCACCGGTACAGATGTTCAGAGTCACGGTCCGGTGGCTTAGGGAACGCTACGTGCCCCGAGTCCTCTCAGTGTCATTGTAGGAGGATGAAAAGGCCTGTTTGATATTAATACTTTGAGTGGAGAACATCTGCATACCTTTGTCCTCATTATGTCAGACTCTACTCTACAGCCCTGAGGTCCTCCTCTCTCTCATCTCTGCTATGTGTGTGGTGGGCCAGTCGCTTGGACACCCGCTTGCTGCTCCAAAGGTCCAACAAAAGTGTGTGTGTGTGTGTGTGTGTGTGTGTGTGTGTGTGTGTGTGTGTGTGTGTGTGTGTGTGTGTGTGTGTGTGTGTGTGTGTGTGTGTGTGTGTGTGTGTTAGCAGTTTATGGATGGATGCAAGCCACCCTGGAATTCTTTGCACCAGCCAGTCTCTCTTCCCTGCTGGGCTTGTGGACACAGGCGCAAGTGCACCCGCACGCCCGCCCGCACACACACACACACACACACACACACACACACACACACACACACACACACACACACACACACACACACACACACACACACACACACACACACACACACAGACACACACATATCTTTAATTTCATTCACATTTAACAAGAAATTCTTGAACACAAACAATAGTAGATGCCCAAACTCGGTAAAGCTCAACAACATGTATTCCAGGATACAGATCACGCCGGGTAAACAGGATGCCTCTCCTCCTCCATATATGGCAACTGCCAATTATCACAGACAGTGACCGAGGCTTCCAAATATGAACTCAAGCAGTTTACATTTGTAACCAAGCTGTATAATGATAGCATCCTTAAGACGTTGGTACTTAAGCACCTTGGTAAGGAACGCCTCTTCCAGACTGTGGTCAAATGTCCACGCCACTTCCAAAATGGTCACTTCTCTACTATATCCTCATCAACAACAACAACAACATCTGGTGTATTAGCTGTGACATTTGAAAAGGCATCATTTTCATTATTGCACATGAACTTGGCAGTTGAAACACAAGAGTGTGCACACACACGCACGCACGCACGCACGCACGCACGCACGCACGCACGCACGCACGCGCGCACACACACACACGCACGCACACACACACACGCACACAAACCCCAAGGATATGGGGGCTGTCCAGTGTCCTATATGTCTTTTCCTGGTGTGAAACAGGGGATGAAGAGGTTCTTTAAAAGCCCATCCACACTCTGCTGTGTCTGTCCTCTCACACCACACACACAGGGGAAATCATTGCTCTTTGCATGAAGTATGGCTGACAACACACAACAACACACGACCAGGCACAGGCGGCCTTCCGTTTTTTTGCGTGGCTGCATGGCTGCTTATCTCTGATGTGACAATGCACCCAGATGTCCCCGATGACTTAAGTAGACGCCTGTGACACAATTCTCATCCACTCACTGCATGGCATGCGCTGAGAAAGAGAAGCGAGCTTAATTATGTAGTGTCACTCTTTGTGCAGCTCCAGGCGGCAAGAGAAGAAGACAATGTGATTTTCTCTCACAATTTACATGGAGACGTGACAAACGTCTCGGTATCGTCCCTTAGGCATTAAATGACATGAAACATTACCTGTAGTGTATGGGTGCTGCAGTGTGGGGACAGTGGACCACATTACGTTATGTAACCAGACATTAGCATAATCATGGTCAATATAGGCTGCTGTGCTGACACTAGAAAAACAATGGCTAATTACACAGTCACATCCTCAGTGTTGACCAATTAAAACCCTATATATCGTTGCTGTCGGGCAGAAACCTCCCATCTCCATATTCAAAATGTTTGTGTTTTGTTCAATAAATGAACGCTCTACTTGATCATACTACAGCGTCACACAAAAGCATCAAAAGTAGCAGATGAGCTTGTAGATCTGCTGCTTTTGCCGTTTTTGAATTTGAATCCTGAAAAGTAGCAGGACATATCAGGTTTCCACCCGACAGAGACGATATATACTTTGTTGTTGTCCCCCAGGGGTCTATCCTTTTGTTCCCCCCCTGCACACGTTGACAACTTTGTTGTGAGGTTGTAGATCGCCATTTGTTTTGGCTGAATGTTCGTCCCCCCAGAACACGGAGGGACGCTAGGGTTCATGGGGTGAATTCAACTCTGACCCATTTTTTATTACGCTCTGTTAAATCAACACTGAGAGTTTTACTGTACACCAATGAAACCCAGCTGCCGGCTACATTGTTACATCTATCTTGGAGCTTATGCTGGAATCTCTCCGTCTCTTGTTCCGCCTGTCCGTCCATCTCATGGATTAAAGCAAAATAAAATCTCACGACTTAGAAAATGGATGTCCTAATGTACGATTTTTGGGAAACAGTGTTGAAAGGAGCCTGCAGTGTCCTAAACAAACAATTATGTAAAAGTATGATGTTTTAGAAATACTGTTCATGCTGTTCTACAGAAAATCACAGGAAATCACAGAATGAGGGTTTAACCTTTTGCTTTTATGAGATATCCCAGACCATTAGGGTTTTATGGAAGACGCTTCTGAACATATTGCTAGTTTGACCACTTCAATTGCTCCAATCTTAAGATAATAACCGAAAATAGCCTATCTACAAGGTCTCAATGCGTCGAGAGCTTGTAGAACGGCTATTTTCTCCGTGTAACATGCTTCCATAGAAGACATGCTGCTGACTTCTATGGAATCCAAATTACAGAAATCAGTCATGGGGCCCGAGAACTTTAAATGGTGCATTTATATAGCGCTTTTATCCAAAGTGCTTCACATTGATTGTGCATTACATTCACCCATTCACACACACACATTCACCGATGGTGGAGGAAACCATGCAAGGCACCAACCTGCTCATCGGGAGCAATTAGGGGTTCAGTGTCTTGCTCAAGGACACTTCGACACTAACTCTGGGGGAGCCTGGGATCGAACCTTAATCCATGCCATCTCCTGCAGCATAGCCAGAGACAATCAGAGATCCCTGCCTATACCAATATACATACAGTATCTGGTGACATCTAAATCCAGTGAAATGGGATGAAACTGGGTGGGAAACCAAACCATTCAGAAATGTAAAATAAATAAATAAATAACAGCATCGCAGAACCAATGCACAGACTTTTTGGGGCGGTCCTGCATGTTGGGACGCTATCAGGATTGGTTTATATCAAAGCAGTGGGGGGGGGGGGGGGCATATAGGCTTGTTTCCAGTGGTTGGTTGGTTGTCTCCGGTGTCCAAGGCATGCCCATTCGTTGAGCGTAGATCTCTCCAGACATATCAGTGGGAGGAGATCTATGATCGTCCCGTGGCTTCACGGCTAGACTATAGTCTTCCTGATGCATGTGATGTCGTGTGTTATTGTGTCTGTGGGTCTTCGTGCACGCGGCGTGCTCTGTGTGTGTGTGTGTGTGTGTGTGTGTGTGTGTGTGTGTGTGTGTGTGTGTGTGTGTGTGTGTGTGTGTGTGTGTGTGTGTGAAACAGTTTCCACAGCATTTCACTCCTTAAAGTTAAAGTGGCACGGTATACCCTGTCAAGGAGGTGTGCCCTGCTCCGGGCACGGAGTCTAAATTAATGAGGCTTAAGTACACTATGGATTCATTATGGACAGGTCACACACACACACACACACACACACACACACACACACACACACACACACACACACACACACACACATACACACACACACGCACACACACGCACGCACGCACACGCGCGCACACAAACAGGCTCGTGCACGCGCGGCTGACTCCAGCGTCTCACCTGAAGACATGCTAATGAGGAGGAGCTAAAACCTGCGTTCCAGCAGGCGAGGACAGAGAGGAAAACAACAACAGACCTGGCACACTGCACACACTGCCTCTGACATCTTGTCCTTGAGGGAGACGAGCGGCTTTTTCATTTAGACTTCAATTTAGTCCGTTAACCAGCCGTTAACAACATCAGCCTCAAGAGAGAGCACTACAGAGGAGCACACCCCCACAGAAACTGAAATGAGTTTGCTTTTTTTATCCCAAATAAAAAATATTCAATCTGCTTTTCCGAGTTATTTTTGGGGAGAGGTCTTAAGATGGTTTTCTTATGTTTAATATATTATTTGTCAAATATTGATTTTATTCATTATTTCTATTCAGATATGGTCATCTTCTAGCCCAGTCGTTCTCAAAGGTTGATTCCAGGGACTCTCAGGGTTACTTGAGTTAGGGCAGTGGTTCTCAATCAGTGGTCCGGGGACCACCAGTGGTCCTTGAGGAGTTTCCGCAGGTGGTCCCCAGCTAAATGATGGAGAGTTGGTAACCAAATGGACCCTTATAGATCTTTAACTCTTGTAAAATGAAACCTTGTTTTAACCAAATGGACCCTTATGGGTCCATTTGGTTTCATTTTAGGCTTTCAAGAGTTCAATTATTGTTAAACATCTGCATTATTTAACTTACAAGAAGTCTACACAATTAGAATTGTTATTTTGACAAAATCTTATGCAACGATAACAAAATATTCTAAGTTTTCAGTCTGAGAGGCTAAATCACATCAAATGGTGGTCTGCAGGTCAAATGCCGAATAAATAATGGACCTTGATATGAAAAAGGTTGAAAACCACTGCTTTAGGTCTACATTGACCCTCAAGTCTTTAACTCTGACAGTATTCAAATGGAACCAAATGGACCCATTAGGGTCCATTTGGTTCTATGTGTGCAGTTCTATGTGTTCTATGTGTGCAGTTCATACACCAAGTGCGTTTTGGGCGGTCCAAGCCAAGGCTTATCACAGTTGCAATGCTAGACAATAAACAGTGATTCATTCATAAACGGTTCTACTACACAGTGCGTTGCTGACACCACTTTGTTGCCATCATCATCATCATCATCATCATCATCATCATCATCATCATCCTCATCATCATCATCAATAACAGCTTTCAGAGAGCCCGTATATTTTTGTCAAGTTGACAAAAAGAAACGGCAGTTATTGGCATAGATTTACTGTAACAGCTGTGGTGTGAGAGGGTGAAGTGGAGATCTGGTTTAATGCATTGATGAACTCAATACACAGGACGTGCAAATGGAAACAATTATAGCCATAGTGCTTTCTTGGGTCTTAATCCTTTTAGCATCCTTTTGTATTGCACTGTATACTTTCTGTGCTCTTTTTTTGCAAACTGTTAATAAAGTATTCAATCAATCAATCAATTACCGTGAACATATTTTTACATTTCGTCAAGCGCAACCTGAACACATGCTGGTGCTGAGACTGAGACTGAACTTGTGACTTGTGAAAATCAATGCAATCGTGGCAAAATCTCAATATTATGTCGTTGAGCAATTACAGCCTAACTATTAATATTGTGCTGGTTTGCATTGCAAGATGCATGTACCCTTCATTAGCCTACAGCGTAATAATCTCTTAAAACAGAAGCAGCTTCTGAATATTAAAATTAAAAAGAAATCTGATAAAAAAAGATGGAGATCAAGCTCTCCTCTCCAACTGATTTAAAAAATATATTCTGTATGAATGAATGGGGGGAATTATAATTATAAAGAAAGAACGCGCTTTTCTCTCTTACCGTCCACAGCCATGGTGGGTCTCAGCGTGTATCTGTCCGTGGTGTCAGCAGGTCTCTCCCATGCTTACGATGGAACTGCCGCGAGGATGGAGATGGATGGAGAGTGTATAGAAAAGCTACAGAATAACGCACGACTTTGGCTCTCAAGCCCACATCATCTGATCATAATAACACACACAAGAACATGTGCGTGTGTACATGTGTGCGTGCGTGCGTGTTTGTGTGTGTGATCGAAACGCCGACCCCCTCTCTCTCCCTCTCTAGTACCATTTGGTGTTATCCATGGAGCTCGGGTCTCTCTCTGTCTATCGGGGGTCTCTCTCTCTCTCTCTCTCTGGCTGCGATCAGCGGCTCCTGCTCATAAGCCCCGCCCCCTTCTCATACCTGACCCGACTGGCCGCCCGGAGAGACAAAAGGTCATTTAACGCACGCTGCTGTTGGCTGTCGGCTGTCGCTTCTCACACTGCGACCAGCTGTTACTATTACTGCTGCTCTCTTTAATCAGGACTGATTGTGGTGTGGTGGTGAAATGTGCTGTGTAGCCTAAATTATACAAAGAAAAACTAGAAAAAGTGCTCCTCTGAGCACGGGTCTCCGCCAGGTCAGGTAGGTTATTGTCGGCCAGCTATGAATATATATTCAGGATGAAATATGAAAAATCTAACAGATCTGTCTTCTTCATATGAGATACCGATTTGAGTGACATTTGGACAAATATAAAAATATAATATAAGAAAATGTGCTTTACATAAGTTGGCCCCTGCCCTGGTGGCGCTATAAAAGGCAGACGTGAAAAATGCAGGGCAAAGGTTTTTCCTTGGCCTCTAGAGTGCGCAAGTAAGTTTTACACAGATCGGTGCAGTTAGGTAAAAACACGAATCGGCCTGTTATAGCGCCACAATTGAACATTTTCAAGTGGCATTTCTTCCTCAGCCTAGTGGGAATGTGTGAATGAAAATTCACGGAAGTTGGACGCTGTGTTCTTGATTTGAGGCAATTTGTTCCAAACGGAGCACTCCTGCAAACTTTGGAAGCCAATCTTATTGAAAAATCGGAAATACTTGTTTAGTTTAATGACTATAGAGACAAAAGCGACCTCCTGGTGGCGCTATAACAGGGCCATGTGAAACATTTGGGGCAGAGGTTCTGCTCTGGCATCCAGGGAGTGTGTATGCGCAGTTTCACTGCGGATCAAGCCAATGGTACCGGAGATTAGCTGTCCACAGCTGTTCAGGTTAATACCGATTTCATTCAGTCAATCGAGGGAGAGAAATCATATACAATAGTGGTTCTCAAAGTGGGGGTCCTTGGGGAGGTTCTAAGAGGTAACGCAGCACCATAATCATTTTAACCACTTTATCCATTTATATATTGGCTATTCAAAAATAGCAGATCTACAAGCTCACAGCGCGTCACTTCGTACATACAAGTGAAATTGGATGTGAGGAAACACAAAGCAGGAATAGACAATAGACAGCTAATTGGAACTGGAGCACTTATATCATTGAAGCTGATGAATGGATTCTGAAATTGCCTTGGTGTCCCACCTGGAAATGTATTTTTGTTGACTAAAGAGCTGCCTGGGAGAGACAGGGAGACACTCTATATGTTATAGCGATGATTAACTTTTTAACAACCAAAACATATATTTTGTATTCTTACTATTCTGGCAGTTTACTACAAGATTTGTTTTAGAGAGACTTAAACCACACGGGGAAAAAAATCAGAACTTAAGTAAAGTACTTAGAGTAAATGTACTTAGTTACTTTCCACCACTGGGGGATCCCTAGATCAAATCAAATGGAGTTCAGCTGGACTGTACGCTGCATGCAGAAAAGCTTTGAAAACAGCACTATATTCACAACAGAACAGACAGACATGCCAGCAGCTATTTGACAGTCAGCCACACCACCAGTGCCCACTTCAAAGCAAAAGAGTTTCTGGGCCAAGTTGAGTGAATATCATCACTGTTGCGTGTAAAAACCTTGTACGTAAAAACTGTTATTCTTTTCAGGAAATGGGAAGAAAACCATGTTCCAAAGGGTCCAATTATTAGTTACAAGCTCTTGGTTAATACTCTTCATTGGTTAAATATTTATAAAACCCACAGACTTAACCACGTGCAACTTGGCCTCCCTGCTGTATAATGGGCATGTGAACATAGGGCAAGCGAAAACATTTAAAAGCTTTGAAAATAAAATAGCAATCTACAAGCTCACAACGCATCACATCAGGAAACAGCAACTCATAACCTACTTTCAGTGTTGTAAAGTAACTACGTACATTTACTCAAGTACTGTACAATTTTGAGGTATTTTTTACTTTAATTGAGTTTTTCCAATTTTCAATACTTTTGCTTCTACTCCACTACATCTCAGAGGCAGATATTGTACTTTTACTCCATTACAATTATTTGAGCCAATCTACAAGCTCACAATGTGTCGCGATGCGACTTATTGTGAGCTTGTAGATCTGCTATTTTCAAAAGATTTGAAAACTTGAAATGGGACATTCTGCATAATGTGCAGAATGTGTGCTAGAATAGTGCTTTTACTTTTGGTACTTTAAGTACATTTTGATGCCAACACTTTTGTACTTTTACTCAAGTACATTTTGAATTCCAGACTTTTACTATAACAGAGTATTCCTATATTGCAGTATTGATGCTTTTACTTGAGTAAAATGTGTGAGTACTTTTTCCATCACTGCCTACTTTGTCATCACACCACAGAGTATAAAATAGGGCATTCATTTATGAAAACACATAAAGAGATAAAATTATGGAGATACGAGTTTCCTGCCCGACAGCGAAGATCTGCTTTAATCAATGTTACCCTCTCCATAACCTGCTAACTGAGTCCGCTGGGGTTGTTAGATGTCTACTGACTGCAGAGCTAAGCAGTGTCTTTTGTACTATCAGAAAAATGATATGTCCCTGGAATACTTCAAGGAATCACTCCGTCTTGAGGTGACGGGAGGAGAACATTCCCCCGCGGGGCTGCGGGGTCACGGGGTCAAGTCACAGGTTCATGGAAAAGGCAAAAGGACGTCTAACAAAGTGATGTCAGACTCAACTAGACATCAAACATTACACGTGTGTACACACACACACACACACGCACACGCACACGACACGCACACGCGCACACACACACACACACACACACACACACACACACACACACACACACACATGCACGTACAGTACAGTAAATGCAAATGAAAGCTGACACACTCTCTCACAGAACCTAATTTGAGCAGTCAAAGCTTGTGTATTTAATTCAGAAGGTGGCCAGGGCAGGGAATTGTGCATGATGTATCACACACACACGCACACATACACACACACTCACGCACACACACACGCGCACACACTCACACATGCACGTACAGTAAAGTAAATGCAAATGAAAGCTGACACACTCTCACAGAGCGTAATTTGAGCAGTCAAAGCTTGTGTATTTAATTCAGAAGGTGGCCAGCGCAGGGAATTGTGCATGATGTATCACACACGCACGCACGCACGCACGCACGCACGCACACACACACACACACACACACACACACACACACACACACACACACACACACACACACACACACACACACACACACACACACACAAACAGATCACTGGCGGCAGCAGAGGCAGATCGGCCGCTTGGGAATTGGTTAGGTTCCTGGTTTGATCCCTGGCGTACATAACGTCCTGTGTTGAGGTGTCCTTGAGCAAAACACTGAACCCCCTAACTGATCCTGATGAGCAGGTTGGTGCCTTGCATGGTTTCCTCTGCTGTCGGTGAGTGAATATGTGTGTGAATGGGTGAATGCATATGCATAAGTGCTTTCAAGAAAGGCACTTTCTTTTTGATTGATCGACTGAATACTTTGTTAGGCCGAAATGTAAACAGCACATGGAACAGTAAGACAAGGCTAAAATGATGAATTCATCATAAACAATGTAGGCTACACAATAATACATGTCATCAACAAATACAAACTATATGCACGATGGGAAATTACATTTACCTCCCCTTGTGGTCTCTATATAAATGCACGCACGCACGTGCACACACATAAGTGTACGTACACACAGACTATTTGCACTAGTGACTATGTGACGAGAGATGTGCTGCCAAAGAGAAAAAGATGTTTTCGGGGCAGAATGTTTTCTGGCAGAATCGTGTCTTTAAATCACTGGAGACATGGAGAGCCAAAGCTGGATTTGTGCCTGACGTGACTTTCACAACCACAGCAACGACGAAAAAATCCCTGCATCTTTGGGGTCATGTAGAGGGGGTCCCTTGAAAAACAACGAAAGGGACGTGAGATGTTGACAGTAAAAAGGAGAGAAACAAAGGCAATGGTGCAGACAGAAATGGAGACAGCATGACCCTGCAGTGGTGGAAGAAGTACTACTTTTTCTTTTTGTACTGAAAATAGCAGATGGACAAGCTTGTGAGCAATACGACGCAATACGACGCAACGCATCGTGTTGCGTCGTATTGTGAGCTTGTCAATCGGCTATTTCCAGCGAAAGCTTTACCCACAATAACAGAAAACCTGAGGGACTCCGGTTACCCATATGGGGTTTAAGTGGTAATTGGTGGTAAGTATAAGTATCAATACCGCAATGTAGAAATAGTATATTAAGTCAAAAGTATAAGTCCGGTACGGTATTCAAAACTTCACTTGAGTAAAAGTACCAAAGTATCGGCAACAGAATGTACTTAAGGTACCAAAAGTAAAAGTACTCATTATCACAAGTTTTCAGATGTATACAAATCTTTTAAAAACATAGTAGATCTACAAGCTGACAACGCGTCGCATCGCGACACGTAGTGAGCTTGTAGATCTGTTATTTAAAACCGATTTAGACCTGCTGCCACCTATACGTTGTTATACCTTTGAATCCGGGAGCCACCTCTGTGTCTCATTAGTTGTTGCTATACATATAGCAACATCATGTTGTATAATTTTTTTTAGTAAGAATTTGAACATTTTCAGAAATCTTAGGTTAGGTTTTACAAGGCGTTTTTAGAATCGGCCTCAGGTCTAAATGGGTTAAAAAAAATCCAAAGTTTAAATAGGGCTGAAGAGGTTGATGTATGTTTTGAAATAATAATCAAAACCTACAAAGTAACTAGTACCTAAAGTTTTCAATTAATTGTAGTGAAAGTACATTATTTGCCTCTGAGATGTAGTGGAGTAGACGTAAAAGTATTGAAAATGGGAAATACTCCAGTAAAGTAAAAGTGCCCCAAAATAAAAAGTGTATACTTAATGCGATAGGTCACCCAAATAACATATTCTTTTCTATCGATTAGTCACCCCATGGAGACTTGACTTCATGGATATAGTTTTGTTTTTGTCACATTCCTAAGCCAATAATTTGATGACCAGCGGACCGGTAGGCAGCGGTTCCGGTAGGAGATACAAAGGAGACTCTTTGTGTCTCCTACCGGAAACCGCTACTGGTCATCAAATTATTGGCTTAAGAATGCGACAAAAACTGAAAAATATCCATGAATTCAAGTCTCCATGGGGTGACTAATCGATAGGAAAAAAGTCATTTTGGGGGTGAACTATCCCTTTAAGTACAGTACTTGAGTGAATATACTTAGTTACTTTCCACCACAGGGAGAGAGAGAGACGCAGACATAAATGGAGACAGACAGCGTGACCCTTATAGCGAGGAGACACAGAAGAGCTATTGATACTCTTGAGTGGAGCGCCATGCTCTTTGCCAGCGCTCAGCATCACGGTGAATGGAGGCGCCCACTGACTTGGCAGTGAGTGAGCGGAGGATCAGGATGGTACCGGAGGACAGAACCGAGGACACCGAGGACAGAAGAGGAACGTTTTGAGGGAAAAGAACGGAGCAACCCTTGGCTGCATCTAAATAAACGCTTCAGAAACAGATGGGCGAGAAGCTGAGAGAAGCATGGATGGGGTGCATCTCAGGAGTTTCCCACACATGCAGCACAAAAAGAGCCCTCTTTGTCCTGCTTTAATCTGACCTGCAAGAGATGTGCTCTTTTTCGGGATATCGGCTCCAACAGGGCTTGGTAATAGAGAGACAGTGGTGGAAGAAGATATTTTACTTAAGTAAAAGTAGCAATATACTGTATACCACAATATAAAAATAATGACATTGTGCCGGCTACGAGCTTGTAGATCTGCTATTTTTGAAAACTCGTGAAAATGTGTGCAAATCTTTCTTGAAGCAAACATTTGTTACTCAAATCTTTGCTTTTGGGGGTCCCTGGAACAAAATATTTTGAGATGGGGGGTCGGCGGCCAAATACAAATAATTTTGGGGGGTCCTGGACATGAAAAGGTTTGAGCACCACTGACATAGCAAACAGGCATTTGTAGAATCGGCCCCTAGATCTTAATGGGTTCATTCTGAATCTGTACACATACTGTAGACATGCCGGGAATCCAACCAACAAAAAAAAAGCTGTCTCCCTACTATTTATTCAGGAACATGTACACAAGGTGACAGAACCTATTTGAGAGATATATTCCCTGTGTGCCTCTCCTTGAAATCATCACCTCTTGCGTCTTGCATGTGTGTGTGTGTGTGTGTGTGTGTGTGTGTGTGTGTGTGTGTGTGTGTGTGTGTGTGTGTGTGTGTGTGTGTGTGTGTGTGTGTGTGTGTGTGTGTGGGCGTACAAATAACCAGTTACTGTAACAGGCAATTTCAAAATCCGAGCTTTGCTCCAAACACTAACTCGCATCATGTGCACTTGAACACACTCGTGCACCCGCGCGCGCGCGCACACACACACACACACACACACACACACACACACACACACACACACACACACACACACACACACACACACACACACACACACACACACACACACACACACACACACACACACACACACACACACACACACACTCACACACACACCCACTCACCTCCCACTCTGTCCTTATACAGCACAGCCCCGGTGCTGATGGAGAAAGTTTTTTTGTCCTGCATAGCAAGGGCTTGCTCAGCTCAAGAAGGAGCAAAGTCATGTTGTGCTCTCTATAGCTGACTGTACAGTAGAGCTGACTCCTTTGATCCTCAACAACGAAGACAAATGGGCTGTGCCGCGGTTTTGTGTGAATAGCACATGTATACCGACAGGTCTCCGTCAGTGTTGGCAGATTTTCTGAGAGAAATAGGCAACCGGGTCTGTGAAAACAAGCCCAAAAGAAGCAAATATCTTAGGCCACATGAGCACTTTAAAACCTATATACATATCGGTTATTTGAAAATAGACGATCTACAAACTCTTGTAGATCTGCTATTTTTAAAAGAATCTTGGGGGAAAAAAGTGAAAAATGTTAAATCTTTTTGAAACATTTTAACAACACAAATCTGGTACTGGCTCAAAATGTTTTCAGATGGGGATATGCTGACAATTACATATTAATTTGGGGGGTCTTTGACATGAAAATGTTTGAGAACCACTGGTTTAAACAACATTTAGGAAGCAAGCCTAAATAAGCAACTACAGTTTAAAAAACAACAACCAATATTTACAAGTGACTTTACAGAAAAACAAGCCAAAAGTCGCTTATAATAATCAGTAATGGCAACACTGGTCTGCTTCTGTCAGCTTGTATGCGGTGGCCATTGGGCCAGGCATTGTAAAAGCCAACTGCTTTGATAAAGCCTGTTGTCCACAGCTCTGGACGATCTCTGTTATCCATTCCAATTGAAGCATCCCTATTCTGGGGAGTGAGCATTTGGCAAACATACAGTATGCTGATCTACAAGTTCACAATGTGTCGCAAGGCAACGCGTGGTGAGCTTATAGATCAGCTATTTTCCTGCGACAAGATGTGGTGTTGAGTGGGGGTACAGAGCCAACTCAGGTCAAGTTTGCATAGAAGGTAGTGGTTAAGGTGCCATCGCCAACCTATCGCATCGCATCCCAGCACTAAACAGTAGGCTACTCATGTTAAATTTGTCAGATCAGTTACAGTAGGTGTCTGAAAAGATAGAAAAACAGACTTTTTAATTCCGCAGAAACAAGACCCTGTGATGGCCTATTTGTTTTTTAAGTGATTGATGGTTGCATCATTCTATTGTTCCAAGGAGATAATGTGAAAACCAATGTCAACGTCCCGTCACCTGTTTACGCTAATTGAGTCAAATTACATTAGAAGGAGTAGTTCACCCAAAGAATTTTCTATCAATTACACACCCCATGACAACAAAGTTTTTTGTTGCATTCCTAAGCCAAAAATGTGATTACCGGCTGCATTTACGGTAGGAGACTCAAAAGAGACTCTTTGAGTCTCCTACCGGAAACGCAGCCGGTAATCACATTTTTGGCTTAGGAACGCCTCAAAAAATAAAACAAAATACGTGAATTCAAGGCTTCATGTGGTGTGTAAATGATAGAAAACAAGTCGTTTTTTGGGTGAACCTTTTGGGCACCTTTAATTGAAATAATAACAATTAATTAAGATTAGTTTGCGTGCAGTAACTGTTCCTCTGATAACTTGTTACCCATGGCAATGCATTGTAACTGGTTGGAATGTTCAGGACCACTGTTGTTTACAATTAACAATCTATGATATTGTAGTGAACAAGTCTATTCTCCTCCTCTCAAATTCAACTCTTTTAACTCAATAAAATACAGTATTTTCCCCACACAATCTCCATTATTCTCTGAACAAAGGCAACATTTCTCTGAACCTAGAACAATGAAAATCAAGAATATAATCAGAAAATGCTTGTTTTGACTTAAAAGAAGAAGAAGGGAAAAAAAGGACAAAGTAGACACAGAGACGGACATTCTCTGGCTGCGTTCACAAAGACAAAATGACTTCCATCTTTGTGCCGGTTTCCTCAGGGGATATCTCACCCTGGAGAGAGTCCAAGTTTGCTCACTAGCGTCAGGCTTCTGAGTGATGGCAGGTTGCCTTCTCTTTCCTCTCTCTCTCTCTCTCTCTCTCTCTCTCTCTCTCTCTCTCTCTCTCTCTCTCTCTCTCTCTCTCTCTCTCTCTCTCTCTCTCTCTCTCTATTCTGTTCAGGATTTTACAACCTCTGCCTGTCAGGAAATATCTCTAAAAGTTATGGAGTATCGTTCCCCGTAACTCTCCTCTCCTCTCCTCTCCTCTCCTCTCCTCTCCTCTCCTCTCCTCTCGTCTCCTCTCCTCTCCTCTCCTGTTGTCTCCTCCCAGTAAAGACAGGGTCAATGAGAACAAGGAGTCCATCTCTAGTCAGATCCATCATGTCAGAATGGTCCAGCCCCTGTTACGTTCCAGACAGCAAGAAGGTGAGGGGTCGATCTCCAGTCAATAATCTAATTGATCTGCTCAGCCATCAAACAAAAAAAGGGAGAAAATCTACTTTAAGGGACACGTTCCCTTTGAAAGTCAAATCCATACTCTGAGACAGACCTGTCCAAACAAAGGCCAATTGCAGTGGTGTAAAGTAACTAAGTACATTTACTCAAGTACTGTACTTAAGGACAATTTTGAGGTACTTTAATTGGAGTATTTCCAATTTTCTATACTCTTACTTCTGCTCCACTACATGTCAGAGCCACTACAATTACTATGGTTATTTTGTAGATTTTGATTATTATTACAAAACGTATACATTAACCAGGAGGGCCCACTTGCAATATTCTCGCATTCACGCACGCCACATATTCTCTCGGTCAGTGGTGTAAAGTAATACTTAAGTACTGTACTTGCACAATGAGTATACTTTTACTTTTGGTACTTTAAGTATACTTAATACTTTTGTACTTTTGCTCGAGTGAATTTTTAATTCCGGACTCTTACTTGTAACAGAATATTTCTATATTGCAGTATTGATACTTTTACTTAAAAAAAAGAGTACTTTTTCCACCACTGGTCGTATACGTGGTGTCATAATTGTGTACCGTGCTATCTGTGACTCAAGGTGACCCTCCATGCTGTACATGGAGGGGGAGCGGGGAGGGAGGGGAGGGCAACGGCCCTCGTCTCTCTCTCAGCACCGCAATTAGCCTAATAAATCATATCCGATACAAACTGACCTCCACATGCATATATCTGTCATGTTAAATGATGAATTAGAATTCAAAACAGACAATCCATTACCCATGTCTCTGCGTCTCACATAATTTGAGTCACATTTACGCCGCAGACTTAATTATTAGCAGACTGTCCCCATTTAAACCTTTTGTTGTTGTGCCAAGCTGAGTGGATCAATAGAGTTCCATTTGGACAATTGTCACCTGAATAAGCAGCACGCCATTACGGAAGGCCATAATGGCAATTGTCCTTTAAACAAGGACGCAGCACTTTTGTTTCAGGATTATTATGCATGCAGTAATAATAATCGCCAAAAAAAAAATCATTAACCTCGCCAGGAACCTCTCCCTTTCCACGTACAACAAGGCTGCTTTGAACTATTAGAGATGCTAATTGAGTTTAGCATGCGTGGGTAATAGTGAAAAATGATGATGTCCGTGTTATGCACTATAGCCCTCTTTCTTAAGTTTGGCCCACATTGTTTTGTTGGACATTAAAGTTACATATTGCTCACATTGCAACTCGTGCAACGAAGGCTTCTGTTATACTTTGTGTACTTTTGTGTGTGTGTGTGTGTGTGTGTGTGTGTGTGTGTGTGTGTGTGTGTGTGTGTGTGTGTGTGTGTGTGTGTGTGTGTGTGTGTGTGTGTGTGTGTGTGTGTGTGTGTGTGTGTGTGGGGGGGTGGGTGTATGTGTGGGTGTATGTGTGGCAAAAGAGGCATACATACTGTACATCATAAACCCATTCAATACGGGAACACATCTGTGTCATTTTAAGATTTCTTTGGCTATTTTTGAAAGATCTTGAAAGTTTGTGCAAATCTTTGAATATATATATTCTTAAAGCGAACATTTTAACTCTTACAGAAGTTACAACTTCTGGGGGATTCCTGGAACAAAATATTTTGAGATAGGTGTCCATGGCCAAATACATATCATTTTGGGTGGTCCTTGACATGAAAAGGTTTGAGAACCACTGATATTATAGCAACATACGTTTTTTTTAAAAACTGTTAGAATTTAGAAGACACATAGCTCATAGCGCAGCACTCTGTGCCGTGCTATGAGCTGCCGCGTTTCGAGCTTATAGATCTAATACTTTTGATGCTTTTGTGTGACGCTGTAGTATGCCCAAGCAGGGCGTAAACACAAAAAGATAGAATATGGAGATAAGAGGGTTCTGCCCGACAGCAATGATGTATTGGACCATAATTATGACATATATGACATGGACCGGTAACAATGTTTTTAGACAGCAGTTTGCATGCTTTCTCAGCAGCACAACCGATCTGGGGATTTTTGGGGATATGGGTATAATATCCCGAAAGCCCTATACTGTACATTTACTGCTGCTATTGATTCTCTCCATCTCTCTACACTATAACATTCAAAATGTACTGTATGTGTATCATCATCTCACACTGGAGGCCTGGTGGGACGGAGGGGATTCGTGCAATAAATCCCATGATGCCATATGTACGGGTAGGCAGATTAAAGGCAGTCATGCATCTATACAAGCTGTCACACACATGAACACACACACAATGCAGGAAAATGAATCTGGATTTATTTAGTAAATTGCATGCATGCAACCATACACAAACATGCACACTCACTCACTCACTCACCCTACATGTGGTGACTAGATCCAGACCTATATATCAGTTCGACCTTTTTTCAAATGAATAAAATGTGATTTTGTCCAATCTGTATAGTAGAGTATATTAAGACAATATAACGTATACAATTGGAGTGGTTGTATTTTGTCTCACTGCTCTTCTATTGAGACATTTATATGTCAAAGGTCATGTCACACCTAGACACAGGATCTGACACAAATTTTGACCTGAAGGTCAAGATTCAAGTTATCCCCTGAGCAAGCAGGCAAGCTCTATTGGTTCAATGGTAAAACAAGTATCAATTATACAAACAGACACTCAAAATATGGGCAAAGCAAACAACCCAGAAATATGAGGCAACAGAACTATAATTGCAAATGCCGCTTTTTACTTTGCGTCGTTCACGCACACGTCGAGAAGTATGAAGGAAAACCGCTGCTCTCCAAACTGTGTGCTCACTCCATCTGAGCTGGGCTGAAGGGCATTGCAAACAAGGGGCCAGCAGTTATATTTGCCTTCACCTCGTTAGGCCTTGATTGGAATCACCTGGCAGTGAACTGGCTGTTCAATTTTGTAGCAAATCGCACTTTCTGCGTTTGATGCAGCTAAGCTACAATCGCTAGACCCATTGAAAGGGTACAAGAAGAGTGGAGAGAGTTGTAAGCACATTACTCATACCTGGTGTCTTTGATGGTTTTTTATTTACTATACAAACATTACAAACATAATCTAGTCTAAAACTTAGTTACCAGTTAGCAAAGGTTAGCACTTTAGGCACCGGTAGTTAGTGGTTAGGTAATAAAACCTGAGAGAGAGAATAAGCACATAACACACAGAGTATTAAGGATATGACTTCACATCAGACGTACACATCACAATTACAAAATTACAATGTTACTCACTATTGGTCTCTCACTCTCTTGTAGGATCTCGGTAAGTTACTTAAAACCCATATTTCAGGTAACCCACGGCACTGTTCCTTCTGAATCTAAAATCCTGTGCTCAGGCAGCCCATTATATCAACTTCACACGTAAGGTCCGCCTTTAGGGCAGATCTTTAAGCAACAGGAAGTTCTGGTTACCCACAAGGCTTTGCGCTTGGTCCTGTCTCTTGTTACACATCACACAAGGGCCGGCTAGCTCTGGCCCTGCTCAGTCAACCAAAGGCTCTTATCTCACAACCTTCCCCCGCTTGGTATGCGAGGGGCCCTTTGAAGCAGCTACCTCACCAGGGGGTCTAATCTGGCCTGCTAGACTCAACTTAAAGGGACATGTATTCTCCCACAGGACAGATGACAAAGTACATTACTATATCATTAATAATAATCCACAATTATCTTTCATAATCATAGATTATTCCACACCTGCCACCTGTGTGTCTGATCTAGGATCCAAGACACACACAAAACATTCCTCGTGAACTTTTTGGCTCTTTAGATAACGGCTCGGTAAAACAATTATTTAGTATGGCTCTCTGTAAACTGCTTTGATCCCATACTCATACAGGTTACATTTTCAACACACATTGTCTCTCAGTGGCTCCAAACCCATATTTTGAAACAATTAACAGTTCAACTTAATGTTCTCAATTTGTTTGAAATACTTTTTGGACATTGTGGCTAATATTTGATCTCAAATTGACTTTACTTCATAGTAAATCATGACCAATTTAATTTAGCAACAATTCTTTTCCACTAGTTTATCCCTGAGATTTTACCTAAATCCCAGGACAAATTAACTTTAATTGTAGTTATTATCTACATTTAAGCATGAACCCTCCAGGGCCCATTTGTTTGACACCCACGTGTCTTGTCTTTTCTTCTCTCCTACCACTAAGTCAATGTCCTATTTTAAGGCATTTTGCCATGGTAACTGACATTGCAATTTGGGCAAAAGGGTTAAAAGATTATTAAAATAGTTGATCTACAATTTCACCTTAAGAAATCGTAACTTAAACTTCAAGCACACATACAAAATGCTTCTTATACAATCAACAAATAATAATTCAACGGTTTGGTTACTCAGATCATGAGTCAAACATCAGTAAAGAATACATTTTGTTGGGCGGAAGAATTTTCCAACCATTGTTTGCATTTTGGACGTTTTGGAAGTTACAAGTAGCTTAATACATTTCATTATGCGTTAAGTTATTTCTTCTGTGGTAATATATTGTAAATCCTAGAAATGATACATTCATTTACAAGATATATTTCGAAATTCCTATGTAAACAGTCGCTCAAATAAGACATTTCGATTTTTTAGACACCTCGCATGGCATCTTTTCGCTTCTCGTCCGCACTGCCCCCTTACTCTGAGGGTGGCAGCGCAAGTGTCAGTCCGTTCGCCAGTGTCACGTTGCTGGCACCACCAGCCGCCAGTGGGACTGCTTTTTTAGCAGCTCCCTCCTGGGGCCTCTTCTCAGCTGTTGCCAAGAAAGAGCTGGTTGCTCCCTCCGCAGAGGGTGAGGAAGGCTTATCTTTTATCTTTACCTTCTTTTTTCTAATTATTCCAGCCCCACCAGGACGAAGCATTCTCTCTGCCTGGATCCTGGCGGTAAGAACTGAAGCGACCTGACGTAGCACTCTGCCTCTCTTTTCTTTCCGCAATTTCCTCATGACCCACCGGACTGGAGCGAAGAGGTCAGGAGGCTTGCATATTTCACACTCGCATTTTTTCAAGAGGTCAGGAGATTTGCAGTTCGCACATTCGCATAATTTTACCTCGACTGGCCTGCAAACCAAGGTTTGCCTCCTGCCACCGTTGTGAACTGGAGGCTCGGAGGAAACACCGCTTTCAGCTGGTAGCCTGCCACCGCATAATTTTACCTTGACTGGTCTGCAAACCAAGGTTTGCCTCCTGCCACCGTTGTGAACTGGAGGCTCAGAGGACACGCCGCTTTCAGCAGGTAGCCTGCCACCTTGGTTACCCCGAGGCTCCGTAGGACCACCCGGCTGGCTGGCCATGGCTCTCCGCCCTGGCGTAGTGGTGTGCTTCCCCTCCATCTTGAGTGGGCTGGTGTCGACGTCCGTCGTAGCGGCGCCCTCTGGACGGTCCTCCATGACAGCTGTTGTGGCTGACACCTCCGACGGTGCCTCTCCTGGTGCAGCTTCTCCAGTAGCGACATCCAGTGGCTGGCACCCCTCTGCATTGAATGGTTCGGTGGCGACGTCCTCTGACGCCCTCGCCTGCGCGGCTCCATCGACCATCTCCCTTGCAGCTTCTCTCGCGACCTCCAGTGGCAGTTCCACCGCGCCCACAGCTTGGTCTGCGGGAGCAGCAACGCTGTCTGATGGCACCTCCTTCTCAGCCGTCAACGGTTCCTCTCCTCCAGCTGTCACGACGACGTCCTCTGACGCCCTCGCCGGCGCCTCTCCAGCGGCCTCTGGTGGATGGTATCCCTCTGCGTTGAGTGGGTCCTCCTCCGTGGCTCTCACGATTGACGCCTCTGTGAAGTCATCGACCTCCGATGGCACTCCCTCCTCGGCCGCCGACTCCTCTGCGACGTTGACTCCCGGCACGGTTCCCCCCGGAACCTTCTCAGCGTCGTCTCCTGGTGCAGTAGTGGAAGCATCTAGAACGACTCCCTCTGCAGCGTAGAATGGGACCCCCGGGCAGGACCCTGCGTTCCCCCCTGGAGTGGTGCCATCAATGGCTGCTTGTCCAGCGGCTTGGCCAGTGGGAATTACATTCCAACCCCCCACTGCAGCGGCCGGCTCATCTGTAGGACTGGTGACTCCAACCCCCTCTCCAGTTACGACCGGGACTGCTGCTGGGTTAGACATTTGCTCTACACTCACAGCAGGGGATTCACGCAATCTGGCTTTTGACCACTTGGTCAACTGGGCTACCTTTCTTTCCCTCAGCTGCTGGTATTTATTGCACATCTCTGTTTCCTTAAGCTCAGAGATATGGCCTTTCCACCCCAGCACTGCTTCCTCAAGATAACCGAGTCTCCTAGATAACACACGCCCCTTCTTATTTTGCGCTGTGCTGGACACGGCCAGTGAGCTGATTTTCTCAGCCTCATCTAAAGCTTGCACTAATTCCTGGACCAGATCGTGCATTTGCTTTTCCACATGGTGGGACCAAAAGTAGGTCTCAAATTTCTGGTCTGTTTCTACAAACCTCTGTACACAAGCTTCTATCATCTTGTAAACCTCATGGGTGTCGCTGCCACTTTCTACTAGCGCGGTGATATAATCACCTGTAATCTCATAGAGTCTGGTAAAAACCGTCCTCAGATTCTCTCTCTTCGTGGCTAGCTCTGGCTTTGATAATTGGAGCCAAAGGTACGACATCTGGTCCTCAGCCAACTCTGCTTCCCACCCAAGGTCTGACTCTGCTGCCTTCACCCCTTCCATCAAATCAGCTAATCCTGCCATATTCCCCTTTTTTACCTCGCCTTCTTGGCTATAGGACTTTAGGTTTAGGCTTTTCAGTTAGTCTTAATTCAATAGGCCGTGAAAGCAATCGTCAGTTATTTTTAGCAAGTAGTAGTGTTGTTCAGCCTTTAGCTAATAACAACAATAATTAATTAACACTGTGTTTAACCTGTAATAGCACTCACCCTGTAGCATTCTATGCAAGAAGCCTGTTAATGGTCTATTCACATTTAGTTATTTTGTTAATTAATACTGGCAGGATTTATTTAGCTCTACCAAAGTAAATAATAGCATTTAACCCACAATGATGACTTAATCCACTGCTATCGTAACTAATCATCTAGTTGCTCACAGTTTTAGTCTATCATAAAGTCTGGTTGAACATGGTATTACACTAGTGGTAGAAAACCTCCCCCACCCCTTATCAGTAAACAATGGCCTTTAACTCCCAATCATAAGATCACCTCATAAACACTGTCTTTTAGTCTAATTTTTAGCTATATTGCAGTGGCTGGTCTCTCATAAAGCCAAGTTAAACCATGAATACTATTTTAAAGTTTGTCTAATCAGCTTAAAGCAAGCATCTATGATTCGATTATTAACCAAACCTGACTACTTCTCCTCTCAAGGCGTGTTAGAATTCGGCGGTTAGCTTAGCACTTTATGCTAGACAATAGAGCTACTAGCTTAGCTTGCTGCTAAACCTCCTAGCCCCTATCTTAGCGCAGACAATAGAATAGGTAGCACGCAGCTAGCACTTTATGCTAGACAATAGATCTGTTAGCACTGTGAGCTAGCGACACTAAGAGTAGCTCCCAGGACTGTTAGCTTTCTAAACCCCCTTATTGGTACGCTAATCAAACTTTTAACGGTAGCCTAGCTACAGAACCTGTGGTTAGCTTCTAGCTTCTCCCTCAGCTCCTTATTCTTAGCACGCAGCGTTTCACAATCTACAGTCTCTTTGTCCTCCACGGTCTTCGCAGAACTGTGGGGCTTTGTTCATAGCAACCTGATAGCGAGTCTCTTCCCGGTGGTTCCTCGGGCCCGTACGGTGTTACTGCCTCGGTCCTAGCGTCGTGTAGGCCGCCGGCTCCGTGTATCTCCCTTCGCCTCCGTGGACAGATGACTTCCTTCAGTTTGTGTTAGTTGAGGCCCTTTGTCCCCTTTGTTCACACAACTAGCACTGGTTCATTAAGCCAGCGTTAGTTCTGTGAGCCTATTTAAACCTGTCCCATACCAGGCCTTATAATTATTTTATTATACAACTCACGTCTCATCTTAAAGAGACCGTGCGTCTTCATTCCTATGGCTATAGGAGTTTGTTATTCTTTATATAACATGCATAACATCCGCTTCCAAGGCCTCTCTCTTTCCTAGAATTACAGAAGCTACCACGGGACCTTTTCTCAAGGTTCATCCGCTTCTATGGCCAAATACTTTCTTAGAGTTTACCAAGGCTACCACGGGTTTATAATTGTTTAATTACTCTGTAACATTTAATCACTGTTTAATGACTATGTAACCAATACACACAACTAGTTGTCCCTCTCAGACACACTAGTGGTTGATTACTATGTAACACTTAAACTTTGTTAATGACTTTGTAATTATACTTATACCTAGTTGTCCCTCTCAGACAAACTAGTACTGTGTTAAAGGCCTTATTAAAGGCCGCTTAAACTGAGTAGAAAAGTCCCCTCCGGAGACTACTAAAGTTTAATAACTTGTAATTAAACTTAAAACTGATAGATGTCTCTTCTATAAGAGACTTCATAAGTCAATGCTTAAAACTCAAACATGCCTCCTCCGGAGGCATCAGTAGTTTTATTACTTTAGTAATAAACAACTCTGAAGGCCTTATTAAAGGCCAGCACAGTTTAATACTGTAATCTAATCTGCTTAAAACTCTAGGTTGTCCCCTCCGGGGACACCATTAGTTTTATTACTGTTCAATTTTGTAGCAAATCGCACTTTCTGCGTTTGATGCAGCTAAGCTACAATCGCTAGACCCATTGAAAGGGTACAAGAAGAGTGGAGAGAGTTGTAAGCACATTACTCATACCTGGTGTCTTTGATGGTTTTTTATTTACTATACAAACATTACAAACATAATCTAGTCTAAAACTTAGTTACCAGTTAGCAAAGGTTAGCACTTTAGGCACCGGTAGTTAGTGGTTAGGTAATAAAACCTGAGAGAGAGAATAAGCACATAACACACAGAGTATTAAGGATATGACTTCACATCAGACGTACACATCACAATTACAAAATTACAATGTTACTCACTATTGGTCTCTCACTCTCTTGTAGGATCTCGGTAAGTTACTTAAAACCCATATTTCAGGTAACCCACGGCACTGTTCCTTCTGAATCTAAAATCCTGTGCTCAGGCAGCCCATTATATCAACTTCACACGTAAGGTCCGCCTTTAGGGCAGATCTTTAAGCAACAGGAAGTTCTGGTTACCCACAAGGCTTTGCGCTTGGTCCTGTCTCTTGTTACACATCACACAAGGGCCGGCTAGCTCTGGCCCTGCTCAGTCAACCAAAGGCTCTTATCTCACAACCTTCCCCCGCTTGGTATGCGAGGGGCCCTTTGAAGCAGCTACCTCACCAGGGGGTCTAATCTGGCCTGCTAGACTCAACTTAAAGGGACATGTATTCTCCCACAGGACAGATGACAAAGTACATTACTATATCATTAATAATAATCCACAATTATCTTTCATAATCATAGATTATTCCACACTGGCAGTGAACAGCTTCGGGGGGAAAAAGCAATTTTTTTAGCCTGGTGGTTAGGGGTGTCACGATTCACTTACCTCACGATTCGATTCAAAATCGATTCCTAGGGTGCCGATTCGATTAAAATTGCGATTCTGCGATTAATTGATATTCGATTCGATTCTGCGATTTATTGCGATTTTCTAGGGTGCCGATTCGATTAAAATTGCGATTCTGCGATTGATTGATATTCGATTCTGCGATTTATTGCGATTTTCTACCCCAAATCACTTTGCTTTAATTATACTAGAACATCTAGTCTTTCTGACATTGATTTCAGACAAAGAGCCAGTGAAAAAGGTACTAACTTATAAAAAAAAAATATATATATATATATATATATATTTTATTTTTTTAATAAAAAAATCGATTTTAATATTTTGATTCGATTTTTAAAATCGTGGCATTAAGAATCGCGATTTATTCATGAATCGATTTTTTTTGACAGGCCTACTGGTGGTACTGGTCTTGATGCTACGCAGCCTCCTGCACGATGGGAGGGGGGCAAACAGACAGTGAGCAGGGTGGGTGGCATCTTTCATATAATGCTGGTAGCTTTTTTTCTACACCCGCTGGTTTAAATGTCATTGATGGCAGGTAGGCTGCTTCCGATGATTTTTTTTGAGCAGACTTCACCACCCGCTGCACAGCCTTCCTGTCGGCAGCAGAGTAGTTTCCATGCCACACAGTGTGTGAGGATGCTCTCCACCGCACACCTGTAGAAGGAAGTGAGGAAAGGGGTACACAGCCCCGCCCGCTTCAGTCTCCTCAGGAAGTACACACGCTGGTGAGCCTTCTTTATTAAGGAGGCTGAGTTGTGCTTCCAGGTCAGGTTGTTGGCAATGTGCACTCCCAGGTACTTGAAGCTAGAGACCACCTCGACAACATCTGGAGGGGCCACTCTTTCTAAAGTTCACAATGTTTTCTCGCCTAGCCTCGTTCCCAGCCTCACTCATCTGCAAAGAGAAGAGCCTGGTCACGACCTAAACCAGCGAGTGTCTATAGGGACGGGACTTCCGTCGTACGTGTTTCCCCCGGAAACAATATTTTTTGACCAATTACAACACTCGTTTCATTCACGGAAAATGTTAACAGATTTGTAAAGCATCAGCGTCATTTCCTTGGGCGGTACTTCCGCCAAATTCAACCACTTCCGCCTAGACAACCAACAGCCGTCTTGCCCAGCGTGCCTCTGTACTCCATCTCGTTGTTGTTGGTGATTAATCACACCACTGCTGTGTCAGTGTGATTGGGATCACCTGGCAGTGAACTCGTTAGGCCTTGATTGGGATCATCTGGCAGTGAACTGGCAGTGAAGTGTGGGGGAGGGGCAGACTTTCGTACAGTGTGGTCCTTATAATTAAAAACGTTTTGAGAATCACCAGTAATTGTATACCGGCTCTGACAGTGTGATAAAACCCGGGTTCCAGAAACAGTTCCAAATGTGATGGAACCGATTCCAGTTCCTCAATGTTGGATTCAGTTCCTCCAATTCCAGATCCCAACCCTAGTGGTGACCCACTCACACTCTGCCATGCTGACTGTCACTGACAACACATACGTCACCCCCACAGAGAGTATCATTCATGGAAAGAGAGATACTCTCTTCATGAACTCCTTTTCATCCCAAAAAATACAATTCCAAATTAGACCATATTAGCCCCTCTAAAGAAAGGTAGGCTAACTAAGCAATTAAATGATTGTCTTTAAGCTCTATACTGAAATAGACAAATTACAGGAATTGCTTATACTGTAATGCGAAGAGAATTATTATCTCATTTTGAATATAGCCTCAAACACACAAGCACTTTCAAAGTACTCATGAGCTGCAGGTTTCACATCCTTACTGCTGCGCTAACTTATTACAGTGTTATAAATAGATCGTGCACTTGAATTGCCCCCTTCCACTCCGTGAACTGTATTTGAACATAACCAAAAGTAAAAAAAAAAAAAACTCATCATCATCCGTCGGCTATCCTATCGCCTCTGTTTCACACCTCTGTAGTTGTTGGATGCAGAATTCTAGAGGCTAGCTGGGAAGAAGAGGACAACAACAAAGATAGTTTTTTTTCTTCTTCTTTTTATGTATTTACTTCTATGCTTCCTGTTCAGAGTTTGCTTTAGAGAGGAGAGGAGGATGCATTGCATGCCAACGGTTTCATGGTGGCACATCAAAGGGAATAATGGTAGTGGGATGTAGGGGCTAGACTGCTGTGTGCCTCAGTCAGTCATCCCCCCCCCCATGCGTCCCCCCACCCGCTCCAGGCCAACAGACAATGCCTACTCTCTCTGCTGCTGCTACGGAAACGGTGCACCCTTAGACTTGTATGCATGCACTCGCCTGATGTGTGCTAATACTGCATAGTCTATCCATGTGTGTGTGTGTGTGTGTGTGTGTGTGTGTGTGTGTGTGTGTGTGTGTGTGTGTGTGTGTGTGTGTGTGTGTGTGTGTGTGTGTGTGTGTGTGTGTGTGTGTGTGTGTGTGTGTGTGTGTGTGTGTGTGTGTGTGTGTGTGTGTGCATGGTATCTAGAGCAGGGGTCTTCAACGTTTTCCAGGTCAAGGACCCCATAGCTGAGAGAGAGGTGAAGATTTAACTTGTTCATAGATAGCTTCATAGACTTGTTTGACAGCACTATATACATCATCAGTGTATGTTGGATTCATGTTAATGTGCATTTTCAGACCTTTAACCACTTAAACCGTCAATACTTAGTGAACTTGGCCTTTCACTCTGTACTTTTTTGCTCTTTTTTCCCCATACACCAAACCTCTTTGCCGAACATTATTTTCTATAAAGCTATAGCTATAGAAAACTATGTTTGGGTAAAGTTCTCCCCAGAATAGGGATGCTAGGGTTCAAGTGGTTAATGTAAAGACAATTATCCTATCACACAAAGATTTGGCGGGCGGACCCCGTGCAGTAACTCTGAGGACCCCCAAGGGGTCCCGGACCCCCTGTAGAAGACCCCTGATCTATAAAGTGTACCATTTTTTTGTACACGTTCTGAGTTCAATTTAACATTAAGAATGTTGCTGTGTAGTGTGTACCCTTCATTCCCTGGACATAACACACAGAGAGAGGCATTCATTCCTTCACCATCTCTCCTGGAGACACCACATCCATGCACACAAAGCTTGGGAAAAGACGTTTGTTTGTGTGTGTGAGTGTGAGTGTGAGTGTGAGTGTGAGTGTGAGTGTGTGAGTGTGAGTGTGAGTGTGAGTGTGAGTGTGAGTGTGAGTGTGAGTGTGAGTGTGCGCGTGCGTGTGTGTGTGTGTGTGTGTGTGTTACTATACTACTGAGGACCAAATGTCCCCACAAATATAGTATAATTTGAGAAATAGACATTGATTGTGAAGGCTATTTTTCAGGTCCTCACAGGATAAATGCTTGTTTTATGGTTAAAATATTATGCTTGTAGGTTTAGAATTAGAAAAAGATTCAGGTTGGGGTTGGGGTTAGGATTAGGATTATGCATCGAGAGGGTTTATCAGGTTTATAGGGTTGGAATTAAACATGATTTATACTTCATTGCGTGCCAGTGTCATGCACTGAAAAATAGCCGATCTACAAGCTCACAATGCGTCTCAGATGTGTAGATCTGCTATTTTTCAGCATTAGGCTTATGGTAAAAAATGGCAAAAATGGCATCATAAAATACCCGTCCTAAAATGCTGCCGTCCTCACAAATATACAGTAGTGATACAAACGTGTGTGTGTGTGTGTGTGTGTGTGTGTGTGTGTGTGTGTGTGTGTGTGTGTGTGTGTGTGTGTGTGTGTGTGTGTGTGTGTGTGTGTGTGTGTGTGTGTGTGTCTGTGTGTGTGTGTGTGTGTGTGTGTGTGTGTGTGTGTGTGTGTGTGTGTGTGTGTGTGTGTGTGTGTGTGTGTGTGTGTGTGCGCGCACGTGCGTGAGTGCGTGCGAGAGAGAGAGAGAGAGAGAGAGAGAGAGAGAGAGAGAGAGAGAGAGAGAGAGAGAGAGAGAGAGAGAGAGAGAGGTAATCAGGTCCTGGATATGTACTTGAAATAGGAGCTGAATATTTTCATGGTCATTAACATTAACATGCATTGCTAATGATTCTTTTGTGAATAATGCGGTTGACCTTGAGCCCCTCGCCCATGGTCCAGCACGGCACATGAATAATCATACAATCATAAAAAATATTTAAAAATCTATGCTACTTCATCCATTCCTTTAATCTTTTGCTGCCAGTGTAATAATGTGTATGGCATTCATGCCACTAATGGGTTGCTCACTTTGGCAAGCATTGAATATTACGGCTATTTAAAAAAAAAGAGAGATTTGGCTGAAATGAGGAAATGATCATGGAAATGATCACACAGATGTAAAACAGCCCCTTGGTATTAACATGGGGAGCTGAGTGAATTCAGATCTGTTGGGTTGTGTCTCATGTATAAAATATCCCATTGGGCTGCGAGAGAGCCATACATTCTCTAATGTGTCTGACAGATCATTTTCATCACAGCATCTTCTCCTATCCCAGAAGTGAAATAATGTCTGTTCCCTGCGGGCATTGGTAAATTAGGAAAAATGAAAAAGGCCTGCCTGCCTCATCTAGGCCCATGGCTGGTGCACACGGGGGTGAGGTTAAACCTGATTGAAACTAATTGATGTATGGGCGCGCTCTTCATCTCACGAGATGAAACCCAGAAATGTCATATTAGAATGTAATTACATTCATTAAGCCACACTCTCTCCTGTCTCGTGTTTGAATATGAAATGTCCGAAATGAACTTGTTATATCTGGGACGGCTATCGCAGCCTAGGCTACATATAGCCCTAAAGCAGAGGCAGAGCTCATGGGAATTTAACAGAAAACACTTTGAAATGTGTGTGGCTCCTCAAATGAAATAAAAATGTAATAATTTAGTCCCCCCTCCTTGGCAGTGGTGTAAAGTAACTAAGTACATTTACTTAAGTACAATTTTGAGGAATTTTGACTTTACTGGAATATTTCCCTTTTTCAATACTTTTACTTCTACTCCACTACATCTCAGGGGCAAATATCGAACTTTTACTCCACTACAATTACTTGACAGCTTTAGGTACTAGTTACTTTGCAGATTTAGATTATTATCACAAAAACATACATTAACCACTTCAGCCCTATATACATTTCGACCATTTGAAAATAGCAGATCTACAAGCTCACAATGACGCATTGTGAGCTTGTAGATCTGCTATTTTCAAAAGATGTTTTAACATTTTGAACTTGTGAAATGGGTAATCTGCACAATGAGTAGCCTACGTTTACTTTTGGTACTTTAAGTATATTTTGATGCCAATACTTTTGTACTTTTACTCAAGTCAATTTTTTTTACCGGACTTTTACTTGTAACAGAGTATTTCTACACTGCAGTATTGATACTTTTACTTAAGTAAAACATTTGAGTCCCTTTTCCTCTACTACAATTTGAGGTGTTTTTTGTCACTGTATATATGTATATATACTGTATATGCATACACTAGGCCTATATTTAAAATGTGTCCTCTGCATGTATCCATCCTATCTCAGGGACACACATCTACATATTGCCTGGCTTAGAATCGAACCTGCAACAACCAGGGCCTCTGGCCCATAGAGTTAAAAATAAGCTCTGGCCGCCCAGGCGGTCTCACTAACCATTCAGCTATATGGCAACTCCCAAAAGACTGAGATGAAGTCCACTTTAACAACTCTAATTAATGAGCCCTGAGAAATGACTCAAACTAGGCCCACTTGGTTGTAGCCTATTGCATATGGGCAGTGTAATGTAAACCCCTTGCAAATATGTGAGGTATTTCAATGACCTGAATTAGGAACATTCATTAAAATGCAATGGCAACCTTTGGAATATGATTAGCCCTTTATAATGGGGGGGGGGGGGGGGGGGGTCCTTTACTTTGGTGCTGGAAATCAGATAGCCATACATTTGAAATGCATGTGAAATGATATGCACTGAAATGCCCTGTGATGGTTAATGATGTCATTGAATGATCATTTGCCAACGCTTCTTTTTCAATGTGCCTACGAGCAATTAGTTTATGGTAATCTGGCGCCCTCGCGTGGTTACTCTGAAAGAGATTAGAATGGAAGATTGTAAATATTATTGTTTTGAATAATTGTAATCAAACAGTTTCAACAGTTTTACTGTTTGAAAATGAAATTTCATGAGTGACGGAAAAAAAAAGATAATAGTGAGGTTGTTTTAGAAAAAAAATATTTGTGGATACGTATTTAACCCATAGACTGTAAGATTTAGCCAATTGAATAATAATCAGATTAATCAAATAAGATACACCTACTTAATTTGCAATAACATTTAAATCCAGGAATTAGAATTAGCATAATATTTCAAACCTTCTGTGAAATTACTTTTTTTTGTTAAAACACAAGATTTTTTGTTTAAAGGTCAAATCTGTAGGCTATTTTCAATAGTCTATAGCCTATTGCTATAGAGTGTTTGTTCAGTAAACTCTCTCCAGCTCTATAGTAAACATAAAAGACATTTTCCGGTGGGTTGACAATTTTGTCTGCTCATTTCTTTGTGTCAATCACTTCCAATGTCACTTGTTTAATCTGTATCCTGACTGATTAGATAACATTGGTATCCTGGCCTGAAAATGCATTTTCTATTTATTTATTTATTCGTCTTCAACGTTTTCATGCCAAGGACCCCCTAGCTGAGAGAGAGAGAGATGAAGCAACGAACCCCAGCTCTATATTGTATAAAATTGTGTTTCAGATTAAACTGTTTTTGTTTAGTTGGTCTGCTCTTTTTTCCCTCTACACCTATACCTCTTTGCCAAAAATAGCAGATCTACAAGCTTGCAGATCTGCTATTTTCGGCTAATGTTTCCCTCAGAAAAGGAATTCTAGGGTTCAAGTGGTTAATGTAAAAAAACGAAATCCTATCACACAAATATTTGGCTGTTGAAGACCTCTGCTTTAAATCATAGTAGATTTACCAGAGATAAAGTGTAGTGCAATGACCAGCCTCTGGTGTCGCTGTTGCAGAATCACTGACCTTTTCTTTTTTCCTGTCAAGGAAAAAGAAGGGGTCACATCTGGGCGAACGGAAGCGGGACTGTTGTTCATCCGGGTTAGATAGACAAACGTCGCCGCCATGGTAGGAGCACAGTACGCCAATGCTCCGGGAAACCGGGGCTCGAAGATCGTCAACCGGGGGGGCCGCGGGGACCCCGGGGGGCCCATGCCCGCCGCTCCGGGACCCCCGGTGCTGCCGCTGGCCTCGCCGCTCATGGGGAAGAAGAAGAAGCCGTTCCTGGGCATGCCCGCTCCGCTGGGCTACGTGCCTGGTCTGGGCAGAGGGTAAGGACAGTCATGGATGAACTTGTACACTTTCTCCCTGTTTGGCCCGTACATCTACATAAACGTCCACATTTCAAATATAAAGTGCTTACCCCATGGCCACGGATGTTACAATTATGTACGGGCCCTCAGAACTACCCGTATCTTCCGTGTTGTTCAATAAAAAGCATTTTAATCCGATCGGTGGCCGTTGTTTCCGTGTTTTCTCCACTCTTTCAACTATGCGACCCTATCGGTTGGGAGATGTACTGCACTCTGACACTTTATTACTATGAGAAAATGGCCACCAATTGGATTAAAATGCTTTGTGTTCAACAATACGGAACATAATGGTTCTTTTGAGGTCCCGTATATAATTGTAACATCCGTGGCCATGGGGTAAGCACTTTATATTTGCAATCTGAACGTTTATGTAGATGTACGGGCCAAAAAGAGAAAAGTGCAAACACCAGGTTGAAGTCATTCCATGACGCTCCTGACAGATGACCGTCTTGGATCCATGCTAAGCTATTTACTGTACTGACTGTGTCGCGTGCATGCGCACCGAAAATAGCAGATCTACAAGCTCGTAGATCTGCTATTTTCGTTGTAACTAAGTATAAATAAATATCCCTCTTTAATGTAATGTGTGCTCAGCATGCTAACCTGTTAGCTGAAGTATTTGAATGAATGAAAACGCTTTCCAAGAAGTTCAACAAAAGTGTGTGTGTGTGTGTGTGTGTGTGTGTGTGTGTGTGTGTGTGTGTGTGTGTGCGCGCGCTAGAATATTGAATCATATAGTAATAACACATATATAATATCTAATACAAATATTGTGATTATAATTATGTAAAAGTAAAGCATCATTATGCTAAATTGCTAACTTCTTACTTGTTAGCTGAAGTAGTTGAATAGATGAGAAACTTTCAACAAGTACAATGTTTTGTGCTAGAATGAGGTGAATGTAAGTGAAAGGTGCTGTGATCTGCCTGCCTGTCTCTATATTTATATATATACACGTGTTAAATCAGGGGTCTTCAACGTTTTCAGGCCAAGGACCCCCTAGCTGAGAGAGATGAAGCAGGGACCCCCTACTCTATATTGTATAAAATTGTGTTTCAGATTAAAGTTTTACTTAGTCTGTTCTTTTTTCTCCTCTACACCTATAGCCTCTTTGCCAAAAATAGCCGATCTACAAGCTCTCAACACCTCGCATCGCGAGGCGTTGAGAGCTTGTAGATCTGCGATTTTCGGCTAATGTTCCCCTCAGAAAAGTAATTCTAGGATTCAAGTGCTTAATGTAAAAAAAATAAACAAAATCCTATCACACAAAGATTTGGCGGACCCCCTGTAGTAACACTGAAGACCCCCTAGGGGTCCCGGGACCCCCTGTTGAAGACCCCTGTGTTAAATGGCTGTATTGGTATAGACTAGAACAGTGGTTCCCCCATTTATTATTATTATGATGATTAGCACAATGTGCAACATTGTTTTCTCACTCAATTGTAAACAAACCAACACGAACATACAGCATACGTGTATACAGGGTTATACAGGGTAATATCTGTTCTATTGAGGAAACACTATAGCAATGATTACTGGGAATACAGAGCTTTGCAAAAAAATAACTTACAGTATCTTTATGAACATTAAATGATTGCATGCATCAGGTTTATAAGTGCCTTGCTTGGATTTACTAAAGGTTAATAAATGCAGGCAACTTCACTCGCATGACAAGTTTACACCAAGTATAAAAGAGAGGGTGAATTGTGCAAGCTTCCCATGGAATACAGTTACATTTTTAGATAAATAATAAGAGTGAAAGTAAATGTTAGATCAAGTATCAAGACGTATCAAATACGCAAAGTAGGTAATTCGGTGAGTAGTTAGGCAAATTCAAACCTCTCACTTTTTCAGCTAGCCTGGAAACTCAGACAATGCCGGATGTACTGAAAACTAAGATAAATATTGGACTGCATTAGACGCATACTAAGGTTTTCTGGCAGTCAAACTAATAATCAGTCCATGTGTGCAGTATTGCACGCCAGTATTACTTCAAGCTAAGGCAATTTCATGGTGACGAATACAGCAAATATTAGAGATCAATAGGCTCTATGCACAGCAGCCATATTGGAAAGAACTTGGGCCTCTTCTTACTTCCTTCACAGGTGTTACCAATGATACTAATGAAGGCTCTGTTCCATTCTGGTCAGGGTGCTGATGTTGTGCATGCTGGCTCACTAGAAACACTCCATTTTGGTTCCCAAATGGCCCCTTAATGGTGGGTGTGTAACTCTGAGAGTGTACAAATGGAACCAAATGGACCCGTGAGGTTCCATTTGTACACTCTCAGAGTTATGGGGTTCCTTGAAAATAAGAGACCACTGTGCCACGCTAAATGGAACAGAGCCTTAATTAGTATTATTGGTAACGCCTGTGAAGGAAGTAATTCCATTCCCAATATGGCTGCTGGGCATAGAGCCTATTAAATTGATTAGTTTTATTGAATGTTGCATACCTAATACTTAGTGATCCGTCATGAATATTGTGTCAGCGTTTAGTCCTTGTCTCATCATCACCATGTCATTCCCTGGTCCTCTGCAGTGCCACCGGTTTCACCACGCGGTCAGATATCGGTCCCGCTCGCGATGCCAACGACCCCGTGGACGACCGCCACGCGCCCCCGGGGAAGAGGACGGTCGGAGACCAGATGAAGAAGAACGAGGAAGATGAAGAAGATCTGAACGACACCAACTATGACGAGGTATGTATTTTAAGACGGTGGTTCTCAAACCTTTTTCATGTCAAGGACCCCCAAATTGATATGCATTTGGCCGCCCATCTCAAAATATGTCATGGCAGTGACCCCAAGAAGCGAGGATTTGTGTTAAAAATGTTTGTTTTTAACTCATTGAGTGCCATTAACGTGTTTCACGTGTTTTAGCGCTATGGTGTTGAGTGCCATTAACGGGTTTCACGTGTTTGTTTTTTTTTTGTTTGTTTTTACCCAAGATATCATTATCTGAAGATTTGCAGCTCCATCCACTCCTTGTTTAACTTATAACTTAAAAAGGCTGTATCTCGCTTCCTAAGCACTTTTTTTTTACTTTGAAAAAATAAAAAAATAAAAGTTGTAATGGCCAGAAATAGATAATAATAATTTGGGCACTCAATGAGTTAATTGTCATAAAAAAAGTCAAGATTCTGATCTACAAGCTCACAGCTTGCCTAAGTATAAAATATTTGGTTAAAATGATTGTGATGCCATTTTAACCTATTACGCTGGGGACCCCCTGGAACCCCCCCCACGGACCCCACTTTGAGAACCACTGGTCTAGATGGTTGTTGGCGACTGAGCTAAAGTCATTCCAACACTAGGCAAACTGTTTGACTACACAGGCTTACGTACGGTTAGACGTGACACATTCCACGTGGCTTGATATTCAGATGGTCTTCTCTTCTAGTTCAACGGCTACGCGGGGAGCCTGTTCTCCAGCGGGCCCTACGAGAAAGACGACGAAGAGGCGGATGCCATATACGCCGCCCTGGACAAGAGGATGGACGAGAGGCGCAAGGAGAGGAGGTGAAACTTAAGAGAAACTCGTTGCACTGAAGAATGTTCTGTGTGATTGCACCCCCTTGCCCAGGGACTGCAGACCAATGTGTGCTTGTTGCTAACTGGTTACATCTCTGTAACCGCTTGAACCCAACGATAGACCCATGGGGGACCCCGGTCAAAGAAGTATAGGGTTTAAGAAGTTCAGTACTTCAGGCTATTCTCCAAAAATGTTGGTTCATTTTAACCAATAATGACATGCCCAGAATACTAGGGACACCAGGTTGAAAGTTAATTGTACGTGGTCCCTGCTAAATAAACAATATGTTAAATTAAATGCTGTATAGCTGCCTACAGGATGTTGCAGACAACCTTTATTTTGGAGCGATCATTGTCATCCGTGTTTAAAATATTGTGTGTCATTACATCTGGTGTGGTGGTGTATTTCCAGGGAGCTGAGAGAGAAGGATGAGATTGAGAAGTACCGTATGGAACGACCGAAGATCCAGCAGCAGTTCTCCGATCTAAAGGTAAAATGCTACATTCTAGCCCAGTCAATCCGGGAACACATCTGTGTCATTTTAGATTTCTTTGGCTATTCAAAAATAGCAGATATACAAGCTTTGAGCTTGTAGATCTGCGATTTGTGTGTGTTTAAAAAAAAAACTGTTAGGATTTAGAAGACATTTGTAGAATCCCCAGATTTAAAAAAAGAAAATGGCAGATCTACAAGCTCGTAGCGCGGCACTAGGTGCCGTGCTACGAGCTTGTATATCTGCTATTTTTTAGTATAAAATAATGGTTATAGCAAAAACATTTAAATAACACAGTATGCATTCCTGGATTGAATGGGCTAAACAAACAACTACTGATGTCATGTTAAGTTATGTTGTAGCAAAAACCTCCTTCCTAAAATTGGACATTGTAAGAAATTGTGATGCTGACATTTCCATCACATAATCTGTTTCTACGTTCATATAAGCTCGCAACGCAGCACTGTGAGCTTATAGATAGCATTTTTTTCACAGAATGTTTGCCTATTTATTTATGACATGCCCAGAATAGGATGGAACGATATGGTTCATGTGGTTAAATGCCTCACAATTATCTAACGCGTCTTACAGTAGATTTAAGACAACGTTGCACACAGATGGATTTACTTCTGAAGCGCCTCATTTTTCCATTAGCATCTTCAGCAACACTTTTCTTTATCCCTTTGTTTGTCCAGAGGAAGCTGTCGGAGGTGTCTGAGGAGGAGTGGCTGAGCATCCCTGAGGTGGGAGACGCCAGGAACAAGCGCCAGAGGAACCCCCGCTACGAGAAGCTGACCCCCGTACCGGACAGCTTCTTCTCCAAACACCTCCAGTCTGGGGAGAAGAACACCACCGTGGACCCACTGCAGGGGGTTAGTATGCATGTACACACACACACGCACACGCGCGCGCGCACACACACGCACGCGATGGAGAAGACTTCAAAATGCCGAGGCGTTGTGACATCCTTAAATTGTCACTTCACTGTCATCTGGGGACCCCCCGAAAATAACGTGGGGGACCCCCTGTGGGTGTAGTTTTAGTATGCACCAGCAGGAGGCAGTCTCCACCACTGGAAGCAACTTCTTTGATCGACTATGGCATTAATGGAGAAAGCTGTAATATCAGCTGGGGCAATGTGAATGGGGCATCATGGCCACTGGCCTCAGGGAGGGCATATCATTTTTTTGAGGAGGGCAAAACCAAGGGGGCCATTGCCTTCATGGCCTCCATGAAATTCCTCCGCTGGTTGGAACATTTGCCCTCTAGTATTTCTCATGACCATTGTAGACATGGGGAGAGTTCGGGGATCTCCATAGATGGGCATAAAAGGGACAAACTTTGTCAGCTTTGTTGTTAACTCATAAAATGCATTGTTAAAGCTTAATTTGCTGCTCTATGATTCTCACCAATAACTGCTTTCTAATGTAAAATGAGAAAGTAAATGAAATCAGTTGCATAAAACAAAACCTCTTTTATTTTTTAGCAAAACTAAAAAATAAAAGCCTGGAGATCGAGGCTACCCAAAACCCCACTCGCCCCATTGTTTTAGTTTACTGAGGTTATGTTTAGGAGACGGATAGACGCCCGAGGCGAGTGCGGCGAACGGACTGTTAGTAGTATTATGCTGGTGTTGCGTGGGGCAATATGCCGGCGGGACAGTTATTATTGTAATTCAATATCATCTTGCGGGCCAAAGATAATTTCTCACGGGCCTGATTTGGCCCGCGGGCCTTGAGTTTGACATATATGGTCTATACGAACACAATTGGCCGGGAGGCAGGGAGGGTGTCTCTGCATGTATTCCTACGGGCTGGAGGTGGCACCTGTCAGCAGGGAGTGTTGGGCGGGAAGAGTCGAACGAAGGCCCCCCGTCCTCCCGGTGGGGGCTCCTCACTGGCAGGTGATCAGTAGGATACAACAGCAGTGACAAGACAGAAATGTGTGTGGGGAGGAATCAATTGGCATAATGACGAAATTGGGAAGAAAAGAAAAACAAAACAATTAACTTTAATTTTATGCTGGAAGTCAATGGAGAGTCAATCAAATAAATCCATATTTGGACGTTGAATTTGACGTCACAGCGAGCACACAGCTACCATGACATCATACAAACAACTATGTCCAATCAGCTTGCAGCTGTGACACACCAACATGGCAGAGTTTGGAGTTATAAATGTATGAGCACCCAGTGTTGACTGGAAAGTCTCAATAACAACACAGTGAACACAGTGAAATTCATAGCCATGCTGTCGACCACTCAGAACGCCATCCTTACCCTCCTGCTGCTTGCTCTGCTCCACCTGCTGTGGCCTGTCCAGGCGGACATAGATGCTGACTCGTTTGACAACAACAACAGTAGCAGCCTTGTCCTGGACCATCTTCCCGTGCTCTTCAGCACCCTCTTGAGCCCCGAGATGGCCTGAAGGGGCTTCCTCATTGGTGCACAGCCAGAGAATGAACGCATGTGAGCCCTTCTTTGCCCCGCCTCCCTCCAGCTGTGTCATCGTCCTCATCAAGCGTTCCGTCCAGAGCCATGTAAGGAGAGTTGCGTCACCTCCGCTCACTTCTATTGGCGAATAGTGACAAAGCCCGTTTACGGAATGCACTGGAGTCTATGAGCGTTTGTCACTGCGCTTCTTCTGCCCCCTCATCGGCGTAACTCTCCAAAAGAAACTGCAACTTTGACATCCAGGTCCTCAGTGCTCAGAAGGCCCGTTGTTCACAAAGTGAACGGAACTCTACGACGTCCAGTGGCTTATTCAGAATGGGATACGCCTACCTGGGATTGTTTTACGAAATGGATAAAGATACTAGGGATGCATCACTTAATCAAATAATTGATTTCATCAATTATACAAAAAAATATCAAAATGTTTTTCCCCCTGATTATTCGTTGCAGCCCTAAAAGATACACATCCCACCTGTGTTTGTGACTACCAACTCAACGGGCATCACACTAGTTGTTCATGTAACTCCTGCAATACTGTGTTGCTCTAGCAGTGTGACGTGCTCGTTGTACCTTTCAAAGACTGGATTGACTGATGGATATACAGAGATCCGGTTGTCCAGAGCCACTGATCCAACCGCTATGCCCATATATGGTCAAGTGCATATATGGGAGCGTCTGACTTCAAACTCGGTGCGCACAGTGCCAAGGAATAGAGGGAGTCCGGTGCCTGCCGTCGAGTAGTTTGGATGTCCAGTTGTCCAGAACCGCGATCCAACCAATATGTCCATATATGGGCATTCCAATATATGGGCATATACTGATGTCATCAGGGATCTCCATATATGGGCATAAAAGCCAGTATGCAGGCCTGGACCGCTGGCGTATCGGTCCACGCACCTAGGCTCAATGTAGCCTGACCAAGCCCCCAGAACCCAGTGGTTGCATTGAAGCGAAATGGACATGCTGGCCATTCGTAGGTACTGCAGCTTAAACGGACGGGGCCACTGCACAGTGTATGAGCGAAAACGGTTTCGACCAATGGGCTTGACTCACGAGCTTGCGCACAAGCTTGCGCACGGGGCCGCTTACCTCTGTGACGTAAAACGCGTCACTTCTGTGACGCAGAACGTATCACAGTGGCCCCAAATAGGCTACGCCCATCACACTTTTTAACCCGGAAGAAGGGGTGAATTCGCTTCATGCGCTGGGTGAGCAACTCAATGCAAGTGGATGGGAGGGGATTTCGGGTGCCCTCTATTATTTTTAACTCTATGAGCCTGACAGCACGTTGCGGGTTCGATTCCCGATCCCGATGGCTTTTGCTGTATGTCTCTCCCCTCTCTCTCTCCATTTCCTGTCAGCCTACTGTCCTGTCAAATAAAGGCATAAAAAAAGCCCAAAAACGAATCATTTACTGCCAGAATTATTTCAGATTTTTAGCAGTTTATTCCCAAATATTTTTCAATTGAAAAAAAAAAGTACTCAGGAGCCGAGATACAGAATTTTAAAGTTTTAAGTTAACAAGGAAGTGGATAGGAGTCTAGATCTTCGAAAAATCATATCTCCTTGGTCTTTGGGTCAAATTTTAAAAACGAGTTAACTCGTTCTTGGCAATCAATGTGTTTAAAAAAAAGCCAGTATGCAAGGGGACACAATACACACAAAGATTTGCGTAATTTCCCATTTGCGTAACATCCCATCGCCCTCCAGGCGATGGGATGTAGAGAGCGAGGGAGTGCCATAATTCTTTCTTTCTTTCTTTTTCTTTTTCCTTTATTTATTCAGGGAAGCCCATTGAGAAAGCTCTCATTTTCAAGGACGCCCTGATAACAGCATATAAAATACAATACATACATAATGAAAAACAATAACAAACATTTGAATCATATTACAGTGTCACAGATGCAAATAAACATATTTACGTGAAGCAGGTGCAGTCACTATGTAGTGTGTCCTCCAGAAGCACCCTAAGTGTCTCAATTGAGACCAATCGCACCAGTTTCAGAGAGTCCTGAAGTTTGTTCCATTTTTGTGGAGCATAATACATGAAAGCAGTCTTTCCTTGTTCACTGTTCTTACGAGGACTGGTATATCTAATGTGGGTTTGTGGACGTGCTGAATGTCCAGTAACCTTTGGTTTCAGAAGCGAGGATAGGTACAAAGGAAGCTTTCCACACAAGGCCTTATACATAAATAAAATACAATGTTGCTCTCTACGCACTGCGAGAGATGGCCAACCCACTTTATCATACTGTATAAAATACAGTGATGGGTGAGATAATCATCGCCAGTAATAAAACGCAGGGCACTGTGGTGGACTGCTTCAAGTGGCTTCAGTGTGGAGAGTGAAGCATGCATATACAATATATCCCCATAGTCAAAGACAGACATTATTACAGATTGAATTATAGTCTTTCTGCTGGAAAAAGAAAAACAGGACCTGTTTCTATAGAGGAAACCTATTTGTCCTCTTAATTTTTTGATTAGGTTCTCGATATGAACCTTAAATGAGAGCTTGGCATCTAGCCAAATGCCCAGGTATTTATAAGAAGTGACCAGCTCACCGTGGTATGCATTACTCAACCGCGGTATTGCGGTTATTGCACCAGCCCTACTCACAACACTCGCGCATTAGTCTCGAGGAGGAGAGGATTATATGTGAGTCCGGAGCAGTCAAGCCGGCTGGACTGACAGCCACATTCCAATTCCTCACTCCTGCCTGCTCACTCGCTCGCTACTCCTGCATGTCATGTTGTATATTAGATGCTGTATTTCTCATATATGAGCTGTTTGACATGCATTCTCGCACAACAGTAAGCTCACACCTCAAACGCTGCTGGCCTGGCTAGCCTTTTACTTGGCATACTGAAAGTTCCAATTCAACTGTGAGAGTCAACCAACAGAGGTTATTGTTTAGTTGTTTTTTTTACAGGGGAAACCCACAGAGACCACTGTAGTGTGTACAAGTGAAATGACATTAGAGAAGGGAGGGGAAAAAAAGACTGGGATTATTATGTCCCAGGCTTTGGTAATAAACGATCGGCTTTACTCCTAAAACTAAGCTGATACCTCAGAGCCGAGTGGGAAACCACAAAGCCACAAGGCAAGTGGAAAACGTGTCCAGAAAGACGGATTACTGTGTATCTTTATTTGGACACTGTTGTTCACCCTGTAGGCTCTGTCCTTGTGAGATGGTTGGCATCATATTTTCGCTGCATTCAAGTACTGACACTGCTACGTACAACTTCATGATTACGTTGCTGCCAGGGTTGCCAGATCTGCTCATTATAATGTCCCCGCAAGATTTTATTTGAAAATAGCCGATCTACAAGCTCACAACGTGTTGTGAGCTTGTAGATCTGCTATTTTCAAATAGCTGATGTATATGTTAAAGTGCTCGTGTGGCCCATAGTCACTTCTTTTGGGCTGGTTTTCCTAGACTTGGTTGCTTGTTTCTCTCACAGAATCTGGCAACACTGGTTGCTGTGTTCATGGCTGCTGATGTGCACTGTGTGCAATGTTCATTTGTGTAAATGTCAAGATATAACCACAAAAACCCAAGTGTACAAGTTTACAAAACAATGCCCAACCCTAGCCGGTGGTTTTCAGGGGTCCAGACTAGAGAGAGACCCTCAGGGTTCCTTGAGGAGGGTCTAAATGGCCCCTTACAGGTATGTAACTCTGAGAGTGTCCAATTATTCGTACGCTCTTAGAGTTATGGGGGTCCTTGAAATTAAAAGGTTTGAGAACCAATGCTCTAAGCATTTTTTTTCTTCTTTTTTTCTAGCTGGGTGGTTTGAACACACCCTTCCCGGGGGGCATGACCCCTGGCCTGTCCACCCCAGGGGCGGGAGACCTGGACATGAGGAAGATCGGCCAGGCCAGGAACACTCTGATGGACATGAGACTGAGTCAGGTAATAAACACACAGTTAAGCCCAATGTATACCACCTTAGCTTTAAAGCAAGTCACACCGTGCAATGGAGTGTGAATTAAAGTCACACTGTGTAACTTATTCAATTAAACAAAATCATTTTTGATATCATCTTTCACTGGTATATTGTTCCACAATAACCATTGTTTGGTTTTTAGGCTTCATAATCACAAATTGCACAGGGCAGATATGACAAATGACTTAAGTATACAAAGACATTACTGACACATTTAGTAAAAATTGCGGAAATAACTGATCTACAAGCTTACTATCACAAATTGACTTGTTTGTAGAAGCTTGTAGATCTGCTATTTCTGGAAAACGTTTGAAAATGTATGAACATGGAAACGATTATGCAAAAATAATTGCGATTATCTCTAATTAATTGACAGGCATACTGGTAGACCACATAACTGTCAGATTTGATCTAGGCTTGACTAAGATCTATGGGAAGGTCATGGAAGACTGAGAACGCTTTGTTTGTCCCTCTAGGTGTCCGACTCGGTGAGTGGACAGACAGTGGTGGACCCTAAGGGTTATCTGACTGACCTCAACTCCATGATCCCTACCCATGGAGGAGACATCAGGTGTTGACCCCCACACACACACACACACATACACACACACACGCACACATTGATTAAAGTTCTCAGTCCCCACGACTGATTTCAGTCATTTGGATTTTTTTTTTTTTTTAAAACATGTTCAGAACCCAAGATATCATCATCTGAAGATGTGCAGCTCCATCCACTCCTTGTTTAACTTAGAACTGAAAAAGGCTGTATCTCGCTTCCTAAGCACTTTTTGTTTTCTGTGAAAAAAACTCTGGCACTTTTCAGAATCAATTCTGAAATAATTCTGGCAATCCTGGCACTCAATGAGTTAATATAGCGTCATTTTAACTACTTTAACCTTTTATTCTTTGGCTATTCAAAAATAGCAGATCTACAAGCTCATAGCGCGCTATGAGCTTGTAGATCTGCTATTTTTGAAAAATCGTGAATTTTGCAAACCTTTGAATATATATTTTTACATACATTTGTAACAGAAATCTTTGCTTCTGGGGGTCCCTGGAACAAAATGAGATGGTGGTCCGCGACCAATACATATCATTTTGGGGATCCTTGACATGAAAACGTTTGAGAACCACTGTTCTATGGAAGCATGTTGCGCAGCGAAAGTAGACGATCTACAAGCTCTCAATGTGTCAGACGCTACTTTGGGTTATTATTTTAAGATTAGAGCATTTGAAGTGGTCAAATTATAAATATGTGCAGAAGCATCTTCCATAAAATAAAACGGCAGGAACAATTAATACTTGAAACATCGCAATTTGACATATTGCGTTAATTGTTTAGGAAACAGCGCTAGTGTATGGGGTGGCTCCTTTCACACGGTTTCCCAAATCGCACAGATATTATTTTGCTTTAAAGCTGTACTGTAATGTTACGTTCCTCTTCTACCCCGGATTTGAACCCGGTTTCCTGCGCAAGTGCTGAATTGTTTACCATTGAGCTAAGCGAGCCTGCCTGCTTGCTCAGGGGATAAATTGAATTTTGACAGGTTAAAATTTGTGTCAGATCCTGTGTCTAGGTGAGACATGACCTTTGACACGATCTAAATGTCTCAATAGCAGGGAGACAAAATACAACCACCCCAATTGTACAAGGTATATTGTATTAAGTAACATACTCTACCACTCAAAGGACAAAATTACATTTTATTCATTAAAACAAGTACATAGTGCTACTTTAGTGTAATGTATACATCTCCATGTCTCTCTAAACGAGTCTCTCTTGACGTTTTTCGTGAACAGTGACATCAAGAAGGCCCGTCTGCTGCTGAAGTCTGTGCGGGAGACCAACCCCCATCACCCCCCCGCCTGGATCGCCTCCGCCAGGCTGGAGGAGGTCACTGGCAAGCTCCAGGTTGCCAGGAACCTCATCATGAAGGGCACAGAAATGTGTCCCAAGGTGAATGCTGAACTCTTTTGACTGCCAGAAAAAAAAAACATTGTTTGCTAAGCCACTGCTAAAAATGTCTTCTAAGCTGTTTTTTGAAAACACTTATGTTACTATGTCAGTGGTTCTCAATCTTTTTCATGTCAAGGACCCCAAAATGAATATGTATTTGGCCGCGGAACCCCACCTCAAAATATTTTGTTCCAGGAACCCCCAGAAGCAAAGATTTGAGTTACAAATGTTCGCTTAAAAAAAAATATATTTATTAAAAGATTTGCACAAATGTTCACGATTTCTCAAAAATAGCAGATCTACAAGCTCATGAGCTTGTAGATCTGCTATTTTTGAATAGCCAAAGTGTAAAATAATACTT
>NC_139947.1:10396174-10583674 GCF_963454915.1 Gymnoscopelus microlampas | reverse complement strand
GAGCTTGTAGATCGACTATTTTCACAAAGTTTGATACTTTCTTACGTGATAATTGACTATTTCGCCAATTTGGTATTAAAAAGATCTTAAAAGACCTTAAATTGTAACTTTAAAAATGTGCAGACACCCTGTATTCACTTATACTGTATGTTGGTTTGTTTACTGTTGAGTGAGAAAACAATTTTGCACATTAAGCTAATCATTTGGGGACACCCCAAAATCATTTGGGGGACCCCAAAACCCCAGTTTAGGAACCACTGCTGCAAGTAATGGTGTTAATGCAAGCCCCCAGAACCGAGAGGGAGCAGTGAAGCGCATTGGAAATGCTGGCCGTTCATAGGTACTGCAGCTTATCACGAGACATAACCGAAAACGGTTTTCGACCAATGGGCTCGCCTCACGAGCCCATGCACGGGGGTTGCGCATGGAGGATGACTCCGTGACGCGAAACGTGTCACAGAGGGCCCCAAATAGGCCCCGCCCGTCACATTTCCCAACCCGGAAGAAGAGGTGAAAAGAGCGGAGTATGCGCTGGGTGAGCATAACTCCATACAAGTGGATTTTTAACTCGATGTGTTAATGCTGCCCCCCCCCCCCCCCCCCCACACACACAGCCCTGGAGAACGTGTCCAAGTCGGTGCGTCTGTGGAAGACGGCCGTGGAGCTGGAGGAACCCGAGGATGCCAGGATCATGCTGAGCAGAGCGGTGGAGTGCTGTCCCACCAGCGTGGAGGTATGTGCACGCAATACACACACACCCAGGGTCACCAATCATTTCATTCAATTCAATAACCCGTGAAGACCTGAAGCCGATTCTACAAATGTCTTCTAAATCCCAACAGTTTTCTGAAGAACGTACGTTTCTATATCAGTGGTGCTCAAACCTTTTCATGTCAAGGACCCCCAAAATGATATGTATTTGGCCGCCGTCTCAAAATATGTTGTTCCAGGGACCCCGTGAAGCAACGATTTGAGTTACAAATGTTTGCTTTAAAAAATATATATATTCAAAGATTTGCACAAATTTTCTTGATTTTTGAAAAATAGCAGATCTACAAGCTCGTAGCGCGGCACTCGGTGCCGCGCTATGAGCTTGTATATCTGCTATTTTTGAATAGCCAAAGTGTAAAATAATGCTTTTTAGCTCAAATCTAAAAATGACACACAGATGCGTCCCAGGTCTTAATGGGTTAAAAACCGAATGCTGCTTTTCCACGATTAGTTCTCATTCTGGGGACGGAAAGCAGACCCGTCCCCATGACGATTCATGGTGCAAGATCAGAAATGTAATTTATTATGGCCCTAAAGCACCATTTAGATGTTTGGACTGCACACTGATTGTGACTGATGGCCATGTCGTTCCGTCTCTTGAATGCACCTGAATGCTTTATTACACTCCGCTTTGCCTTCTCAAAGCTTTGGCTGGCCTTGGCCCGGTTGGAGACGTATGAGAATGCCCGGCGTGTGCTCAACAAAGCCCGAGAGAACATCCCCACGGACCGGCACATCTGGATCACCGCCGCCAAGCTGGAGGAGGCCAACGGCAACACGCAGATGGTGGAGAAGATCATCGACAGAGCCATCTCCTCGCTGCGCGCCAACGGCGTGGAGATCAACAGGGAGCAGTGGATTCAGGTAAAAGCCTCATCCACGCTTTTTTTTGTTGTTGTCCTGAACCACCGTTTACCGATGTTTTGGACATCTTTTGTTAAAAGTGCGTAATAAATTTGAAGAACTTATTATATTATGTTTTATTTTTTAAAGTTTAGTGTTCAGAAAGGGATCTTTGATATCAAAGAAAGAGGTCCCGCACACTGTCTGGAACTTACTTCTATTTGTTGATATGTTTTTTTTTTTTACCCATTTAGAGCTGTTAAACCTATGCATTGTTATACCTTTCAGTTTGGGAATGCCTCTGTGTCATTTTATTTTTGTTGTTATATAGCAACATGATTTTTTTAGGATTTAAAAGGGGTTTTATTATTTTCTAAATGGGTTCATTTAAAGGTAGGGTAAGTGATTTTCTTTGGTTAAAATAAGTGTTAAATAGCTCTATATTCTGATAGTACTCATTGCTATAGAGTGTTTGTTCAGTAAAATGAGTCTCCTTGTCTCTCCAGCTCTTTATAAAACAGAAAATGCACTTTCGTTTCAGTTTCAGTTTCATTTCCAATTTTATCCAATCAGGACAGAGAACTCAATCAGGATACAGATTAAACAAGTGAAATTGGAAGTGATGACACTAAGAAATGAGCAGGCAAAATTGGAACTGGAACACTATAAAAATGAAGCTTAAAAATGGGTACTTTCTCCTGATTGGCTGAGATTTTGACACCTACCGGAAAATGTATTTTCTGTTTATTAAAGAGCTGGAGAGACGGGGAGACTCCTGTTACTGAACAAACACTCTATAGCAATGATTACTATCAGAATATACAGTAGTGCTTTAACCTTTAAACAAAATACTTTTTGTTTTAACCCAAAAATATCACTTACCCTACCTTTAAAACCCTGCTTCTCGATTATGTGATTGAAAAAGTAATTAATAGAATATTCGCTAAAACAAAATAATTGGCTGCAGTTGCACATTAGGCCGTTCGGCCTGATAAATTTGTACATAAAAGATAAATGTGCGACCTTCACCTTCAACATCACTTGTAAAAGTGCTGCTATTAGACTCTCCTGTGTTTAATGAGGGGGGAGAGACTATCAGTTTTCAGCCTTGATTGGGTGCCAGCATTTTCTGGCAAAGTGGCACTCTCGTGTTTCATCTGGGCACAACGCGGTAAGCCAAGCGCTGCCAATTGGTTTTGTGTTTAGCGTCGGTGGTGCAGTTCTTTTTTCCCCACTTACATCCGTGGTGTGTAATCAGAATCTCTCACTGCAGTCACTGCTATTGTTTTTCGCTCTGTTGTGCCTCGTCTCTTTAGTGCTTTTTTGGCAGCGCTAGTGTGATTGGCAACGGTCGGATAGGTTAATCAAAAGGGCTAACGGCAGGTTTCGGTAGTGCCAAAAAAAGATTTCCTTTGATGTGACGACCAAAAGGCTGAGCTGGCTGCTCCGTCTCAATTATCACAAGGTTACGTTTCCACCAGGGGAACCTCAATATCCATCTATAAATCAGGTTCATTTGGGATTTATAGCCATAGAGACGGAGGAAAAAACATTTTTTTTCCCCAGACAAATTGCAGTGGAGATGTATTTTGAAGTGGCTCCAACCAGGCAGCATTCCTCCAGGTTCGCTAGCCAAGGATTGAGGTCCATTAGTTCATTGACTCTTGTCTGTCTGTCTGTCTGTCTGTATGCCTGTCTGTCTGCCTGTCTGTCTCTCTCTTATTGGCTCATTCTCTCTATCTGGGGTAGAAGAGGAAAGTTACGTAGTGCAGCTTTAAAGATCTAGTGAAATGAAAAAGGTTTTTCCACAATTTTAGAGCATATCCGTGGTCATCATATGGGCCAAAACATGGAAGAAAATTCATTTTTGGGTATTTTTATGTCAAAAGTCCCTAAAAAGGCAATCTTTTAATTACTTCCTGTAAACGAAAACGTACCGCGTGATGACATAGATACACTTTAATTAATATAGATTCACCTGTGTGATTCCCATAGCTGCACGTTCCGCCACTAAAATATGTATCTGAAAACATTTTAGGTTAGAAATAAGCAACTTGGTAACAAACATTCTGCACAGTGGCCATCTCTCTCTCTCCCTTACAAACAATAACACTGCGCACCATGTGAGTGAGGTTCTACGTGCGTGCCATAGCCTGAAGGGATGGAACTTTCTGATTAGTTGCGAGGCCGTTTCAGACTGAAACGTCAAAATGAAATGACCGAAAATGTCATTGCACTGGATCTTTAAGTTATTTGTCATATCTGCCCTTTGCAATGTCTGTTTACAAAGCCTTAAAGGCAAACTGAAATGATTTACATGTTACAATGTTCAATGCCAACAATCATTAATTGCAGTTAATTATGAAATGTCAGGATTGTAACAAGCCCTAGCTGACGGTGTGTTGTTCCTGTGTTGACAGGATGCAGAGGAGTGTGACAAGGCAGGCAGTGTGGCCACATGCCAGGCGGTCATCAGGGCTGTCATCGGGATCGGCATAGAGGAGGAGGACTGCAAACACACCTGGATGGAGGATGCAGAGAGTGTAAGTTATTATGACACTGCACTGGCTCCCAGTCAAACAAAGAATAGATTTCTGGATACTTATCACCACCTACACAAGGCCCTCAGCAACCAGGCTCCTCGCTACCTCTCTGAACTCCTCAAACCCCCTCCCGCTCCCTCAGGTCTGGTGACGCCAACCTCCTGGACATCCCCAAGACAAAAAAAGAAACGAACCTGGGGTGACAGGGCCTTCTCGGTGGCCGTCCGCTGTCTATGGAACTTACACTCCCACTCCAAAGCTGCCCCCACTAGAGTTCTCAACAGTAGGGCCCTAACTTGGCTCTACTGGGCCGGTCCGAGGCTCGGCCCGGCCCGAACAATTACCATACTTTTAGAACAGAAAACCAGAAAATGTGTCATTATGAGGCGAGCTTAATGTGCCTCAAAGTCACGCATCCAACAAGCTTTGAACTGACCAGATTGGACCTTCCGTTCCAGAGATAATGGCCAAAACATCTTTAAAAGGGCTACTTTCGCCGATTTTCAATCACAGATTTTCGATTGAGTTTGGGCCATTGTCGTCCGTTTTTCTTTAACACGGGCTAGGAAGGTCGGACGGCAACAAATTAGATACCTGAGTAAAGTTAACTTTGAGCTGCATCCAACACATCCACTGCCATTTCCGTCGGCCTTACCGCTAGGCCGCTAGGGGCAGTTGAAATTTCTTTTTTGGGGGTAATAGATTCTTTTAAAAAATGTCTTCACGGAACTCGAGGCTCGGCCCGGCCCGACTAATTAGTATAGATTTTGGACCCGGCCCGAAGACATCGGGTCGGGTTTGGGCAGAATTTGAGAACTCTAGCCCCCACCCTCGCCACGTTTACAACCACACTCAAAATCCATCTTTTCCGAAATACACTAAGAAACCTTTCATTTGACATTGAAGAGTTTAACTCAACGCGCTATGTTTGTGTTTCAGTGTGTGTCACACGGTGCGTTGGAGTGTGCCAGGGCCATCTATGCCCATGCCCTGCAGGTGTTCCCCAGTAAGAAGAGTGTGTGGTTGAGAGCCGCCTACTTTGAGAAGAATCACGGTACCAGGTAACGTAATGTCGGGTCACCCGGCAGCAGTGGTGGAGAAAGTACTCGACGTCTTTACTTAAGTAAAAGTTTCAATACTCCAATATAGAAATACTTTGTTAAAAGTCTGTAATTCCGTATGTTTCAATTTCAGTGGTTCTCAAACGTTTTCATGTCAAGGACCCCCAACATGATATGTATTTGGCCGCCCACCCCCATCTCAAAATATGTTGTTCCAGGGACCCCCCAGAAGCAAAGATTTGAGTAAAAAATGTTTGCTTTAAAAGAATATATATTCAAAGATTTGCACACATTTTCACGATTTTTCAAAAATAGCACATCTACGAGCTTGTGTATATATATTTGAGCTAAAAAGAAAAAAGCATTATTTTACACTTTGGCTATTCAAAAATAAATAGCCAAAGTGTAAAATAATGCTTTTTTCTTTTTAGCTCAAATCAAAAAATCACGCAGATGCGTTCCAGGTCTTAATGGGTTAATGCATTATGTTACCTTTAATGTGTGATGTGTGACTTAATGTATGGAGAATAGAACTTTCTCAAACGCCCTTAGTCATCATTTGCTGTTAAGACCTGCCAACCACATGATGAGCCATTATACTGGGCATGTCATAATTGGTGAACATTTGGCAAAAGTAGCACTTCTGCCAGCTCACAACGTGTTGCGATGTGTTATGATAAATCTGCTATTTTTAGATACTAATACATTCTAATTGTATGTAATGTAAACGGTGAGGTTCTCTTATCAGCCCTCCTAGGGTAGGGTTTCTTACCTCACCGGCACAACAATATTCTGCCATCTTTCCTTGAGGAATATGATTCCTGTTGTGCAAATCAATAAATCAAATCAAATTAAAGTAGGGGATCAGGTGTAGACCCCTGGCGGACTCCGATCAATTAAGTATACATGGTTTAAGTCAGTGGTTCTCAACCAGTGCTCAGGGGACCACCAGTGGTCCTTGGGGGGGGGTACCAGGGGGTCCCCAGCAAAATTAGCTAACATAGCATCGCAATCATTTTAAACACTTAGCTTTGGCTATTGAAAAATGGCAGATCTACAAGTTCATAGTGCTGCCGCGCTATGAACTTCTGATCTGCTATTTTTGAAAAATCTTGAAAATTTGAGCTACCTATGAATATATATATTTTTCAAAGCGAAAATGTTTAACTCAAATCTTTGCTTCTGGGGGTCCCTGGAACAAAACATTTTCAGATGGGGGTCCACGGCTAAATGCATCTCAATTTAGGGGCACGAAAAAGGTTGAAAACCACTGGTTTAAGTGGTTAAGACCTGCGTCCCATCTTCTCTCTCAACGTCCATTCACAACGTCCTCACTTGCATGTTCCTGTGCTCTGCAGGGAGTCCCTGGAGGCTCTGCTTCAGAGAGCCGTGGCTCACTGTCCCAAGGCAGAGGTCCTGTGGCTGATGGGGGCCAAGTCCAAGTGGCTGGCCGAGGACGTGCCTGCAGCCAGAAGCATCCTCGCTCTGGCCTTCCAGGTTAAACAAGACCACACTTAACATGTCTATATCTAGTTTATTTCCTACCTGATTTATTGCCGTGTGATACTGTACATCAGTGGTTTTCAAACGTTTCCAGCTTCAGTAATCCATTCCCTGATGTCTGATTGATTACCCAACTGCATGATGTTTGAAAACAGCAAAAGAATATCATAGCTAGTATCTGATGCTATGAAAGAATGACAAAATACATTACATTACAAATAAGAAATGGCGTGAAAGAGTTGCAAATGCAATTAGTGCCTCCTGCACAGATTTATTTTTAAACTGGTCAGAACAGTCCAGTTAGTCCAGTTCTGATGTCAATATGTTGAAAAAGAATCATCGTCAATGTTTTATCATATCGTCTCGGTCGGTTGAAAATGTTACCTTTCAGGATTCAAATTCAAAAATAGCAAAAGTAGAAGAGCCACAACCTTGTGGATCTGCTACTTTTAATGCTTTTGTGTGACGCTGTTGTGTGATGAAGTAGGGCTTTAACACATTGACTGCCTAAAACGACTTAACTCGTTTTTAGCTTTTTATCACTTGTGTGCCAAGATCTGCTAAAAACGAGTTAACTCGTTTTTAGCAAAAAAATAATTTTTCAATTTTTTTTTTTTTTTTTTTTTAATTTGATCCAAAGACCAAGGAGATATGAATTTTCGAAGATCTTTACTCTCATCCACTTCCTTGTTAACTTAAAACTTTAAAATTTTGTATCTCGGCTCCTGAGTACTTTTTTTTTTCCAATGAAAAATCTCTGGCACAAAACTGCAAAAAATCTGAAATAATTCTGGCAGTCAATGTGTTAATTTACCAAAAAAAAGTCAGAATATGGAGATAAGACGTTTCTGCCCGACAACAACGATATAACGGTGAAATAAATTCTATCCAGTGTTGAACTAAAGAAGGATCTCTGAAAGATTCAAGTTATGCACTTATAGGATCTCTTCAAGTTTCAAGTGAATGCACTTCATTTTCAGTGTTTATAGTTTTCATGTGTTAATTCCCTTTCTTTCTCATCCCCAGGCTAACCCCAACAGTGAGGAGATCTGGCTGGCCGCTGTCAAGCTGGAGTCCGAGAACAACGAATACGAGAGAGCCCGTCGGCTGCTGGCCAAAGCCCGGAGCAGCGCACCCACTGCCAGGGTCAGTGAGTGTGTGTTTGTGTGTGTTTGTGTGTGTTTGTGTGAGTATGTGTGACTGTGCATGACAACATTCCGCATTGCAAACTGGTTGAGACTTTGCTGCTACATTGCAAAATTGCTGCTATCGCGCTACTAGCAGAACAACACGTGGAAAGCGTAACCAGGATCGCTCTAGGGCGTGTTTTCAAAAGAAGATAAGCAAGGATACAAAAGGCAATAAGAAGACAAAAAAATATGAAAGGACCTTGATATATGTGTGTTTCCAGAAGTGATTTAACCCATTACGACTGGGAAAGAATCTCTCATTTTAGATTTTAACCACTTTAACCATTATTTTAAACTTTGGCTTTTCAAAAATAGCAGATATACAAGCTATTTTTGAAAAATAATGAAAATATGTACAGGTATATATATTTTTTATACATTTGTAACTCAAATTTTTACTTCTGGGGTTATGTATATATATATATATATATTTTGAGATGGGGGTCCACGGCCAAATACATATAATTTTGGGGGTCCTTGACATGAAAAAGTTTGAGAACCACTGATATTATAGCAACAAAGTGTTTCAGAAAACTGTTAGGATTTAGAAGATCATTTGTAGAATGGACCTCAGGTCTTAAAAATGTAAATATTCAAAGATTTGCACAAATGTTCACGGTTTAAAAAAATATATAGCAGATCTACAAGCTCATAGCCACGCTATGAGCTTGTAGATCTGCTATTTTTTGAATAGCCAAAGAAATCTAAAATGACACCGATGCGTTCCCGGATTGAATGGGTTAAAAGATGACACAGACATTGCTAGCCTTAGATCCACACAGGCAGGGCGTTTCAAAGCTTTAGTGCAGGCCGGGCCACAAAAGCCCCATCGGCCCCAGGTAATGAGCCGATTTTTAGGAATAACCAAGTGGGACTTACCGGAGGATCTCGGGTGGATCTTAAGCTGTTCTCGGGCTCATACTGGACCAGTATAATCTAAGATGTACTCTTAAGTAGGAGCCTGGCCTTTGTAAGGCTTTAAAATATATCAAGTAAAATATATATGGTATGGGGGGAAAAAAACAATTTTATGATGATGTTTATGAAAATGCTTAGAGTAAACCAGTAAACTTACCATATTATACATAGTGAGGGTTAAAATCTGACCCCGGCCAGGGTCTTTTTACATGGCCCCCTCCTTTTTTCCCCTTTACACCAAATCTCTTGACAGTAAATTGCTGATCTGCAAGCTCACAACACATTGTGAGCTTGTAGATCTGCTAATTTTGCCCGATTGTTTGCCCCCAGAATAGGGAAGCTAGGGCAATGGTTCTCAAAGTGTGGTCCGGGGACCCCCAGGGATCATGGGAGGGGTTCCAGGGGGTCCCCAGCAAAATGTGTTATCTACCTTGGCTATTTAAAAATAGCAGATATACAAGCTCACAGCGTGTCACAAACAATTTGTTTGAAAAAGTGTTGGAACATTTTTCAATATATATTTTTTTAAAGTACACCATTTTCTCTTCTGGGGGTCCCTGACACAAAACATTTTCAGATGGGGGTCCGCGGCCTGGTACACATCAATGTGGGTGTCCTTGGCACAAAAACGTTGGAGAACTACTGCGCGAGGGTTCATGTGGTTAAATGAATATTCTGAAACCAGACATAGACACACGATTCCGAAAACCTTGACCCTGTGTGACCCTGTGTTTCACACAGTTAGCTGTTTGAGTGGAGAGTGTTAAATGGCACTTTAGAAGCGAGGGTTACGGGTGGCTTGTCGGTCACGTAGAACAAGCAGCCGTATAATGAGGCTGAGCTCACTGGAGCAAGTGTCTTAGGGAGTTAATGGTGCATAATAGTTTGAGTGTCTTCTACAAAGCACTCTGTCTTTCTCAGGCCCAGGCTTGCCAGCCTGTGTAAGAGCCAACATGGCTCTTTTTAAAAGTGCTCGGAGCCAGCATCTGTCAACCAAATCATCAACCAATTGTTTTTAGCCCTTTAGTTTGTGCAGTATTTGTTTACAAGGCCTAAAAGGCATTTTATTTTGCTTAACAATGCTCAATGCCAAAAATGACAATTAGATCATTAATTGCAGCTTTTTCGCACAACAATTAATTTAAGGCCTGTCACAATTATTACATAATCACAGAATACCAATTATTTGAGGTAATCGCAATTATGTTGGAATCCCGACGACCTTTGCTGCGTGTCACTCCCCTATCTCTACCCATTTCCTGTCAGCCTATTGTTCTATCATTAAAAGCATAAAAGCCTCAAAACAAATCTTTAAAAAAAATAATCTGTTAACATTCTCAAAAAAGCAAATTGGTTCTTTCCACTATTTAAAACAAAATTCTAAGTAAAACATTATTAAATATTACATTACTTATTTTGATTAGATTTTTTTATTTACAAAGCCAAAAAGAAATAAACGGAAATGCTAATTTGTATTTATACGTTCCAATGTTTAATTCCAAGGTCACGTGACGGTGACGTCCCTACATTATGTGCTGTGTGTGTGTTGTGTGCAGGTGTTCATGAAGTCAGTGAAGCTGGAGTGGGTGCTGGGGAACATCGAGGCGGCCCACGGCCTGTGCAGCGAGGCTCTGGACCACTACGAGGACTTCCCCAAGCTGTGGATGATGAGGGGACAGATCGAGGAGCAGGGAGAACACATGGACAAGGCCAGGGAGGCTTACAACCAGGGGGTGAGCATGACATGGAGAGAGGCTCAGGGAGGGAGGGGAGGGAGGGTGGTGAAGTAACACAGATCCTAATAACTCCTTGGTGTGATCTAAAACGGTGATTCCCAACCGTGATGATATTTGCAAGCGGGCACAGCGCGATGCGTCACGTTGTGCGCTTGTAGATCGTCTATTTTCACTCATTTGGGTATCTTTTGGGTCTCGGCCTAAGAAGTTTGGGAACCATTTGGCTAGAGCAGTGGTTCTCAACCTTTTCAGGCCTCGACCCTCCAAAATAATCATATTTGAAATGGGGACCACCCACCCTGATAAGCACTTGGAATGTAGGAGTTGGGGCATTCAATTTAGTTTGACTTGCAAATAAGGGGCGGCCATAGCTGAATGGTTAGTGAGCCCGCCTAGGGAGCCAGAGGCCCTGGTTGCCCCAGGTTCGATTCCAGGCCATGTCAGCATATGTGTCGATGAAATGAAATTTGTCCCTGAGCAAGACTCTTAACCCCTAATTGCTCACAGGTTCTCATTGGAAACAAGACCGCAAGGACTTTCATGAACGACCTGTTAAAAGGAATTATCCTTATCCTTATCCTTATCCTTATCTACAAGCTCACAACGCCTCTCAACGCGAGGCGTTGTGAGCCTGTAGATCGGCTATTTTCAAAAGGTTTGCCTCTTTCTTATAATATTTGACAATTTGGCCAGTTTTTCACCATTTTTTTATAGTATAGTTTGTTGATCGCAGTAATGGTATTTTTCTTTTTCTTTTTGGTATTCAAACGTCTTTAAAAGTCCTTAAATTGTCACTTCACTGTCATCTTGGGACCCCCCCCCCCTCCCCCAAAAAAAGAAAAAAGCACCCTCCCCCAGGTTGAGAACCACCGCTATAGAGAATGTCAAAAAGATGCATTGTCTCGCCTTGTGTTGTGTTGTGTTCTAGCTGAAGAAGTGTCCCCACTCCATGCCACTGTGGTTGCTGCTGTCTCGTCTGGAGGAGAGGATCGGTCAGCTGACCAGAGCCAGGGCCATCCTGGAGAAGGCCCGACTCAAGAACTCCCAGAGCCCAGAGCTATGGTGAGGAAAAGGCCAACACAAACACACAATGGAATAATGTTTTCTTCCATTTTGAGTTCAGCCGCATTGGGCTGCCACAGCAAGAGAAAAGTAGAGGGGGGGGGAATAATATACTTTTTCTTCTCAATTGATTATTCACCCCATGGAGACTTGAATTCATGGATATTGTTTTGTTTTTGTCGCATTCCTAAGCCAATCATTTGATGACCGGCAGCGGTTCCACTAGGAGGCACAAAGAGTCTCCTTTGTGTCGACAATGACCAAAACAAAGCAATATCCGTGAATTCAAGTCTCCATGGGGTGACTTATTGATAGGAAAAAAAGTTCGTTTTTGGGTGAACTATCCCTTCAAGGGGTCAACCACAAACCGTATTTACTTTGTTAGCTGGAGTCCCCCCGGGCTCTATACTAGACCCCTCCTTTTTTCCCCTCAATACCAAATCTCTTTGCTGAAAATAGCCAATCTACAAGCTCGCAACTCGTCACGTTTTGAGCTTATATATCTGCTATTTTCACTGAATGTTCACCCCAGAATAGGGATGCTAGGGTGTATGTGGTTAAATAAAATTATTGAACTCACAGGCAACCAGACTATTCCGTCCTCCAGTCAGTCCCCTCCAGTCGACCCTCTGTGATCGTCAATGGTGCTTTGCGCTTAGAGATCTGCTCTTTTAGCTGAACATTCGCCCCCCAGAATAGGGACGCTGGGGTTCATGTGGTTAATGTATAGAACTGGAACTACTCCCAATAAATGTCCCAATAAATACAGTGATTTGATATGGAGATAACACATCAAATTAGAGAGGCAACACTGTCACTGGCATGCAGGTTGCAGCATTTGGGTTGGATAAACGTGTGTTTGTGTGTGTGTGTGTGTGTGTGTGTGTGTGGTGGTATTGTGTTTTCCAGGCTGGAGTCGGTCAGACTGGAGTTCCGTGCGGGGCTGAAGAACATCGCCAGTACGTTGATGGCCAAAGCCCTCCAGGAGTGCCCCAACTCAGGTCAGAGTCACAACCATCACGTCGCACGATTACAGGTTCCAAAAGAGTGGGCGGCATAAATTTTCTGTGCGAGCGCTTCACCATTGCAGTTACAGGAAGAGTAGTGAAAGAGACAATAGAGAAGAAAGGAACACGGAACAAAACATTACAGGAAGGCACAGTCAAATCAATGTGCAAAGTCCCAAAAATATATATAAATAAATAGTCCAAATAAATAAATAAGGCGCATGATTAAACTTTAGCAATGGATAGATGGCATTGCAGAAGGCGGACGTGCTTTTTGTGCGGGTGGAAAACATATCCAGCATATAAAAAAGCAGCAGGGGTATATAAAATGACATTACCATGAGCATGGTTGTAGGGACATGGATACAGAAATGAAAAACAGAGCATCAGGTATAAAATCTAAGATAGCAGCAGGTATTAACCCATTAAGTCCTGAGGCCCATTGACCTGAGGCCGAAAATAATTCTTCTAAAACTGTTTTCTGAAAAACATATGTTTCTATATCAGCGGTGCTCAAACCTTTTCATGTCAAGGACCCCCCAAATGATATGTAATTGGCCGCGAAGTCCCCCATATCAAAACGTTCTGTTCCAGGGACCGCCAGAAGCAAAGATTTTAGTTAAAAAACATTGCTTTGAAAAAAATATATATTCAAAGATTTTCACAATTTTTCATTATTTTCAAAAACGTTGTTGATCTACAAGCTTCTATATCTGCTGTTTTTGAATAGCCAACCATTGTGCTCGCTCTCACTCACTCACTCTAACACATACACACACACACACACACACACACACACACACACAAATCTAAAATGACACGGATGCCTTCCGAGATTGAATGGGTTAAATCATTGTTTCATGTGCTTGGTTAAAGACAATCTTGGCAATTTAGCACCATCTCTATGTGTGATAGGGAAGATCATGATAGGGGAGATTGTATCGTTACTGTCGGGTAGAAACCTTGTATGTCCAAAACGGTTGCCTTTTTATTACTATTCAAAACATATTAAAAAGTACTGAAAATAGCCAATGTGAGCTTGTAGATTTGCACTTTTTACTACTTCAGTGCGACACTCTTGTATGGTAAGTAAGTAAGTGTGGTGAAGTATGATGAAATAGGGCATTAACTTAAAAAAAAAAAAAACATGAAAAGTTGAAATATGGAGATACTTGGTTTCTGCGTGACAGCAACGATGCCATAAACCTGGCACGGAGAAACCACTTCACTTGTATCCTTATTATTCAAGCATTCAGGAGCCGGATACTCCCCAGAGAAGTATTTCTCACCAGAACGTTGCCAAAGAAAATGTGGTGTTGTTTATCCCATTAAGACCGGGAACGCATCTGTGTAATTCTTTGATTTGAGCTTAAAAAAAAACATTATTTTATACTTTGGCTATTCAAAAATAGCAGATCTACAAGCTCATAGCTACGAGCTTGTAGATCTGCTTCTTTTTTTTTTGAAAATGTGTGCAAATCTGTGAATATATGTATGTATGTCTGTGTGTGTGTACACACACAGACGTACACACACACACACACACACACACTCACACTCACACTCACACTCACACTCACACACACACACACTCAAATGCTTCTCGGAGGTCCCTGAAACAAAATATTTTGCGGGTATGAATAAGTTTGAGAACCACTCATATAGCAACACATGTTATTTTTTAGAAAACTGTTGGGATTTAGAAGACATTTGTAAAACTGGCATCAGGTCGTAATGGGTTATAGACAGCAGCACCATAAACAACATTCTCCGTATCCATTCTTCCGACCTGTGAGGGCTCACAGATGTGACACTGTAAACACGAGTATAAACTTGCACGTGAAGTCGATCTCGAAGGCTTTCTCTTCCTCTCCACACACCCCCTTGCTCTCTCTCTCTCTCGTTTATCCTTCTAAAACAACGGTTCCCAAACTGCGGGTCGGGACCCCCAGGTGGGGTCTCCAAATGATTTTGGGGGGTCCCCAGATGATGATGATTGCTTAATGTGCAACATTGTTTCCTCACTCAACAGTAAACAAACCAACATACAGTATAAGTGTAAACAGGGTATCTGCTCATTTCTAAAGTGACAATTTAAGGACCTTTTAATACCTCTAAAATGAAAGAATACAATAATAATAAGACCATTATTTGTTGTAACCAACAAACTATACTATAAGAAATGGTCAAACGTTGGCCAAATTGTGAAATATTACCCGAGAAAGAGGCGTTGTGAGCTTGTAGTTCGGCTGTTTTCACAATATTCATCTGTGGAACCGAGTCGAACTTAATGTAATGCCTCAACTCCTACCCCACCCCCCACCCTGACAACTGCTTGTCAGGGTGGGGGGCCCCCGGATCAAATATGCCCACAGGTACTGTGTGGGCTGAATCTGTTTCTGTGACTCAGGGAAGTCCTGAGTCACAGAAATAGTCCCAGTTAATTTAACTGAATGTTTTGTACACGCAGAGTTAGACTTGACTCTGGGAAATAAGGAACACATGTTCATTTAAAGTGGTGTTTCTTTGTTAAATTAAATGTTAAATATCTGTATTCTGATAGTAATCATTGCTATAGGGTGTTTGTTCAGTTAACCCATTAAGACCTGGAACGCATTTGTGTCACTTAAGATTTCATTGGCTATTCAAAAATCTTGAAACATTAAAAAAAAAAAAAAACGAAAAACTTTGAAAGAATCGCCTCAGGTCTTAACAGCAGTCTCCCTGTCTCTCCAGCTCTTTCATGTCGGGATACCAACCTTTGTTTTTCTCCTTGAAGGCATCCTGTGGGCCGAGGCGGTGTTTCTGGAGGCCAGGCCTCAGAGGAAGACCAAGAGTGTGGACGCTCTGAAGAAGTGTGAACATGACCCCCATGTCCTGCTGGCAGTGGCCAAGTACTGTCTCTTCTCCTAACCCGTCCTCCCTTCCTTCCTACATGTCTCACTCTTCTCTCTTTTGTTGGCAGCTGTGTGAACAATATTTTGGGCATGTCACTATATACTATACAATAAGAATTGTGGTTAACAAACCATACAAGGCCGCACACTCGTAGCCACGATGCAGGATTTATTTGAATGAAAAAACAACATTTTCATTCAAAAAAATCCTGCAAGTGTGCAGCCTGTCAACGAGGTCATCGCGACCTCGTTGACATTAATTGTCTGCCTTTGAAAATAACATGTCAAAAATACAAAAAAAATACAAAAGTACACAGGAGCCGAGATACAGCCTTTTTAAGTAATAAGTTAACCAAGAAGTGAATGGAGCAGCAAATCTTCGGATCATGATATCTTGGGTTCTGAACGCAAAAAAAAACACGTCATTGGCACGTTGCGCCATTGCGGTAAAACACGTCAATGGCACCATATGAGTTAAGCCTGTTCTATTAGGCTACGATCACACTGGACTTTGTTTATGCGCATGCCTTGCATTCATGTGCTCTGCGCCAGGACGCCTCCAGTAGAGCGAACAAAATCAACTCAAAGCAGATAAATGCTCGAGAACGTTACTGCTTTTCCCCATTGGTTTAATCGGATGAGTTGAGAGGCGGCCCTCCTGTTCTGAAACGGAAAAGAACGGAGATTCAATAGCATTGAAACATGGTGGAGAAGTTGTATTGTGGCTGTTGCTTTGTACCCAGAGCTAGGTGTAGGATTTTGGTACAGTAGCTGAGCAAACGACAGTGAACAGGCAAAGAGATTGGGGGGGGGGGGGGAGGGGTGGCCTGAAAGTGAGTGACAGGTGCATATTATTATCTGGTCGCCTGGCAACATCAAGACGGAATGCATTGCAAGCCGCTTAGCTTTGTAGAATGCGCAAAAAAAGGCGCGCAACCTGCGTTTTTCAGCCTAACAACAAAGTCTAGTGTGATCGCAGCCTTGTAACGCAGTCATCCATTGTTTCCCCCATGAATAATTTGAATAATTTTAGATGAACAGATCATCTAAAAGATACACGGGTGTTTCCCCTCATGGCTTCTTGGTTGAGAGGCGGTGAACAATATTTAGATTTATTTAAGATTCATATAATAATGTTTTTCTTGAGCAGTGGTTTTCAACCCTTTTCATGTCAAGGACCCCCAAATTGACACTTATTAGCCTGCGTACCCCCATTTGAAAAGATATGCCAGGAAAAGATATACCCTCATAAGAGAACATTTTTACCACTCTAGCAGTGATTCTCAAACATTTTAATTTCAAGGACCCCCAGTTTGACATGCATTAGGCTAATGACCCCCATTTAATGGCATTTCTATCTCTGGGACCCTGATTTATATAGTAAAATCAATGCTAATTTAACTCAGAGAGTGTACAAATGGAATTCCATTTGTACACACTCTTGAGTTACAGACACAGACCCTTATGATAAGGGTCCATTTGGTTCCTAAATATCTATCTTTTAGCTGGGGAACCCCTGGAACCCCCTCAAGGACCACTGGTGGTCCCCGGACCACTGGTTGAGAATCACTGTTCTAGAGGAAGCTGTGCCATTTCTCTTTGTCAAATGCTGCTATAAACAAAAAAAAATGCCCTTGCGAAATCAACTTTGATTTTCCTTCGCTTTCAATGACAGCGCTGTTATTATTATTTATGAGAGTGTAATTAGTTTCCGGCTCTTTGTAAAATGACAGTTTTAGTCCCACCCCTGTCAGAAAAAGAACCAAAGCACGCCTCCTACAAAAACAAGTACCCGGAGCGTGTATTCGATTAGATGCCTCGCATCCCTAACTGTCAACTCATTATTTGTGATTAGTCTCTGCAGTGTTAACCCATTAAGACCGGGAACGCATCTGTGTCATTTTAAGATTTCTTTGGCTATTTAAAAATAGCAGATATTCAAGCTCATAGCACGGCTATGGGCTTGTATGCTCATGAGCTTTCATGTCAAGGACCCCCAAAATGATATGTATTTGACCGCGGGCCCCCATCTCAAAATATGTTGTTCCAGGGACCCCCCAGAAGCAAAGATTTGAGTTAAAAATAAATATGATATTCAAAGATTTGAAAGAATTTGCACAAATCTTCACGATTTCACGAATATCAAATAATGGTTAAAGTGGTTACACAGATGCGTTCCTGGTCTAAATGGGTTAAACATCCTCTGATGGGGGCATAGCTTGCAGCGTTAAATCGTGCCTCTCTTTATTTTTTTTTGCTCTGTGCCCACCACGCGTGTCAGGTTGTTCTGGAGCGAGCGTAAGATCACCAAGGCAAGGGAGTGGTTCCTGAGGACGGTGAAGATCGAGCCAGACCTGGGAGACGCCTGGGCCCTCTTCTACAAGTTTGAACTGCAGCATGGCACAGAGGTATGGAAGGAACTGTTCTTTTTTGATTATATCATCCTATGTATAGATCCGCACCAACCAAATATCACCGATGTAGTGACTGTATACGTACTGTATCCATGGTAACAACAAGCCCTCCGTCTTCATTCACTTTCTCTTCTCCTAAGCAACTTTTCATGAGACATATCCTGTCGTCGGCAGGGTTAAGAACTTCACTAAAGCACTCCCACGCCAAACTTTTATTCCTCCCTTCTTTTTTTAATTTTGTTTTAAATCCTCCATTAAGTTTCTCTCTCACTTTAACCGCGGTACACTGTTCTTGTTTGGAAATGGAAGGACCCCTTGCCGGCAAAGCATTGTGCAGTATGGCGGATAATTTGTGCCTGATGGAAAATGACACAATATTAAAATACTACAAACGCACTCACGCCGAGATTTTGTGCTTTTTAAAAGTTATAGTAGGCCTATAGATTGATATCATTAATTTAATTCCCGCATTATTTCACCCACGGTTTATCCAATATTAATTAATAATTATATTTGATTGACCCAAATCCGCCCAAACTGTGGTTATCCGCGGCCAAAACCGCGATCCGCGCATCCCTAGTGTTTCGGGCATGAAATGTATCTTGTGTCAGTGTACCGAATACACCAGTGGTTCTTGAACACAAGAGTGTACTTTTGTGGGTGTTTTTCTTTAACGTCCATTGCTTTGTGTTCCCCATCAGGAGCAGCAGGAGGAGGTGCGTAAGCGCTGTGAGAACGCGGAGCCGCGCCACGGAGAGCTGTGGTGCGCCGAGTCCAAACACGTCCTCTACTGGCAGAAGAAGATCGGAGAGATCCTGACGCAAGTGGCCAGCAAGACAAAGAACATGTTCTGATGAGACTTGAGTGTATTATTATGGCCCCAGAACTTATCTGTTTTCCGCCCGGCAACATCGTCGTACTGCAAAGTATAATTTAGGCTTTAGACTGAGAGCACCAGCACCCCCCCCCCCTAACTTAATGTGTACAGGGTTCCCACTGTCATTTAATTCCTGGAAATATTTTGAAATTTGAAAAACCGCCTGGAAAAGGATTGGAATCAAATGTTTTGGAAAATCTTCCAGGCCATCGTCTCTGTCGGGTGGAAACCCCATTATGTCCAAAACTGTTACTTTTCAGGATTAAAATTCTAAAATAGCAAAAGTTGCAGAAACGCTTCACGCCGCGTTTCGAGCTTGTAGATCTTCTACTTTTGATGCTTTTGTGTGACGATTTACGTGCAAGATGGATAAAATGTTGTAACATGCAGTGCTACTTGATACGTTGTTACCTTGTAGATCTGTTCTTTTTGTCACGTGACACCTTCGCTTCGTCTGTCTTGGGGGCATTGATGGCACACTGGTTAAAGAGTCTCATTATTGCACTGTATGATTTCTATAGTCCTGGAAATGGGGAAAATACTTAAGAAAAGTTATGGAAAATTCATTGTTAAAAATGTGTGGGAACCCTGTGTGTATTTGGCTCCGGACCCCCATCTGAAAAGATTTTGTGGAAATAGCTCATGTATATAGGGCCCTGGGGGTCCCCGGACCCCACTTTGAGAACCCCTTGCATTAGACCACGGACCGGCATAACTCTTGAGAGAGTACAATACGGGTCCATTTGGTTCCATTTGTACGCTCTCAGAGTTACAGCCACATAAGTGTCCATTTGGTTCCTAACTATCCATCATTTATCTGGGGACCCCCTTGAACCCCCTCAAAGACCCCTGGGGCCGATTTGCCCGACAGCAACGATATGCAGAGGTCCTTGTGGAGCGCATTCGTTCAAGGTGACAGCTTGTTTCAGCTTGTGAAGACACAACGTGCTGATTGGTCAAACCCTGCCATTATGTGACAGTTATCATCATCCTCTTGTCCTTTTTGTTTCTTCTTCTCCCACCCGTGTCACCCAAGCATCTGTGTTTGTGTTAATGTACAGTAAAGACATTTTATACACGGAGCAGAACCCATCAATGTTTCCTTTTGATTAAGCTTCAATTGTGTGATCCATGCATTTAATTCAGATTTGTGCTGTAGAAAATATGGCAAACACATCTTGAGTATGTTTTCTGTTTTTTTATTATGGAATTATTACTGTTTGTCTTCTTCATTTGGAAATGGAATAATATCAGACTGTTTTTTTTGTTTTTAGCCATGTCTTTGCAGCAAGTCCTGGCGGTGTGTATGTATATAGACAGTCTGTAAGAACTATTCTTTATTCTTATGTGATGATTCTAGTGATGTGCTGACTTTTCTAAACCGGTTTGACTTGGTGTTGTATCAAAACATCTGTGATGGTATCCAATAAACGAAAGGATTCCCGCTTGAACAGTTTTTTTTGTCGATCATCTAATACAAGGGTTCCCAAACTTTTCAGGCCACGACCCCGCAAATTTGAACTGGGGACCCCCTAACCTGACAAGCACAAATTGTAGGCATTACATTTAGTTTGACTCTGTACCATAGATAAATATTGTGAAAATAGCCGCCTCTTTCTTATGTAATATTTGGCCAATTTGGTATTAAAGTCTTAAAAGTCAATTCATTGTAACTTGAGAAATATGCAGATACCCTGTATACACTTATACTGTATGTTGGTTTGTTTACTGTTGAGTGAGAAAACAATGTTGCACATAAATCTATTCATCTGGGGACCCCACCAAAAATATTTGGGGACCCCCGACCCCCAGTTTGGGAACCACTGATCTAATATAGTTGCATTGGAACAATGAGACATTTTTATAGATGTTATATCCTTGGTATTTCTGCTCCACTTCAATTGATCTTCTCTCCAGTGTATTATTTCCATGCATGATTAGGCCTACCCCAGAATTCTGTTTTTTTTTCCAAGTGCAGATTCCATTTTAGCATTGTTTTGATTTGGCAAGGACTGAGGCTGATTATAAAACCAACAGAATAAAGGCTGTGCTATTTTCACACACACACACACACACACACACACACACACACACACACACACACACACACACACACACACACACACAATCATGCAGCATGGGATTTGATAGGCACTGCCTACATAGTGTTTGACAAGCATCCAAAACTGGTAGCAAATGCACATGACCATCATGCATTTATATTATACACCTGACCTCAGCCTCCTTCAGACAGACAGGTTCTCTCTCTCTCTCTCTCTCTCTCTCTCTCTCTCTCTCTCTCTCTCTCTCTCTCTCTTTCAGACAGGTGGTCTCTCTCTCTGCCTCCTTCAAACAGACAGCCTGAGACTGGTGCTCTCTCTCTCTCTCTCTCTGATGTGAGGTTACTCTCTGCCTGGTGGTCTGCACGCATTCTGAACGAAACAGAAAGAAGGCAGAAAGTGATTGATTGCACTCATTGCAGGAGTTTTTCTTCGACTTGAATGGACTGGAAGTTAATGGTGAAATGAGATCCTAAGTCAGTAAACCCCATGAAGGGGAACGAAACCAGAGATGTTGGAAACCACGTAGTGCCAGATCGGCAGTCCATAGACCAAGGTTATTACACTTTGTGTTTTGTTTTAGTTTTTTAATTGGTTTTCATTTTTATTTCATTTTTTAATTGTTTCACTTTTTTTTCTTTTTTCCAGTAGACCTAAGCTATTGTTTTTTTTGGGTAATATATTATATTATTATTGTTTATTAGCCTATATTTAGTTTTGACTAATTAGTTTCAGTTTGTATCATTATTGGATGCATTTGCCAAGTGCAAGATTTATATGAGCTAACTTTGTGAAGACGGTTGACAAACGGTTCCAGTGTAAATTATGCAACAATGCCTCATTAATGTTCAAACTTTGACCAAATGAACAATTAAAACTAAATTACTTTTCTGTATGTTTTATTCAGGCAACTCGTTTTTATTTCGTTGTAATTTCAGCGACACATCGTTTTGCGTTTAGTTATTTTCCACAGCTAGTTTTAGTTCAGTTTTAACGTTTAATAACCTGACCTGATTGTCTGCAGGTTGAACTACTAAACGCTCTCTCAGCAGCAGAGGAGGATCGACGCTCCACGATCACGGTGAGATCTCCTAGTCCTCTCAAACCACCACCACACTGCTTCTAAAGATCTAATGCCATGGTCATAAAGCGATCATAGATGTACAGCTATGTGATCTCTATGTAAGTAGGCTGCTGGCCGCTGCACATATCACTATCTTTTGCATTTTACTTAGAAAAATATATAGCCTTGGATCAAGACTATCATAGATGTAGCATATTTTATCGATTTTGACATTTGCATATCAATGATCAAGACACGAAAGAAAGAAATAGACTCGATAAAATACATCTATGATAGTCTTGATCCTAAGGCTAAAAATTGAAACATGACATGACTGCGAGGATCTGAGCGCGTCTCATGCTTTCTCTCTGTCGAGCAGTGGTGGATTTTTTTTTACTTAAGTAAAAGTATCGATACTGCAATGTAGAAATACTCTGTTATAACTAAAAGTCCAGAATTCAAACTTCACTTGAGTAAAAGTACAAAAGTATTGTTATCAAAATATACTTAAAGTACTAAAGTAAAAGTACTCATTATGCAGAATGTCCCATTTCACAAGTTTTCAAATGAATAAAATGTATAAACATCTTTTGAAAATAGCAGATGCAATGCATTGTGAGTTTGTAGATCGGCTATTTTCAAATGGCCGAAATGTAGGCTATATGGTTGAAGTGGCTATATGTTTTGTAATAATAATCACAATCTACAAAGTAACTTGTAACTAAAGTTTTCAAATACATGCAGTGTAGTAAAAGTACAATATTTGCCTCTGAGATGTAGTGGAGTAGAAGTAAAATAACTGAAAATTGGAAATACCCCAGTAAAGTAAAAAAAATACCGCAAAATTGTACAGTACTTGAGTACATGTACTTAATTACTTTCCACCACTGGAGTCAACAAAGATATGCTATTGATCAGGGCAGAGTTGCTGATCAATAGTGCAATAATTGAATGTAAGAGGACATTTCGGCTATAAAGGCTGTTTTTTACCTTTACCTCTTTGTTCAGACTACATGATCTAGCTGTTGCATAAGCTCCCTTTTTTAAACTTGGCTGCAGGCTATGTTACCATAATATGTTGGCAATAGTGTCATTTCACTATCTCATAGTGAGAGTGTTGGAAAAAGTAGTATTTTTTTTACTTAAGTAAAAGTATGATACTGCAATGCAGAAATCAATCACAAAAGTATTGGTATCAAAATGCACTTAAAGTACCAAAAGTAGAAAGTATACTCATTATGCAGAATGTCCCATTTCAGGCACAATGTGTCCCACAATGTGACGCGGTGACGCATTGTGAGCTTGTAGATCGGCTATTTTCAAATGGCCCAAAATGTATATAGGGCTGAAGTGGTTAATGTATGTTTTGTAATGATATTCAAAATCTACAAAGTAACTAGTAACTAATGTTTTCAAATAATTGTAGTGGAGTTGAGATCTAGTGGAGTAGAAGATTGGAAATACCTCAGAATAGTAATTAAGTGCAGTATTTGAGAGTAAATGTACACCACTGGCTTTCGAGTTAGGACAGAGTTGCTGATCAATTTTACACTAAATGAATGTAAGAGGACATCTCAGCTATAAACTTCCCCTACTGTTTTTTTTACCTTAACTTTTTTGTTTATATGCTTTCTATTGCATAAATAAGCCGTAGGCTGCAGGCTATGTTACCATGATATGTTGGGAATAGTGTAATTTCATTATCTTACTGCACCCATGCTGGGAGAGCAATAAGCTCAGCCCCTGGTCCTATTTATGAAAATAATCTCTTTATAGCTTGTGCGTTTTGGATACAATGAAGACAAGTGGATCATGAGGAACTTGTGTGGTTCTTTGGTGTCTCACAGCAGGGTCATCTGCTAGGATCCTAGAATATGATAAATGGTAAGTCCTCCTATAGCTGTATAGCAGTGGTTCTCAACCAGTGGTCCGGGGACCACCAGTGGTCCTTGAGGGGGTTACAGGTGGTCCCCAGCTAAATGATGGAGAGTTGGTAACTAAATGGACCCTTATTAAGTAGATCTGTAACTCTTGAGAGCGTAAAATGAAACCAAATGGATCCTTACAGGTCTATTTGGTTTAATTGTACGCTCTAAAGAGTTAAATTGTTGTTAAATATCTGTATTACTTAATTAAAGAATTGTTATTTTGATCAAAGTCTTGGGTCTGAGAGGCTAAATCTCATCAAACGGTGGTTCCGTGGCTCAAATGCCGAATAAATAATGGACCTTGATATGAAAAGGGTTGAAAACCACTGCTATATATGCCTCTCTCTGTATGTGTGTTCTTATTTATTTGTACAAGTAAGAAACGAAACGACCGAAAAATCCTGATCCGTCATTCATTGTAGCTAAAACGTGTGTAAATCAGTTTGATTGTTTTGATTGATTGATAGAATTTTGAGCAGTTTGCCCCAAAAAAGCACAGGAAAGTACAGTTCAATACAAGGTATGCTAAGAGGATATTAAACCCAAGAAATAACTATGGCTCGTTTCCATTGGGGTCCTTTGTACTCAATTCATCGAAACATTTAATTTGTGTTTCTCAAAGTGGGGTCGGGTCCTTGAGGGGGTTCAAGGGGGTCCCCAGCTAAATTAATGATAGTAAGGAACCAAGTGGATCCTAACAGGTCTTTACCTCAACAGGGTACAAATGGAACCAAATGTACCCTGTCAGAGTTATGGGAGGTCCGTGGCCTAGTCGGCAGGGCTATATAGGACGACTGTGGAAACAAGCCATCAAGGCTTTTGGGTGTTATCCTTTTAGCATTGCTTGCTTAATTGTACTTGCTGTGCTGTTTGCAAACTGTTAATAAAGTATTCAATCTATCAATCAATACCAAACTAGGGGTCCTTTAAATTAACAAGGTTTGAGAACCACTGCATTAAAGGGATAGTTCACTCCCAAAATGACTTTTTTTTGCTATCGATTAGTCACCCCATGGAGACTTGAATTCATGGTGTTTTTTTTGTTTTTGTCTCATTCCTAAGCCAATAATTTGATGACCGGCAGCGGTTCCGGTAGGAGACACAAAGAGTCTTCTTTGTATCTCGACGAAAACAAAAAAATATCCATGAATTCAAGTCTTCACGGGGTGACTAATCGATAGAAAAAAAGTACTTTTTGGGGTGAACGATCCCTTTAACTCATTGTAACGTTTTGCTACCAGACTGAAAGGTCAATCCAATGCATGTCTCTCCGCAGTGGGTGGCCGGGTCTGTACTGCGCAGCGCTGTGTTGGTCGTCCTGTTGGTCTCCTGCTGCAAAGGCTGTGATTATGAGAGGATACTGGGCGTCTACAGAACCATCATTCTGGTTGACCTCCAGAATTTGGTATGTACTGTATGCTATTCATACACACATATATTGTTGCCAAAACAACATACTGTAGGCCGTTTTTCAACTCTGTTGTCATGTTTCTCTCTCTCTATGCGTCATCAAATTATTAGCCTACTTGATACTTTGCCAAATGTAATTGGTGTTGCAATCTGATAGCCGTGTGTGTGTGTGTGTGTGTGTGTGTGTGTGTGTGTGTGTGTGTGTGTGTGTGTGTGTGTGTGTGTGTGTGTGTGTGTGTGTGTGTGTGTGTGTGTGTGTGCGCGCGCGCGCCCATGTGCGTGTGTACATTAATAGACGTTTGTCACTGAGATTGTCACTCATTCCAAAGTCATGACGTTTGTTTATTTTTATCATGGTATGCTGTAGGCTGAAGTTCATAATTGATTGTTCCATTACAGAGTTTGTCAGACTCAGCTGATAGAGGGAGAGACCCCTGTCCTTCAGGAAAGGTAAACGACACTATTGTGTTGGACAAATATTCTAAACTTTTACATTTTTCAAATTTCTTTCTTTAAAAGCGCAAATAGCATGTTTTACATAAGCTCGCAAAACATCACAATGCAAGGTTGTACATCAGCTATTTTAGCTATTCATATTTCGCTATTATAGCCTATTTATACAGGGCTTAAGTGGTTATTGTCATAAAAGCATTTTCTATGAATAAACGGTGTTATATTCATCTACAGTGGGCAAGGCAATTAAGAAAAGGACATTTTATTTGTATAGCACGTTTCAACAACGAGGCAATTCAATGTGATTTACACAGAACATCAAGCAAGGGAAACAATTATACAATGACTTTAGGATGCATAAAACAAAAGAGGCAAAAATAATACAGTGCAGAAGAGAAAGAAAAAAGAAAATGAATCAAAGACAGCTGCAAACAGAAAGGTCTTTAGTTGTGTTTTAAGTAGGCCATCTCAAGTTTCCTTTCATCTCTTGCATCTGTGTTATTTATTGGTTTGTGCCATATTTTCATTTGTGTTTGTGTTCTCATAATTAGGCGTCTCGCATCGTCAAGTCCATCTATGATCTGACACAGCAGATCAAGTGCAACATGCCAGAGGAGCTGCTGCCCGGAACCAGGGAGCAACAGCTGATCAAACCAGTGCAGGATATGGAGCAGCTCATCAAAGAGAGAAGTCACTGCAAGTTCTCTTACAAGGTGAGGAGAAGGACAGCTATAGGCCTAGCAGGTAGGGCTGGCGTGGCAATATATCAATATTATATCCATACGATATGATAGATGAAATTGAATATCGTCACTCTGGGCTCTTGGATATCATAATGTTGTCATGTTGTATTGTCCTTATTTTCATCACTTAATAATTCATAATTTAAAAACAAGACTCTTTTCGGTATTTTAGAAAAATCGTAAAATCTTTAAAAAAAATAAGTATATTCTCATCACAATACAATATTATAGTCACAAAAACATTGAGGTATTTGGTTAAATGTTTTTTTTTTTTTTTTTTTTTTGCCATAATAATGTCCCCCCGGCCCCAGCCCTACTTGCAGAAATAGCCTAGTTCTGGCAGGCCACTCAAACTCACACTGTGCTGTGTCAGCTGACAGCAACCCCAAAATAGCAGGTCTGCAAGCTCATAGATCGGCTATTTTTGGTGTGCGACTCCGTCATATGACCGAGCATAAATGAGGCATATCACTTCCATTACTCTCTCACCACTAGGTAATAATAATAGCTTGAATGTATATAGTGGTTTTCAAGGAAGGACGCTTAGATCAACAATGAACAACCAAACATCTTTTGTTCATCATCTGTAAACGTCTGTTTAAAAGTACCTAACGGTCAAGGGTTTGTTTGAGCCTGTCCTCAGATGATACAAAGCAATCACAATTAATGGCGCTCGTGTTTCATGATAGCCTTAACATTTTACCTATTTCTTTCTGTACCTTCTGGACCTCATCTATTGTACTACTTTGTGCTTTATGAAGTCCTTTGTTACATTTCATCAGGGAAGATACACGTTCGTTAGATACATCGTTATGGAAGTGTGGTATCGAATATCAAAGATCTGCATGAGACTTGTTTACCACATGACTCCAGAGATAAAGTGTGTCGATTTGTGTGAGTTTAGGAGAGAATCTGTATGAGTAGCAAACGGAGTCTTTAGAAGAAAATGCAAAATGGTCGGCCAATCTAGTTAGGTGGCAATGGTTGTATGATCTAAGGTTCAAGAGTTCTAGACCAAAATATAAAGAGGGCTGGTACCGTATAGCGCCACCATGGGGCTGATTTGAGTGGAGGTACTTCCTTAGCCTATTGGCTGATTGCACGAGAAACTACAGTCTACAGTGAAAATATGAATGAATATACAGTACATTACATCTATCACCAACGTATTCCGTATATGTACAGACTATCGACAGTGAATATGAGAATGAATATAATAAATAACTGAAAGTGAAGAGCTTTTATGAATGGCCAAAGTTGAGACTGTGTTCAGTGTTAAACGTGAAAATCTCCAAAATACTACAGTAAAAATCCCTTCAGTTTTGGTCATAGTTTTAAAAATAAAGTGTGTCAAATACTCCATATTCACGTCTTTATTTAGATGATGACGTTTGGTCCCTCAGGCCCTTCTTGAAGAACAACAATACTATTAGGACACAGCAGGTATGTGTGATGTTGCGGTACGCGTGATTCATCACCATCAGATGTGTTACTACCTGCAAGCTGTTTGCTTGTGCTGATAAATATACTTGTTGTTTTACGCTGTGCTGGTATAGTTCTGCTGAACACAACACTCATCCAGAATGGATCTTTATTTCACAGTTCTGTGTAACATTTTAGCGAGCTCCTTTAATATCAGTATTCTCTCCTAATTTTGGTACATTTTGAGCTCTGAATGAATGGAATGCATATGATGTCATTTTGATTAATCTGCTATCCCACTGCTGAATGGCTATCCCACTCTGCTGAGTGGGATAGCGACATTCCCACCATGCTCCGATTGTGTGAGTAACAGTCTATTTTCCTGGTCAGACAAAGGAAACGAACCACACAGCTCTCAGAATGATCACGTAGCTGTCCTGATCTAAACGCGACTTGACCCCCATTATTACGGTGTCTGACTATGAACAGCAAAAATGTGTGTGCAGACAGACATGCTGACTCATGAAGAAATCAGACACCGCGAGGTCGGTGACACACGCCAGCCTTCTGTACCAAATCACGGTCATAATTCTTTGTTGACTTACTATGCCGGTCTGGGTCACGGATGTGACAGTGAGTGAGAGGAGCATTTCTCAACTAACTAATTAAAATGATGGTTGTTTGAAAAGTGAAGGAAAAAAAATGAAATATTGAAAAGATACAAGAGTGTCAGCCTCCTCAGTCAATGAATAGTTGTCAGAGATGCTTTGAAAAGACGTCAGAGATGTTTTGAGCGGGCACTCACTCATTTCTCACTGGAAACAACAGCATATCCCTCGTTCATTCTAGCCGCAGTTGACGTTGTAGCATCGTTGTGCAGAACTGTGTGTGTGTGTGTGTGTGTGTGTGTGCGCGTGTGTGTGTGTGTGTGTGTGTGTGTGTGTGTGTGTGTGTGTGTGTGTGTGTGTGTGTGTGTGTGTGTGTGTGTGTGTGTGTGTGTGTGTATGTGCGTCGCGATTGTGTGAAACGTACAGTCACGGGCTCCAATACAATAAAAACATGATAATAAAAACATGATAAAACTACCTAAAACACTCAACAAACAATAAACACAGGGCAAGAACATCAGTCAAAGAAAGTGCATAGTGCAAAGTACAGAGAGTTATTACACAGTCAATTTTCACTGTTATTTAACAGTCTGAGGGCCTGTGGGAAAAAGAAAACTGTTCCTCAGCCTGCTAGTGTGCGCTTTGAGGATCTTGTATCCCTTCATATTTTTTCTACTTTAGATGAGAGAACTTTCTTTTGTGGGGTGGGTGAGGTCTTTAAGATCCTCAGGGATTTATTGAGGCAGTGCTGGGTGTAGAGGTCCTCCAGACTAGGCAGCTCACACCCAGTGATGTTCTCTGCAGTGCGAACGACCCTCCTCAGCACCTTGCAGTCTCTGTCCGCACAGCAGTGTTGAATTCGTCAACAAAAATGATGATGAAAAATGTTCGTCGACTACCTTTTTTCACTGACGAAAACCAAATAAAAATTAGATAAAAACTAAGCTACAATGACTAAAACTAAGACTAAATATATTGACAACTTTGTCAACAGATAAAAACTAGACTAAAATTTGAGTGAGGTCCAGTAGAACTGAAAGAAAAAACATTTTATGTTTGGTTGTGCGTGGTTGTTGCGCTCTGAATTTCTACGAGATCTGAGATCTACAAGCTCACAACGCATCGCAGCGCGACACGTTGTGAGCTTGTAGATCTGCTATTTTCAGCATTTTCAGCATTTTAGTCGACTAAATCAACTGTAGATTTAGTCGACTATGATCTTATGATATTTAGTCGACTAAAATTATTATATTTAGTAGACTTAAACTAAAGCATTTCAGATGACTAAAATATGACTATTTAGATTAATTTACAATTTAGCAGACGCTCTTAATCCAGAGCGATTTACAGTAAGCAAGGACAACACAAGATAATACATTAAATGCATAGGAATAGCAAATCTAATATTAAAGTAATACATAAGTAAACCAATAATCTAATAATAACTAATACATACGTACAACCAAATGGAATTTCATTCAAAAGACTATATGACTAAAACAAAATCAAAATTTGCTGTCAAAATCAACCCTGCCGTACAGCTGCCGTACCAGGATGTCAGGAGGCTCTCTATTGTGCCTCTGTAGAAGTCCCTAATGGTGTGGGGTCTCAGGCCGAATTGCTTCAGGCACCTGAGTCCGTGCAGGTGCTGTTTGGCCTTCTCTTCATCTTGAAGTGTGTCAGCGTGTTGCTCCATATTTGGCTCTGTGTTTCTTATTAGTATTATTTAACCCATTAAGACCTGAGGCGATTCTTAAAAATGTCTTCTAAATCCCAACAGTTTTTAGATTTTTTTTTTTTTTTTTTTACGATTTTTCAAAAATAGCAGATCTACAAGCTCATAGCGCGGCACTCGGTGCCGCGCTATGAGCTTGTATATCTGCTATTTTTGAATAGCCAAATAAATCTGAAAGTGACACAGATGCGTTCCAGGTCTTAATGGGGCTTAATAGGCCTTGTTTCACGCTGTTTCATAAATTGCACGTCATGAGATTGAATCTTTGCTTTAACCCATGTCGTCCTCTGCTTGTACTGTATGTGTTTTGGGGATGAAGGAAGCCGTATGTAAGGGAGCACCAGGGAAGAAGAGACGAGGGAAGAAGAGGAGGAAGCTCCAACTCATCACCAGGAAGCTCAGACAACTCATCACCTGCTGGCAGAAGCTGCAGAGTGCCTACGCTCTCTCGCACTAAAGACTGTCCTATGTAGAATGTAATATACCCATATTATATAAATATGGTGATATGACACTAGACCTAAATGTCGTCTGGTATGTAGGATATGGTAATGCCGTGATATGGCCATGAGTGTTGTCTTTTCCTGGTTTTAATCACTTAAGCCTTATTTTATACTATATATTTATTTATTGTAGCATATTTTTTTTACTATATAAAAATGATCAAAAAATGTTTAAGATTAGTGAAAATAGCCGATCTACAAGCTCACTATGCAATGCTTGTAGGTCTTGAGCTTGGATATTTTTGTCATTTTTGGGAAGAAAAAAAATATATGATCGTTATCGTCTCAATACAATATTATCGTCACAATATCGAGGTATTTGGTGAAAGATATTGTGATATTTGATTTTGTCCATAATCGTCCAGACCCTAGTGTAATGCACATAATATGAAGCTATGAAAACAAAGACTGGATTTTCATAAATATCAATGCATACGGCAGCACTTACATAGACTATAGCCTGATGTTATGCTTGATGTTATTATAAAAGCCTGATTTCATTTTTATATTGTTTACTGGTGTTCTCATTATTTTTGTGGAATAGCATAGTATAATTTCTTATATTCACACACTGAGTGATCTCTGATCTTGCTTTACAGGTTACTTTTGTAGAAACTATTAACTAACCACAAATAAGCTAGAACTTTTCAACCATGTACAAACTACACATTTTTCAAAACCATAACTTTATGGAAAGGAAATATTCATCTTTAAAAACCCCATGTACAATTCCAAACATGCTACGAAATAAAATAAACTTTTCTCAAACATGTTCTTTATTGAACTCTATTGTTCCGGAATAGCCCTGAAACATGACTGTCATATCATGACAGTTATGGCGCAACTTGTTCCTGTTTTTTTTTTTTTGTTCCTGTACATCTATCGTTCAGATTTCAAATACGCAATACACCTCCCAACCGATAAGATCGCGTACTTGGAAGCATATGGAGACATTTCTAAAAAAAAATGTCCACCAACCGGATTCAAATGCTTTTTATTGAACAATACGGAAGATACGGGTACTTAGATTCATTCGTTTCAACTTGTTACATCCGTGGCCGTAGGGTATTAAGCACTTTATATTTGAAATTTGAACCTTTATGTACTGTAGATGTACCGGTTGTTGCTTTTTTGCATCAAGGACCCCCAAATTGACACATATTAGCCCAGGGACCCCCATTTGAAAAGATATGCCAGGGACTCAACCATTTTGATTTATTGGGGGTCCCATCTACACTGTAAGTATCATCATCAGTGTTCATTTAACTCTGAGAGTGTACAAATGGAACCAAATGGACCCGTTGTTACAGACACACGGGTCAATTTGGTTCCTTACTATTATTTGGTCTGGGGACCCCCTAGAACCCCCTCAAGGACCACTGGTGTTCCCCCGGAACCACTGGTTGAGAACCACTGCTCTATATCAGGGGTCTTCAACAGGGGGTCCTCAGAGCTACTATAGGGGGTCCGCCAAATCTTTGTGTGATAGGATTTAGTTTTTTTACATTAAACACTTGAACCCTAGAATTCCTTTTCTGAGGGGAACATTAGCCAAAAATAGCAGATCTACAAGCTCTCAACGCCTCGCGCTGCGAGGCATTGAGAGCTTGTAGATCGGCTATTTTTGGCAAAGAGGCTATAGGTGTAGAGGGGAAAAATAGCAGACTAAGTAAAAAAAACTTTAATCTGAAACACAATTTTATACAATATAGAGTAGGGGGTCCCTGCTTCATCTCTCTCTCAGCTAGGGGGTCCTTGGCCTGAAAACGTTGTAGACCCCTGCTCTATATGATTAAGGATTATTGTGATTATGGTAAGCTCACATTTCATATCACACACACACACAATACAGTAAGAACTCCTGTAAGTTATTAAAATGTTTTTAATGCATGGCCAGGGACCACCTGCAATACCTCTGCAAAAAACCCTGATGTGAACCATGGCTAGTTCCGGAACTGTCTTACAGAGTAGTGTGTTCCCGTTCCCGTACGGAACAATAATGATGGTGCACACAGTCTTACATGAACGCTGTTCCCACGACTAGACTTGAAATATTATCAACAATATTACACATTCAGGTAAACATTACCTTTACCTACCTTTATGTCGAGGGTTTGAATCGCGTTTTTAATTGTTTTCATTTGCCTAAGTAAAGCTGTGTGTGTGTGTGTGTGTGTTTTATTGATGTAGATAGGACTTTATTCTCCATACTGCTGTGTGTCAATAAAAGATGAAGCCACTTCATTTCATCCCTATATTATACCTCTATGGTTCATCCTAAAGGCAGGGCTGGTTTGTCTCTGAAGCTAATGCTAAACTCACATATATCTGTAATTTCTAGGATATTTCTCATCGGTTTACAGAGAGAGAGACACACACACACACACACACACACACACACACACACACACACACACACACACACACACACACACACACACACACACACACACACACACACACACACACACACACACACACACACACAGAGAGAGACAAAAAACTTGTGTTGCTAAAATATAGTTGGTTGGTGGTTCTCAAACTCTTTCATGTCAAGGACCCCAAAAATGATATGTATTTGGCTGCGTACCCCCATCTCAAAATATGTTGTTCCAGGCACCCCAAAGATTTGCACACATTTTCATGATTTTTCAAAAATAGCAGATATACAAGCTCATAGAGCGGCACTCGGTGCCACGCTAAGAGCTTGTAGATCTGCTATTTTTGAATGGCCAAAGTATAAAAATAATGGTCAAAGTGGTTACACAGATGCGTTCCCGGTTTTGAATGGGTTAACAAAAAAATGTCACTTCCACTACTTTTAATCCAGTCCCTTTAGAAAGTGACGGCTCGGTCCTTGCAGACATGGACATGGATATGGCCAGCAGTAGCAGCAGCAGTGTGGTGGACATGGACCCCGACGTGGCCCGCAGGCTGTTTGAGGAGGGGGCCACTCTGGTGCTGCTGGGGGTCCCCGAGGGCACAGAGCTGGGCATCGACTACAAGAGCTGGAAGGTTGGTGGTAGTGGTGGGAAACACAGGGGTTGACAGTTGACAATAGTCCTCAGAGACACTTGCCCCGTCAGGCAAGCACAGCTCATGTTCTACTCCCCCAAGGGCGCTCGGGTGGCGCAGTGGTAAAAGTCCGTGCCCACCACCACAGAGGTTGTGGGTTTGAATCCACCGGGGTGCAGCCGGCTTTGTCGGGCGTCTATGCGAACACAATAGGCTCTATGCACAGCAGCCATATTGGACAGAAATTGGGCCCCTTCCTTCACAGGTGTTACCAATGACACTAATGAAGGCTCTGTTCCATTTTAGTGTAGCACAGTGGTTCTCAAACCTTTTAATTTCAAGGACCCCCATAACTCTGAGAGTGTACAAATGGAACCAAATGGACCCGGGAGGGTCCATTTGGTTCCATTTGTACACTCTCAGAGTTACACCCTCTCAAGGAACCATGAGGGTCCCTGGACCACACTTTGAGACCCACTAGTGTTTCTAGTGAGCCAACATTCACAATATCAGCACCCTGACTCTGTTTGACCAGAATGGAACAGAGCCTTCATTAGTATCATTGGTAACACCTGTGAAGGAAGTAAGAGGAGGCCCAATTTTTCTCCAAAATGGCTGCTGTGCATAGAGCCTATTGGCCCGTGTTCGGTGGAGGGAAGCCGGGGCGGGGATTAGGGTGATATTGGTCATTGCATGTACTCCTACGAGCTGGGGCGGCACCTGTCAGAGGGGAGTGTTGGGCGGGAGGAGTAGAACGAAGGCCCTACGTCCTCCTGGTGGGGGCTCCTCACTGGCAGGTGAGTCAGTATGATACACAACACCGGCTTCGAATGCTATCAAATTGATAATGTCCCGATAATGTGCGATAATGTCCCATTCAGTGCATTGATAGTATCAATGCACTGAATGGGACATTATCGCATCTTATCAGACCATTGAATGGGCGAGTAGGCGACATACTGACCTACCCGCGATTTATCAGACCATTCATTGGGCGTAATCAGGAGATACTGACCTATCCCGAGGCAGAGCAGTCCCCACAACATGATTTACGATTCTGTGCCTATCGGTACACAACTCGAACGGCGCTGAGTAGGCCTGAGTAGGGACTTTTTGTGTTAGTGTGCCGATCTGCAACTGTGACATGTTGTTGTGAGCTTGGAGATCGGCTATTTTTGAAAGATTTTGAAACGTCTTTGGGAGAAAAAACTAAATGGGATATTCTGCATAATGAGTACTTTTACTTTTGATATTTTTGTACTTTCACTCAAGTAACATTTTGAATACACTTAAAAGTCTTGACTTTTACTTGTAACTGAGTATTGCTACAATGTGGTATTGCTACTTTTTCCTGAAGTAAAAATTAATGGACTACTTCTTCCACCAACGTGCAGGTCGGTCCCCGCTTCCGTGGCGTGAAGATGATCCCTCCGGGTCTACACTTCCTCCACTACTGCTCCGCCAACCCGCCTCACTGCGGGGGCGAGATCGGCCCCAAGACGGGCCTCTTCCTCATGCTCAAACCCAGGTTATAATAGTTTTTGGATCTTTCATTATAGTTTAGTTTTAGTTCCTTATGACATTTTCTTTTCTAATTCAGTTAGATTCTAATTCTAATTTTTAGAGCGGGTTTACTAGTTTTTATTAGCTTTTATTTTTGTGACAATGCTTATTGTTAGTTTCGTTTTTATTACTTTTATTACTTTTTAGTGTTAGTTTTAGTTTTTTTTCATACGTTGGGTTATTTGTCAGGTGCAGGATTCAAAGAGGTCAGAGTAAGTATTGTGCAATAAAAACTCAACAAAAAATTATATTCAGTTACTGTTGGACAATCAACGAGAAAAACAAAGGGCATTTTGTCTATCATTTCAGTTTGTTTTAGTTAGTTTTGTAAACACACAATACGGTTTCAGTTAGGTATTTTAAAAAAAATCTAGTTTTTGTTTAGTTCAGTTAACAAAAATGATTTTTCAATTTTAGTTTTCGTTATTTCGTTAGTTTCCGTTAACTCTAATAACCTTGGCTCAAACCCAGAGAGATCCTCCTGGCCAACTGGGACGCCAAGGAGGAAGACCTGGACTTCTCCGCCTCCCGGAACGAGGAGGAGGTGGCCCGGGTGCGGGCCAAGCTCCACGACCTGGACCCTTTCCTGGGACCCTACCCGTACGAGGTGATGCGGAAGTGGGTCTCCCTGACCGACCGGCTGACCCAGGAGGTGGCCGACGGCCTGCAGCCGCTGTCGGGGAGGGTGTGCGCCTTCTGCGACGTGGTCCCCGAGCTCCAGCTCAAGCACACCAAGGACCGGGCGGAGCAGAACCTCCCCAGGAACGACACGGCCTGCCAGAGCATGAAGGAGGGTCTGGAGAGGCTGCCCAGGTACTAGGGACCCTCATGGGCTTCCAAATGGCTCCTTACGGGTGTGTAACTCTGAGAGTGTACAAATGGAACCAAATGGACCCGTAAAGGGTCCATTTGGTTCCATTTGTACACTCTCAGAGTTATGGGGGTCGTGGAAACCACTGTGCTAGACTAAATGGAATAGAGCCTTCATTAGTATCATTGGTAACACCTGTGAAGGAAGTGATTATATGGCTGCTGTGCATAGAGCCTATACAGCCTAGACCCATGAGGGTCCCTTTTTTACACGACGATGAATTTAACCATTATATTATACTTATCTATTCAAACATTGCGTGGCACTCGGTGCTGCCGTTTTTTGAAAAATCATGAAAATTTGTGCAAATCTTTGGATATATATTTTTTAAAGCAAACATGTGTAACTCAAATCTTTGCTTCTGGGGGGATTCTACAAAATGTCTTCTAAATCCTAACAGTTTTTTGAAAAAACCTATGTTGCTATAATATCAGTGGTTCTCAAACTTCTTCATGTCATGGACCCCCAAAATTATATGTATTTTTGCCGTGGACCCCCATCTCCAAATAGGTTGTTCCAGGGACCCCCCCCGCAAAGCAAATAATTAGTTAAAAATGTTGCTTTAAAAAAAAATATATATATTCAAAGATTTGCACAAACTTTCACGATTTTTCAAAAAATAGCAGATCTACAAGCTCATAGCGCGGCACTCGGTGCCGCGCTATGAGCTTGTATATCTGCTATTTTTTAATAGCCAAAATAAATCTTAAAAATGACACTGATGCATTCCCGGTCTTAATGGGTTAAAGCAGCACTAAATATGTAACTTTTTTTTTAAGAACTATTAATTAATCTTGAATAATTGCGTACTTATGTAATGGTGACATGCCTAATAATACCCCCCAGGATGAAGCAGAGGGAGGGGACGGAGCTGCGCTTCTCCCACATCCCCAAGCAGACGTACCCGGAGGGGGCCACGCCGGCCCAGATCACGCAGTGCAGCATGGACACCAGCTACGCCCTGGAGACCCTGCTTAACAAACACTACAGGACGCACCCGCTCAACGTGCTGGGTGAGTGTGGTCCAGTCCCCAAACACTGGAAGTCCTGTGTGTTTTAGACATGGTTAGGGGCTGTCATGATTACAAAGTTAATTTGATGATTAATTGTCACACAATAATTGCGATAAACAATTTAATTGTGTCTTTGGCATTGAACATTGGAACATATGAATACAAATTTAATTTCTGTTTGCCTTTTAGGCTTCGTAATCAAGAAATTGCACAGGCCAGATATATCTTTTTAACTCATTGAGTGCCATTGACGTGTTTTTTTTTTTTTTTTTTTAAATGTCAGAACCAAAGATATCATTATATGAAGATTTGCAGCTCCATCCACTCCTTCTTTAACTTATAACTCAAAAAGGCTGTATCTCGCTTCCTAAGCACTTTTTTTACTTAAAAAAAATGAATAATAAAATAAAAAATTCGCACTGGCCAGAAATAGCCAGAAATAATTCTGTCACTCAGTGAGTTAAGAATTATTTTTGGGGCTTTTATGCCTTTATTGATAGGACAGTAGGCTGACAGGAAATGGGGAGAGAGAGATGGGGAGCGACACACAGCAAAGGCAGTCGGGTTCGGGACTCGAACCCGTGACACGCTGTAAGCCTACACTGAGCCTAGGTGCCTGGACCCCTACGCCAGAGGTCCAGGCCCCACAAGCCAGACATGACAAAACTTAAATTACAAAGAAATTATTGACATATTTAATCATTTTATACATGTAAAAATAAAAAAATGTAAAAAATAGCAGAAAAATAGCTGATCCACAAGCTCACTTTGTGACACGTTTTTTTAAATATTTTAAAATGTGTGTTATTTTAACATTTTTCAACATGAAAACGATTATGACAATTATGCAAATTACTTGAGATTATCTAAAATAATTGCGATTAGACGATTATGTAATAATTGTGACAGGCTTAGACATGGTCAATATGCTTAAAACCCCCTTAGCTGCTCTAAGATCACTGTAAACCACAGCCTCGCGTTGTGTGGCTTATTGCTTTTATAGAACGTACCTGGCCAAACACACAGCAATGAAAAATGCAATAAATTATTGATTGCAAGTAGTCCTTTTTGACATGTAGCAGAACGGTTGCCACGCAACACACAGAGACACCCCGTGTTTTCACACACTGGCATAAAAGTGATGGATAGCCTGGTTTAAGCTCCATCTTGGTGGTGGTTTTAAAAATCAATAGGTAGACATTTTCCCTGCACACCAGGTCTGAAAACAGCGAGCGTAGCGGGCCACACAGTCTGTTTATTAACGGTCTCCCCTGCTTCAATTTCTCTCATTAATTTCTCCTCTGTACACTCCTCCTCGCCTCTAATACAGTGGCTCACAAACTTTTTAGCTCGAGACCCAAAAGCGACGCGTTGTGAGCTTGTAGTTATTTTCACATTTTCTTATTTTTTTCTCTTAGATTTCTTAGATCTTTCTTTCTTTATTTATGAAATTATTTTGAAAAAAGTTTGTTTTTAATTAATTGAAAAATTGTGAACTTCTTTTGTGAAATTCTTGAAAATCGTTTGAAATAATAATAATTAAAAACAAAATGTAGGAAACTTAAAATTAAATAAATATATATAAATATTCACTTGCGACCCACACAAATGACTTCTCTGGGTCCCAAAAACGGGTCCCGACCCAGTGTTTGGGGAAACCGTACTCTAATCCATCCAGTTCTCGTATTCTCTGCCCCTCCTCTGTCCAGGAGAGCTGCAGTTTGCCTTCGTGTGCTTCCTGATCGGCAACGTGTACGAGGCCTTCGAGCACTGGAAGAGCCTGCTGGCTCTGCTGTGCCGCTCCGAGGAGGCCATGCGCAGCCGCAAGGACCTCTACCTGGGCCTCATCACCGTGCTCTACCACCAGCTGGGAGACATCCCGCCCGACTACTTCGTGGACATCGTGTCCCAGAACAACTTCCTCACGTCCACGCTGCAGGTAAAAGCTGACCAATGATAATTACTTTTTGCCTGCCACTGACGAGGTTTCTCGTCAGTGGCAGGCTGCGCCTTAGCAGAATCTGACGAGAAATCTCGTCAGTTGGCGAGATTTGTGTTTTCAGTAGTTTTCCACCAGTGGCGCTGTTTGCTACCCTATGAATGATGCCTTGCCTGTCAGAAAAGGATAGACCCGGACATGACGTCATAAAAAAAAAACCTGCTTGTTTACTTCCTGTTTATTAGTTGTGGAAAAATTATAAAAATATCGTTGCTGTCGGGCAGAAACCTCATCTCCATATTTTAACTATATTTTAACATATTTTTTCATAAATTAATGCCCTACTTGATCTTACTACAGCGTCACACAAAAGCATCAAAAGTAGCAGATCCACAAGCTCGAAAGAGTTTTGAGCTTGTAGATCTTCTACTTTTGCTGTTTTTGAATTTGGAAAAGTAACACTTTTTGACATGAGGTTTCCACCTAGCCAGGCGTAGCTATACTATATCACTGCGTGGATTTTTTGCACTCGCATATTCGTCTGGTCCCAGGCTAGTTTCCACCCAACAGAGACGATATGAATGTATTTATACGCTATACTGAAGCACACAGCCGCCTCCCCATTTACAGTATAAAGCTGTTAGACAGACTGCAGTGGGGTTCATGGTTCAAGTTGTTTCCATAGTTAGTCATCAATTCCAGGGTCTGAATCAGCAAGTGCGTGCAGGTTTTTAATCTGATACATAAGACCACACAGGTACACAGCTGTTGATGAGGCATCACAAAGTTATTTCATAGCTAGTCTCATGGCAGTCTCCCGTGTCTCACATATCATCAATTCCTGAATCACAAGTCAGCATAGCATGTACAACAGGGGTCAGCAACCTTTTGTGCCATGTTTTTATTTAATTATTTTAATTTTAATTATGATACCACATCAAAATAAAATGTTTCCAACAGATTCTGATTGTCCATAAATAAAATAACCATTTTCTTCTTCTTTTGAAATATTTACATATTTTGTAATGATCATTAGACTCAGAGCAATAACCCCACCTATCTCCCAGACTCACTCCCCAGTCAGAGTTCAGAGTTTGAATGAATGTAGAATTATGTGCAGAATCTAATTTGCATACAGATGTAAGGGACTTTAACACATTGATTGCCAAGATATTAAACATAGTTTTCTATCCCCGTGCCGGCGTATAATTACCTAAATCCGACGATATTTGAAACGCAGTGGAACCGACATTGTGTACAAAAAAAAACATGAAAATAGGCGGAAGGATCTGTGTATCCATGGGAACGACAAGTTTCCAACTGCGATCCGCCATTTTGGAGCTTTGGTCCGCTGAAAACGGGTGGTTTAATGAAAAAAAAAGAAACTGAGTTACAGCTATTTTTCTGAAAATCCCATCATTGGGGCGGGTGGAAGTGACGTTTTTTGGAATGATGTCACATCCACATTTTTCTTCTCTGAGAGACGATCGATCATTCCAAAGCTGTGTTAGTTCGCCCCTTGTGGAATTCCCCCCAAAAATGAAAGAACGCATATATTCGATCTAGGCAATCAATGTGTTAATTTAATTGACTACATTTTTTTAATATTTAATTTTAAACCAGAAACACACTTATGCCAGTGTGCCAGTGATTACCCTCACCTGTGCCAATGTTGGCACACGTGCCTAAGGTTGCCCACACCTGATGTACAGGTTTTGCTATATTTGCTAATCACTGTGCAAAAGAAAATATAGGGCTTAATACTTATTTTCATTCCTAAACAGGACTTCTTCCAGTTTGCCAGTGGGCCCGGGATGGACGGCACGCTCCGCAAGAGAGCGGAGAAGTTCAAAGTCCACCTGACTAAGAAGTTCCGCTGGGACTTCGAGGCGGACTTGGAGGACTGTGCTCCCGTGGTGGTGGAGCTGCCCGAAGGAGTCACACTGGACTGAACCCAATAACCATGGTGGCTCTACTGTCACCATTGAAGTGCCAAGGGACAGCTTGAAAACCACAGGAAAACTGGGGTCCTCCTCCCAACACCTAACCCCTTACATGATGCGACGGTGGGTTCCCAGGCTTGAACGATCATTCAGGGACATGACAAGCTCTTCTCCAGTCCTGTGTTTTGACGGTGTAACGTACTGTATGATCTGTTCAATATTCTTCCATGTAAGTTCAATAGAACCCAAGAGAGGCAAGGAACAAGTCAATAGGCTATATGCGCAGCAGCCATATTGGAAGGAAATTGGGCCTTCACAGGTGTTACCAATGATACTAATTAAGGCTCTGTTCCATTTAGTGTAGCACAGTGGTTCTCAAACTTTTTAATTACAAGGACTCTCATAACTCTGAGAGTGTACAAATGGAACCAAATGGGTCCATTTGGTTCCATTTGTACACTCTCAGAGTTAAACACCCGTAAGGGGCCATTTGGAACCCCCTCAAGGAACCCTGGACCACACTTTGAGACCAGAATGGAACAGAGCCTTAATTAGTATTATTGGTAACACCTGTTAATGAAGTAAGAAGAGGCCCAATTTCTTTCCAATATGGCTGCTGTGCATAGAGCCTATTGCCACCTCAGAGTGTGTGTGTGTGTGTGTGTGTGTGTGTGTGTGTGTGTGTGTGTGTGTGTGTGTGTGTGTGTGTGTGTGTGTGTGTGTGTGTGTGTGTGTGTGTGTGTGAGACTGTGTGTGTCAAGGACGCCCTCTGGTGGTAGTTCTGTGCAAGCTCCACAAGTGACCTAAAATGTATGGCTTCGTGGGAAGATCTACTTTCACTGGATTATTATTATAATGTTTTACATCGTTGATAAGATACATTTGGATTAAAGGAGTAGTTCACCCAAAAAAATACTTATTTCCTATCAATTACATACCCCATGAAGCATTGAATTAATGGAGATTCTTTTGTTTTTGTTGCATTTCCAAGGCAATAATTTGATGACCGGCGGTCTCTCCGGTAGGAGTCTCCTTTGTGTCTCCTACCGGATACTTTATTATTGATATTATTATCATCAAATTATTGGCTTAGGAAAGTGACAAAAACAAAATCTCCATGAATTCAATGCTTCATGGGGTGTGTAATTGATAGAAAATAAGTACTTTTTTTAGGTGAACTACCCCTTTAATTTAAAGGGTGCTGTAAGTGATATTCTATTGGATCGGATTGTAAAACAGTTAAAGCTCTTTATTCTTATAGTAATGATTGCTAATAGCCCTATTCCACAGCCATAGATCATACCTATGCTCTCCTGTGTCGGTGAGTCATCGCAACAGCATTAAAAGTTGTAGCGCCTCGTGTGTACTCGCCCAATAATTAATTGCTGCGGCTTTGGGGTCAGATATTGTCCTCTAGTTCAGTGGTTCAGTGGGTTGACAGCAGTGTTTGATTTTTTCACTGACGAAAACTAAATAAAAACTAAGCTACGATGACTAAAACTGAGACTAAATATATTGAATCTACAAATAAAAACTAGACTAAAATGTTAGGGAGGGACACAAAGGGTCTCCTTTGTGTCTCTTACCGGAACCGCTACTGGTCATCAAATTATTGGCTTAGGAATGTGACAAAAACTAAAAAATATCCATGAATTCAAGTCTCCATGGGGTGACTAATCGCTAGATTTTTTTTTTTTGGTGAACTATCCCTTTAATGCCTCGACGATGACTCACCGACACAGGAGGGCATAGGGGTGATCTATGGCTGTGTACATGAAATGTACAGTATGTAATATCAAAGACGTTCCAGGGCTATGATTGCCATAGTGTTTGTTCAGTAACAGGAGTCTCCCCGTCTCTCCACCTCTTTAGTAAACAGAAAATACATGTTCAGCGTGGTTACCATTCACCAATTTCATCCAAACAGGACAGGGAGGAAAGGGAACCCATTTATCAACTTTAAAAAAATGGTAGTGTTCCAGTTAAAACAAATTGCACATACACTCCTTGAGTTCTTTCTCCTGAGCAGATAAAATTGGCATCCCGACCTGAAAAATGTATTTTCTGTCTTATAAAGAGCTGCAGAGACATGGAGACCTGGGAATATAGAGCTATTTAACAACATATCACTTACACTTCTTTTTAATATCAGTTAAACAAAGTGAACAGCTGTGAAGGCAAGCATCATCACACTCGGCTGTTAACACATGCATCATGTAACGTTGTCAACACAGATGTTAACACTTTAACCCTGGTGTCCCACTTCTGGGTATGTCGTTACAGGCAAACATAAAAAATAAATAAATGCTAAGGCATGCATCGTCGTCAGCACAGCTGCTAACTACTTAAGCCCTCGTTTTATACTTCGCTGTTGATTTGATATGGCGTGAACCCAAACATTCCCTTTAATAAAACCTTTTGAACAAATATGCAGTGTGTTGAGTTTAGTGTTCTGTATGTTGTTTTTTAACACTTTACTCAACCACTAGATGGCAGCCACGGGTTTGTCTTCTCACGTGGTGGCAAAATAGGCTCTATGCACAGCAACCATATTGGGAATTAATTGGGCCTCTTCCTTACTTCCTTCACAGGTGTTACCAATGATACTAATTAAGGCTCTGTTCCATTTAGTGTGGCATAGTGGTTGTCTAATTTTCAAGGACCCCCATAACTCTCAGAGTTACACACCCACCATAAGGGGCCATTTGGGAACCAAAATGGAGTGTTTCTAGTGAGCCAAAATGCACGATATCAGCACCCTGACCAGAATGGAACAGAGCCTTCATTAGTATCATTGGTAACACCTGTGAAGGAAGAAGAGGCCCAATTTCTTTCCAATATGGCTGCTGTGCATAGAGCCTATTGTACTGAAGTGATGGCTTTATGTTCCTCATTGACTCAAATATTATGTCAAATATAATGACCCCAAGGGGGGTGCTTGAGGTGGTTTCCAGGGGGGTCCCCAGCACAATTATTTAATAATAAAGTAAACTACTTTAACCCTATTTTATACTTTGGCTATTCGAAAATAGCAGATATACAAGCTCACAAGGTGCCGCATTGCAGAAAGTTGTGAGCTTGGAGATCTGCTATTTCTTTGCATGTTTTGAAAAATCTTTAAAAATTTAGAATAAGTTTGAACATTTTTAGCAACTCAAATCTTCGCTTTATGGGGTCCCTGGGACCCTGGCACACACACACAATTTGAGGGCTCCCTTACAACAAATGTTTGAGAACCACTGGTTTAAAACTATGCGTGTCCTGAGAAGTGGTGTAAAGTAACCAAGTTACTTTACTCAAGTACTGTACTTAAGTACAATTTTGAGCTATTTTGTATTCTTTACTGGAGTATTTCCAATTTTCAGTACTTTTACCTCTACTTCACTACATCTCAGAGGCTATTGTACTTTTGCTCCACTACAATTATTTGAAAACCTTTAGTTCCTAGTTACTTTGAAGATTTTGATTATTATTACTAAACATACATTACCCATTTCATCCCTATAAGCAGTACATTTAGGCCATTTGAAAACAGCGGAGCTTGTAGATCTGCTATTTTCCAAAGAGTTTTTATACATTTGAAAACTTGTGAAATGGGACATTCTGCACAATGAGCACTTTCTACTTTTCGTACTTTAAAGTACATTTGATACCAATGCTTTTGTACTTTTACTCAAGTGCATTTTGAATTCCAGACTTTTACTTGTAACAGAATATTTCTACAATGCAGTATTGATACTTTTACTTAAATAAAACATGTGAGTACTTTTTCCACCACTGAGTGTCAAAGTGCGCAAAGATTGGCACTCTCTCTCTGGCTTCACTCCACCGAGTTTGAAAAGCGAGACGGATCTAGTTGTGTGAACGTCCCAGTACAGCTGGTCTGAGTAGACTTGTGGAGACTGGTCACACAGTGCAGTGGTCGGCCTAACTGGATAACCTAATTACATGGCCATTCATTAGCCATGAATGTGTGTGTGTGTGTGTGTGTGTGTGTGTGTGTGTGTGTGTGTGTGTGTGTGTGTGTGTGTGTGTGTGTGTGTGTGTGTGTGTGTGTGTGTGTGTGTGTGTGTGTGTGTGTGCATGTGCACGTTTCAAAGAAAAAAATAGTTGGCTTGTCCCTCTCGTCTTTGACTGTGATGGATGGGGACAGATCTTATGTTTGCCTGTTGGTCCAGCCATCCATCCATCCATCCATCCATTCACCCTTTCATCCGGTCTCCACTTCCATTACGTCGTTCCCCAGCTGTACCCCTCCCTCTTTTTGAGTTCTTCTTTGATATGTCCAAAGCCCCATGAAAAGCAGCTCTAGAGGCATGAAGCTGCTGTGAAAAAGGCCTAAAGCCACCTCATGTCTAATGATCTGAATCAATAGAGTCTGTCTGGACCTTTTAAATGGACATTCAAATGCCAAACACAGACAGACAGACAGACAGAGAGAGAGAGAGAGAGAGAGAGAGAGAACGTTCTGTTTCCTGGAAACAGATGGCTTTGCAGAGTGGAACAAGTTCCAACCATATGAAACCTTCAGTGTCCGTGTTCTGGAGGCGAACATTTGGCCCCCGAAAAATTGCGTATCTTATAGATCAGATTTATTTTGCTTAAAATATTTGGTGTAAAAGGAAAGTGAAGAGCCTTGGGGGACCACAGTATCTTCAGTGTCTGTCGGGTGGGAACCATATGTCCAAAACTGTTACTTTTCAAAAATGGCAAAAGTAGCAGATCTGCGAGCTTGTAGATTTGCAACTTTTGATGCTTTTGTGCGATGCTGTAGTGTGATCAAGTAGGGTTCTGCCCGACAGCAACAATATAGAGGTGAAGTAGTTAGAGGGGGTACGGTGGCGCAGTCGTTAGCGTTGTCGCCTCACAGCTAGAATGTCCTGAGTTCGATTCCTGCCGGAGACGCTGTGGGCGTTGGGGTTGTGTTCTCCCAAAGGGCCTTTCTGTGTGGAGTTTGCATGTTCTCCCCAGATACCCTCACAAAAAAACATGCAGTAATCCTGGTCTCCTTCCGCTACGTCCCACCGGGGAAACTCACCCCTGTCAGGTGATAAGAAGCGGCCTGGTCACTCCACATGCGTTGAAGGAAGCATTAGCTCAGTTCGAGACTCTACCCAGGCTGGGAGAGGGAGAGTAGCGCCCAGGATTACAAGCTTGGGCATTGGCACTGGGTGAAAAATGGGTTACAAAATCGTGGGATAAAAAGGTAGAAAAAGTTATACTGTATGTTCCACTGTTGAATTTATTCTTGCACACATCTTAAAACAAGCTAGGTTCCGTAATCTGCAGGACCACGGGTAGACTGTATGGGTTGTCATTATTCTTCTTCTGAACACACACACACACACACACACACACACACACACACACACACACACACACACACACACACACACACACACACACACACACACACACACACACACACTGCCCCCACAGATTGAAACAAATGACTTGGACTGCACACAGTGGAAACATACTGCCGCAGCGTGGAAAGAAAGAGCCAGTGATTATTTGTAGATTAATTTCCCTCTCTCCATGGAGCTGAAATATGGTACACTGTCAATGAGGAGAGTTTCCCCAAATGACACTGCTGGGATTTCCTCGGCATCCTGAGATGTTCCATTTAGTGCAGGAACTGTGGTAAATAGCATGTCCACTCACTGGCACACAGTGAGGATCCTCAGGGTTTAATTTAATTCTGAGAGAGTTTAACGGGTTCATTTGTGTCTTTTTCCTTTTTACACTCGAGGTTAAAGGGATAGTTCACCCCCAAAATGACTTTTCTATCGATTAGTCAGCCCATGGAGACTTGAATTCATGGATATTTTTGAGTTTTTGTCTTGTTCCTAAGCCAATAATTTGATGACCGGCAGCGGTTCCGGTAGGAGACACAAAGAGTCTCTTTTGTGTCTCCTACTGCCGGTAACTATGTAACTTCTCTTATTCTTCTACCCCGGATTTGAACCCGGTCTCCTGAGCAAGTGCTGATATTTTTCAATCTTGACCATCAGGTCAAAATTCGTGTCAGATCCTGTTTCTAGGTGACCTTTGACACGATCTAAATGTCTCAATAGAAGAGCAGGGAGACAAAATACAACCACCCCCATTGTATAATTATACTGTATTAACATACTCTACCATACAGATTGGACAAAATTATATTTTATTCATTAAAAAAACGTAGTGCCGCTTTAAACAACTCTGAACACTATGTTTTGTGAATGTCTGCCTCCGACACTCGTGCCAATATGACACAAGCACCAGCAATGCACTGGGAATGTATTTATTTAATTATTTTAAAGTTATTTACGTACCATAATAATAACTTTATCGCCGTTTTAATAGACAGCGGAGCTACCATAAGTGTCGCCAAACATACTACTAAAATAGATGTTACCCAGTGGGCCTTTAAATCAACACAGACTTTAGTTGTTGTGACTAACGCACGCACGCACGCACGCACAGTGGTGAGTAACTAAGTATATATTCTCAAGTATTGTACTTAAGTAAAAGTTTGAGGTATTTGTACTTTTACTTCTACTCCACTACATCTCAGAGGCAAATATTGTACTTTTTTACTCCACTACAATTATTAGAAAACTTTAGTTACTAGTTACTTTGCAGAAATAAATGATTACATTATAAAGCATACATTAACCACTTTAGCCGTATTTTATACATACTGTAGGCTATTTGGAAATAGCCGATCTACAAGCTCACAACTCATCGCAACACAACGCGTTGTGAACTTGTAGATTTGCTATTTTCAAACATTTGAGTACTTTTACTTTTGGTACTTTAAGTATATTTTGATGCCAATGCTTTTGTACTTTTACTCAAGTTACATTTACACACACACACACACACACACACACACACACACACACACACACACACACACACACACACACACACACACACACACACACACACACACACACACGCCAGTCTTGTTAGAAGAAATCCTCCTGGGCATTGGTTACGGTATGGCAACCATTTCCTTTTCATCTCGGCGTGGTTTGTTTGCTTTGGTGTGTCCATCCTGGGGGCTTTGCTTTGAGAGGCCGGCGTTGTTGGGAAACACTGATTGTGTGATGCTGACTGAGCTGAGCCCTGCCCCCTCCTCTAAAGGGCCATGCCAGGCTCCTCCTGTCTGTTACACCGGGGCTTGTGCCTCATTCATTATGCTCATTCCACCCCAGATTTGGCACAAACATGGGGATGAATTCATTCTACTATTATGCCACCAAAAATGTGGAATGCCCTTCCCAGTGGTGGAAAGTAACTAAGTACATTTAAGATCCACTACATCTAAGATCCAAATATTGTACTTTTACTCCACTACAATTATTGGAAAACTTGAGTTAGTAGTTACTTTTGATTATTACAAAACATACATTAACCACTTCAGCCCTCGGCTATACTGTATACATTTCGGCCATGTGAAAATAGCCGATCTACAAGCTCACAATTTTATGCATTTGAAAACTTGTGAAATGGGACATTCTGCATAATGAGTACTTTCTACTTTGGTACTTTAAGTACATTTTGATACCAATACTTTTGTACTTTTTCTCAAGTCAATTTTGAATTACGGACTTTTACTTGTAACGGAGTCTTTCTACATTGCAGTATTGGTACTTTTACTTAAGTTAAGTAAGAAATGTGCATACTTTTTCCACCACTGCTATTATGCCACCAAAATGTGGAATGCCCTACCACCAGCCATCAAAAAGTGTGACTCAACCCTCCTTTAAAACTGCCATAAAAGAGCACCTGTCTGCAATTTCCAACTGGACCAAGTCTTCTAGCTTGCCAAAATAAATGACCCCCCTAAATGACCCCCTACTGTTTTTCTGTAAACATACTTTTACTGCTCCTAGTATTGATGATTTCTTGTGTAGTATTGTATGTCTTTATGTCTTGATGAATTGAATACACATGGACCACAATGGAAACAAGCCCTCAGGGCTTTTTGTGTTATCCTTTTAGCATTATTGTATAACTGTACCACTGCTACTTTTTGCAACCTTGTTAAGAAAGTATTCAATCAACTGGTTGGAATAACGTGTTCCTTCCACGCGCTATACGTCCTATCGAGGAAACTCCCCCCTGTCAGGTGATAAGAAGTGGCCTGCTCACTCCTCATGTCTTGAAGGAAGCATGAGCTCAGTTCGGGGCTCTCCCCAGGCTGGCATAGGGAGAGTAGCGCCCAGGATTACAGCTTAGGCAACTGGCACTGAAAAAATGGGGTACAAAAATCGTGGGATAAAAAAAAAATATATAAAAAAAAGTATACCTGGTCCGTACGACCAGGTATCGAATCCACCACGCGTATATGGGGGGTCATGATACCGCCATACGACGAGATATGAATCGGGCCCTTTCCCTGTCGATTAAGACGTGGGCTGGACATTTCACACACACACACACACACACACACACACACACACACACACACACACACACACACACACACACACACACACACACACACACACACACACACACACACACACACACACACAGGCTGCTCACAGGCTGCTCACACACTGGCCAGTGTAAACACAAGGCCCCTCTTGTCTCCCAAACTGACTCACTCGCCCGCTCCGCAGTGCACCCCGCCTCGCTCTCTCTCTCTCTGCAGCAGCAGTGAGTGTGTGTGTGTGTGTGTGTGTGTGTGTGTGTGTGTGTGTGTGTGTGTGTGTGCATGTGGAGAGGAGACTCCCCTGACCGAGCACTGACTTGGTTGTTAATGTGAATTATTATTATTGATTGGAGGAGTCAGATGTTCCACTGTGCGAGTGCGAGAGTCCATTCTTCAATTATTCATCCATTTCATTTAATTCCTTAATGATGAGCCAGCCTGCCTGCCTGGCGTGAGAGCTAAATGAGTGAATATGATTGGATAATAAGGAAGAGAAGAGTGCATCGACTTTATTGTCCACTAAAGTGGAAAATGTGCTTTTAGCGTTTTTGCCCCGAGTCCAATAAGTGTTTAACAACACGTGGAGAAGAAGTGCAGCGGTCAGCAGCCCTGTGTGCACTCCTCTGGACTCCAAGAAATTCAACATACTGTATCATTTTATACACTGACTAGAAGTCCTGAACTTTTTTTGGTTGCAGTGTTTATTGCTTGTGTATTAATAATCAATAATCTAATCTAATTGTATGTTATCAACTCAATTTATCCTCTGTTCTTTCTATGGCTTAAAGTTAGTCTCGCTCGCTTATACAGTCACCTCTCGCACAAGTATAAAGTATACCGTTAAAGAATAAACAAATGAAAACGGTCGCTTATCTGGCAATACCAGCACTTTTGCTGCCACGGAGGGCACGTGAAAACGGTCTCTCCCATTGCCATTCCAGCAAGTTATGCTAATTATTTTGCCAGTAAAATACTGGCACTGTAGGCACTGTTTTATTTTTTGTATCAGATACTTTCTTCCCCTTTCTGTCTCTTCAATGTACATGTTATCCATTTGTAACTCTGAGTGTACCTACAGTACACCAAAAAAAATTGGTTACATTTGTACCCTCTCAGAGTTAAATCACAGATTTAATAGACATCTGCTCCCATCTGTTGCCACTTTGTAGTAAAGTAAGATGCATCATTAAAATGAAAGGGTGGTTTTGGGTAATTGACCATGTCAGTGTGATTACAATGTTGGTATGAGTTGCAGACATTGGTTGTCCAGCTTCTTTTAACCAATCTGGACCTTTATATGAGTTATACTGTATGGGCGGCAGTGGCTCAGGAGATAGAGTGGGTGTTTGGGAATTGGAAGGTCCAGTTCGATCCCCAGCAGCTCCTCCTGGCTTATAGTGTTGAGCAAGAAGACAGTGAATCCTGATGACTCACTCTCAAGTTGAATCAACATCATCACATAATCATCATCATCAACATTTGACACAAAGGGGAGTCAAACGGGTGCTGCATGGTCAAACCTGTCCCGAAACGTGTCACCCGTTTGACTTAACAGGTGTGAGAAGAATGCATTGGAAAGGCCCTAACTACAGTATAAGCGCCATTATTTACAATTTAATCTGTGTGTGTGTGTGTGTGTGTGTTTATATGTATCCTACTGTATGAATCATTTTTCCGCGCCATGCAGCGACCCAACAATTTGTGACTTTTCACCAAGTGGACACACGCACACACACACACGCGCGCGCGTGCACACACACACACACACACACACACACACACACACACACACACACACACACACACACACACACACACACACACACACACACACACACACACACACACACACACACACACACACACACACACACACACACACACACACACACACACACACACACACACACACACACACACACACACACACACACACACACACACACACACGTTTGCCAACTTGGACAAACTCCATTTTCCTTTTCCTTTACCCTACTTTCTCTTGGCTAGCGGTGCATTCAGCTCTGGCACAGGGCATGCTTGGTGATGTATTAGTTTTCTCTGTGTTCCCTTTCTGCTGCAGAGCCAACCAGAGCTCTTCACATGGGTGTGACTCACAGGTAGTTCAGTGGTTCCTCAAAGTGCGGTCCTAGGACCCTCAGGGGTTTAACCCTATGTTATACTACAGGAACTGTTTTTAAACAATTAGAAAAACATTGACAATGATCGGTACCAGTAATCTAAATTAATAATAGTAATTTATAAACGTGAAAATGTAATTATAGTGATAAAGAGAAAAGGATCGATAGTGGGATCGATAAGGGGATCAAAAAACGTTCAAAAATGGATAATCCCCATCCCTATCATATTGCAGAATTATTTTATCTCAGAGGATATTATGTAAAAAAAGAATGAATGTGGCACACTGGTTGGTGAATAGTTAAAAAAAATGTTGTCAAACCCTGAAGGCGACGATACTGTTTGACACAAATTAATACATGCGGGCATCACTTATAAAGGGTATGGGACACAGGTGAACCAATGTTCAATAGGTATGAGCAATATGGGTGACCAGTACTGGGGAAGTTACTTTCAAAATGAATTGCATTGTTACTTATTGCTATATAAATTCCTGTGTCATACTGTAAAAAATGTGGAACAGATATTTGTTAAATGATGCAACTGGACTCAAATCACAACAGATTTTTGGTAGATGTTTATTTGATTAAAAGAGTATTTTGCACATATAATTGTCTTTTCAGAACTCAGAGCAAACTTTATCAGTCATATTACAGCATAATGTTTATCTCAGAAGAATATGTCAAAAGATAGTGAATGTGACACACTGGTTGTTGAATAGTCACTAGTAGGTAAATAGTCACAGACTGACGACCATGTGGTTACAATGTCTCTGGTTTGATTCCAGTCAGAGTCATGTGTTGTATGTCTTTCTACACTCAGCTTCCTGTCACTTGACACACTAAGAAGACTAAAGGAACACTTGCACACTAACATAACAAAGTTAATGTCCACAGAGGTTTGGCAGATGCAAAAATGTTAATCTTTAATGATAGTGTCCTATTTGTAGGGACAAGATAGTCAATCAGTGGATCATTCATGATCAATGAGACATGTCCTCAGGGGTTTAACCCTATGTTATACTACAGGAACTGTTTTTAAACAATTAGAAAAACATTGACAATGATCGGTACCAGTAATCTAAATTAATAATAGTAATTTATAAACGTGAAAATGTAATTATAGTGATAAAGAGAAAAGGATCGATAGTGGGATCGATAAGGGGATCAAAAAACGTTCAAAAATGGATAATCCCCATCCCTATCATATTGCAGAATTATTTTATCTCAGAGGATATTATGTAAAAAAAGAATGAATGTGGCACACTGGTTGGTGAATAGTTAAAAAAAATGTTGTCAAACCCTGAAGGCGACGATACTGTTTGACACAAATTAATACATGCGGGCATCACTTATAAAGGGTATGGGACACAGGTGAACCAATGTTCAATAGGTATGAGCAATATGGGTGACCAGTACTGGGGAAGTTACTTTCAAAATGAATTGCATTGTTACTTATTGCTATATAAATTCCTGTGTCATACTGTAAAAAATGTGGAACAGATATTTGTTATGTGATGCAACTGGACTCAAATCACAACAGATTTTTGGTAGATGTTTATTTGATTAAAAGAGTATTTTGCACATATAATTGTCTTTTCAGAACTCAGAGCAAACTTTATCAGTCATATTACAGCATAATGCTTATCTCAGAAGAATATGTCAAAAGATAGTGAATGTGACACACTGGTTGTTGAATAGTCACTAGTAGGTAAATAGTCACAGACTGACGACCATGTGGTTACAATGTCTCTGGTTTGATTCCAGTCAGAGTCATGTGTTGTATGTCTTTCTACACTCAGCTTCCTGTCACTTGACACACTAAGAAGACTAAAGGAACACTTGCACACTAACATAACAAAGTTAATGTCCACAGAGGTTTGGCAGATGCAAAAATGTTAATCTTTAATGATAGTGTCCTATTTGTAGGGACAAGATAGTCAATCAGTGGATCATTCATGATCAATGAGACATGTGCAACAAATGTAGGATAATATATAATCTAATGTTAAAGAACAGCATGGTTGGTTACTAGAAAACAGCACAATGCAACATAATAAATCAAGCAATAATTACCTAAAAACAAAATATAATGAAGGAAATTGCTCAGTTAAACCTTTTGAGATGTATTCAATGTGGTGATTCTATATTTTATGAGCAAACTGTGTAGAAATACAACAGTAAAATAATCATATTAGTCTAATATATGTACATTATAGTAAAGTACCCCGACTCCCCAACAGAGTCCATTTGGTTTGTACACTCTTCAAAGTTAAATTGACACTTAGATTGTGTAGTTAATGATGATGATGAAGATGATGAGTATCATGATGAAGTCATCACAGATCAGAGTGTTGCTTTAGGAGACACTTGTTCATGTTGACCGTCCTCGACCACAACATAATCATATAGATTCTAACATTGACAGGTATTACTTTAGGACCACAATGGAAACGAGTCCCCAGGACTCTTTTGTGTAATCCTTTTAGCCTAAATGTTTCACTGTACCTCTGTGCTGTTTACAATTTTTGACTAATAAAGTATTCCATCCAATCAATTAATTATCATCATCATCATCATCATCATCATCATCATCATCATCATCATCATCATCATCATCATCATCATCATCATCATCATCATGTCTAACTACGTTGTTACAGAGTTACACTAACCATCCCTGGTAACATCTTCAGAGAACCACCATGACCAGTGTGAATGTATGGAAAGAGTGTGTCAGTGAAAGTGTGTGTGAAGGTGTGTATGTGTGTGTTTACTATGTTAGTATCAGGATCAGAGAACGACAGCTTTCCTTCATTCCAGTCCAGCTGGACACTGATCCTCTGAGGTTTCTGCTTCACTGAGAGATCAGTGACTGACCCTGGTGAGGAGTGTGCTGTGTATTTACCTTCCTTTAACCTTACTCTCCAGAATTTACCCGTTTTGTCTCCCTTTCTCTGAGAGGACTCTGCAAACACACCTACTGACCAGCGTGCATTGTCTCTAACCTCAACATCCCAGCTGTGAGTCCCTGAGTTAAAGACTTGAGAACCCAGGACGAAACCATAGTGGTCAAACCTCTCTGGGTTGTCAGGAAGCTGCTGTTTCTTTCCCCATCTTACAATGGTCAGATCATCAGACAGGATGTATACTGGATGGGCAGTGTTGGGGTCCAGAATGACAGGAGTGTAGAAGACAATGTCCTTCATCTTGTCCCAGACTCTGAAGGTCAGGTTGCTCAGGTGTTTGGTCACGTCTATCAGTGCTCCTGAGACCGGCTGTGGGTCCTGCAGTGTGAACTGGACTCTTTCCATTGTGGTCTTGTAGTTCTGCAGGAATGAGACATGTTTGGCTCTCAGCTCCTCCTCTATGGCTCTGATTTTGTTTGAAAGGGTTGATATGTCTCTGTTTAGACCCTCAATCTTCTCCTTCATCATCTGACTCTTCTGCTGCTCTTCCTCTCTCAGTACTGCAATCCTAGCCTCCTCTTCCTCTTGTAGAAACTGACACATCTTCTTAAACTGTTCTTTAATCTGAATCTCTGTGTGCTGGGTCTGGAACTGAATGTGTTCTGCTGTTTGATCATAGTTTGTTTTAGCTTTATTAAAGACCTCCAGTTTCTCCTGTAAAGACTTCATTGATTTCTGGACGTCCTTCTTGTGATCAAGTGCAGCTTCAGCGATGGGTCTGAATCTGTGGTCGGTGTGTTTTTTAGCATCTCGAAACACAACACACACTGGCTGTTGACATTCCAGACAGAACAGTTTGAGTTTCTCAGCATGCAGACTGCAGAGAACCTCAGACCCTGTTGAAGCTTTCTGATGTCTCTCCTGTATGAAGTCCTCACACACGTTCTTCAGAGCCAGGTTTCTGGGTGGATCCATTGAATGTCTCTTCTTACAAACTGGACATTCCTTTATTTTCTTCTCTCTCCACCATTTTTGCAGACAGTCTTTACAGAAGCTGTGGCTACAGGACAGGAGAACAGGATCTTTAAAGATGTCACAACACACAGGACAGGAATAATTCTCTTCAGGGTGAGACAACTTGGAAGCCATTTGGTCTCTGAGTGAAGCTACAGTACAGACACACTGTTCAAGACGGGAAATCAGCCAGTCAGTGGTGGTAACACTCTCTCCTCTAGAATGTTCCCTGAAGTTTACTTTCACTGCAAATGCTGGTTCTTGCTAAAGTCCATTCAGGTGACAGTCAGCAGCAGGTTCAAGTGGTCTGGGTCAGTATTCCCTCCTGTTGCTGTAGACAGACAGTCTGTCCTCCCTCACTGGAAGTTGTGTTTGATCTGAAGCTGAATCTTATTGTTCGTCTTTGTGTGTCTTCAGTGAGGAGAGTCAGAATAACAACCTTTTACCTGGTTTCTGTCACATGAGTCTGGCAAAGGGTGGAGCTATCGCACACACACGCACAGACACACGCACACGCGCACGCGCACGCGCACGCGCACGCACACGCACACACACACACACACACACACACACACACACACACACACACACACACACACACACACACACACATAAACAAGAAGTTGAAGTGTAATTTTTTTTTAACACAAATCCTCTCTTATAAGGCCCCCCCCGCATAAAATCATTTATGATGGGGGGGGGGGGGGGGCAAATACATACAGTCGCTACCACCAAACTGTTACTTTTCAGGATTCAAATAAAAAATGTCAAACATTGCACATCAACCAGCTCAAAAGCTTTGAGCTTGTAGATATTAAAGCTATTTTTTAAATTCTTTTGTGTGATGCTGTGTGATCAAGCAGGGCGTTAATTTACGAAAAATACAAGAAGTTAAAATATGGAGATAAGAGGTTGATCTGCCCGATTATTGGGGGTCCACCATGGCATGAAAATGCTTGAGAACCACTGCGGTGGCTCCTCTGTGTGTTTCCCCCTCCTCCGCTCCAGAACCACCAGAGAGCGTTCACATGGCTGACTCACAAGACCCAAACGTGAGGCAGGCACATGCAAAAACCTTTCCCACAGTGTGTGTGTGTGTGTGTGTGTGTGTGTGAAAAGTTTGGCAAGTATTGGTCTTATTGGTCAACAACAGGTTTGCGTGTGTGTGTGTGTGTGTGTGTGTGTGTGTGTGTGTGTGTGTGTGTGTGTGTGTGTGTGTGTGTGTGTGTGTGTGTGTTGTGTGTGTGTGTGTGTGTGTGTGTGTGTGTGTGTGTGTGAGAGAGAGAGAGACCGTGATGTGAAATAATAAAGTTGATTATTCCACCTAGGTTGAAGTCATGTCCTACCATGTAACTTTTTCAGTTAAAAGTTTGTATATCTTTTTTCACTGGAAGAGTAGTATTAAATAAAAAAATAAAAAAATCTTAGTTGTTATTTAGTAACCTAACGTGTGCTTGCTTAACATCTGGGGGCAACGGCAATATAGTCTTAAAATATATATATATTTTTTTTAAAGGCAGTGATTTGAGACGCAAAATAAGGTTTTATTGTCAGATACTCCCTAGATTAGAAAGTAGACACTCTGAGAATGCGGGTTATTGGTAGACACTTCCTAATCAGGCTTTCAGCGCTTCAGGTGGGCTCTTTAAATCCTCGTTGTTTTCGCCCTCCCCCTCCCCCCCACACACCTGCAGGAGACAGGCAGGTGTTTGATACAACAAGCTCCAGTCTGTTATATTTGGATGTAAAAGAGTGGAATTAACAACTTGTTATGTAACATTACACCACATGGAAGTTGGGTGGATTTGTCAGTATTTCCAGGCAGTGAAAACTGCAAAAAGATGTATGTGTGGAGGGCTGCAGGCAGGTGGAAGAGAAGTTAAAATATCTTCATGATGAACTGCATTGAGTTTATTCTCCTGGTGAGTTACAAGCTAGCTGCTTTAGCGCTAGCATTAGGCCACTGAATTGTGTTTTATTATTATTTTACTTGGTAAAGCAAAAACGAGTCAGGATAAAGCATTTCTGTGTGCATAGAAGTGAATGTTGTATTGAGCTGTGTGTGTGTGTGCGTGCGTGCGTGTGTGTGTGTGTGTGTGTGTGTGTGTGTGTGTGTGTGTGTGTGCGTGCCTGCATGCGTGCCTGTGTGTTTCAGTTATGGTTAAATCTGATGTGTACTGGTAGGCTATGTGTTGTTTAAAAATGGCACCAGTTAGAGAGGACAAAATACATGCACATAACTATGTATATAGAAGAGAAACATGTTTACTATTCTGCTATTTATTTGTTTCACCTTCAAGTAGCTCAAAGTGTGCAGTGACCAGTGTTTAGAAACAACCAAGACAGTCTCATATGGGACCAGCTTTCTTTTTCTCTTACTTTCTTCCAGTGTTAATTTTGTCGACTAAGACTAAAATACTACGGTTTTGATATTTAGTCGATTAAGACTAGACTAAGACTAAACAATTTTCAGAAGATTAAAATAGGACTAGAACTAAATGGTGTGTTATTCAAAAGACTAAGACTAAATCAAAATTTGCTGTCAAAATTAACGCTGCTTTCTTCCTGCTTTGCAGGGGGACCCCTTCGACCCCTTCCTCTTCATTATAGTCCTGCACTATGCTGCTGCTCCTGTTACTTAGGAGGAGTTAAATGCTGATAACACAATTAACTGTAGGCTATATGCAAATATACAGTGACAAAGCTGTAGAGTGCAGCCTATATTATTATTATGATTAATGCCTGCCCTAAAGAAGTCCCAGGCCACTGTGCTACACCAGAATGCTATGTGCAGTACTTCAACCAGTATGAACTTCACCAACAAGCATCTGAACGGTGGGCTAAGGGTGAGTGAGAAGATGGCAGCCAGGAGAATGAGGCTGGTCACCGGTCAGTTCCATTGACACCGGGAGCTCCCAGCAGGGGAGGAATATACTGGTCAAGCTATAGTGCGTGCCAACGTCTCTCTAGTAGCTGCAGACATACTTTATACCCCCCAAAGATGTCCGCCACTACCAAATGACACTTGTTGACGCCCCCTTCAGGATTTTTGGCACGCACTATAACCAGATGTATGGAGGATGGAGATGACTGGAGTCGTCGCTGGAAGGCTTGTCCGTGGGCAAACTAGAGATTGGTGTGTTCTAACCGCACGCGGATGCCACATAGTCGGAGAAAAGGTCTGTCGGATTATCGCATGCCTCCCCTCTAGTTTGACCCTGGCCATCGATTGATTACACAACTGATGAAGTCAAGTAGAAGACGGCTCAAGGTAGGAACCTTGTGTGTTTTTTTGTTTGTCTCTCTTTGCTGCTGCTGCTGCTGCTTGTGTTGTATATTGTGTGCAAATGTGATTCAAGCTGTTGCTCTATTGCTGTCATATTGTGTTGTATGCTGTCTGTGTGCTAATGTGATTCAAGCTGTTGCTCAATTGCTGTCATTTTTTGGGACCCAATGACTGGGTGGCAATGCTCAGTGACGGTGACTGTTTCTGGCTCTGGAATGGAAGTCTGATGTGAATCTACAGTGTGTCTGTTGTGTTGTGGTTGTTGTTGAAGGTAGTGAGTTGTGACAGTATGTGGGTGGCTCTTGGTCTCTTCAAGTTCAATTAGCCTATGTCTGAGTTTGCTACTTCCTTTAAAGTTTTTTTTTTTTGCTTTGATATAACAGCCTTCAATTCCAAATCTTCATTTGAAATATTTCTTCTATATAGCATGAGGAACCGTTCAATGGACAGGTGGGGTGGCGCCATCTTGAGAGTTTTTTTTCCCCCAGCTATTACTTTCAATGGCGTGACGTCACGTTCTCTTTCTAAATAGTGACCACAATTCCAGCATGGTTGGAAGTTGTTAAGAAGTGATAGAACTGAAACTTGTTTAGAATCATGTGGTGTATCATGTGAACGCTCAGTATATTCCCTAGCAACAAGCTACACATTCTGTCTGCTTCTCCTCCACCTGTCCTACAACTTTATTTAGCATATGTAACTGTGTGTGTGTGCGTGCGCGCGCGTGTGTGTGTGTTGTCTCTGGCAGCCGGCCTCAGTGCTGAACTCTGGCAGACCTTGTCACAGTAGAAAAGAGTTGGACCCCCACTACCCCATTCAGACCCAACACACACACACACACACACACACACACACACACACACACACACACACACACACACACACACACACACAGATGTATGATAAGTAGATGTCTCATGTCTGTAGATTGAATGTTAGGATAATGTGCTACAGTATGATTCACTGTGTGTGCGCGCGCATGTGTGTGTGTGTGTGTGTGTGTGTGAAAGCTGACCTCTCCCGGTAGCTCCGTACCCAGGGGACGTCCCAGCGAGCGGTCACAGGATGGAGAAAGGAAGGGCAGGGGGTGGGGGAGGCGGGAGTGGGGGGGTCCCCTGATGTGATTGGGCCCCTCACGGTGGAGGTCCGACAGGGATCAAAAACATTCCTCATCCGTCACTCTTCTATTCTCAGGCATTAAGAATATGCGCCTCCATCTTTATCCACTTGAGTGGTGTCAAAAAAATGTTTAAAAATAGGCGATCTACAAGCTCACACAACCTGTCATGCCATTGCCGTGAAAAATAGGCATTCTACAAGCTCACAACCTGTGGCAGCGGTGGCCTAGTGGTTAGAGGGGCGGCCTTGATACCGGAAGGTCCCTAGTTCGATTCCCCAATTCATCACATCAATCATGAATCACCGCTGAATAGCCCTTGAGCAAGGCTTCCATGCAGGGTCCGGCTGGAAACAAGCTTCGTGCTTAGTCCGACACCCTGGGTAAACAACAAACTTTGCTTTGCTTTGTCATGCCATTGCCGTGACGTGTTGTGAGCTTGTAGATCAGCTATTTTTGAAAACATTTTCTTATTATTTTTTTGGGGTTGTTCTGAATGGAACCAGGAACTTGCTGATCAGGGCATTTTGCACTCATATGGTATCTGCACCCTAACCACTTGGCTATTGGGTCGCCCATTTTTTACAATTTGTTAAAATGTTGGCCTATGCTACATTTGAAGAAAAATGTAGTCGGGACAACATTCACCACAAAAACACTGTGGTGAGGTTTCTGTCGATATGAACCAATCAGATCTCACCCAAAAAAAAAGCTATTAAAATACGCGATCTAGCGCATCGACCGTCCGCTCTGGTTTTTAGCTGCGGTGGACTCGGGTCGATGGAGTTAAGATTTCTTTCTACTGTACCACTCATCCTAGGATATAATAATATCAAATAAAAGGTGAGAAAAAGGTAGTCCGGGATGCCGTAGACTGCACTGCCTAGAATAGTGGCTGTTTTCTGTCAAATGTCTTCATTTCTTGTCACACCAACCCCTGCTCTGCCATGACTAATTTCAGGGCTATATGATTTATTATTCAGTCTTCTAAGTTCTAAGTTCTCTGCTCTGGTGGCTGAGCGCGAGCCACCATTGTCTGCTTTTTGAAATGAACCAACTGCCCGCTGATTTTCTTCTCTGTGCTCGGTTAGGAAAATATGGAGAGCACTTCTTTTGTGTGTCTATTGGTGCTTATAGAATACACACACACACACACACACACACACACACACACACACACACACACACACACACACACACACACACACACACACACACACACACACACACACACACACACACACACACACACACAGTACTGTACTTAAGTAAAATTGAGGTATTTGTACTTCACTTGAGTACATCCAATTTCCAATACTTTACTTCTACTCCACTACATCTACAGGCAAATATTGTACTTTTACTCCACTACAATTATTTGAAAACTTTAGTTACTAGTTACTTTGTAGATTTTGATTATTATTGGAAAACATTACCCACTTAAGCCCCATATACATTTCGGCCAAAAAAAAAAATAGCAGATCTACAAGCTCACAATGCGACGCATTGTGAGCTGGTAGATCTGCTATTTTCAAAACATTACATTTTTTATACATTTGAAAACTTGTGAAATGGGACATTCTGCATGATGAGTACTTTTACTTTTGGTACTTTAAGTTTAGTTATTTTACGCAAGTACATTTTGAATACTGCACTTTTACTTATAACAGAGTATCTCTACATGATGGTATTGATACCTTTACTTAAGTCAAAATTTAGTACTTTTTTCGCATGCACGCACACTTGCGCACGCACGCACACGCACTAGAGGTGGATTTGATGTGAAGCAGTTGTATTTCCATCATTGAGCGAATGATTTAGTGAGAAGGAAATACCTGTGATTACAGAAATATACTGTGGTATTTTCCTATGAGTTAAATGACCATTTAAGAGTTTTTATTTCCATGTGAACGCTGCGGGAAGGTTGGCGCAACACACACATACTGTATAAAAATGTGACACACACACGCACGCACACTCAACATACACAAAAACACACACATGCACAAATCAACTTTGTCTTTGACTTCAACTTTATTGTCACATGATCACGTCTTTACAGGCATGAAGAAGTGGGTGAAATTGCTTTTCTTACAAGCTCCGCCATTTGTACTTTTCAGGAAAGGGAAGACAAATAGAGATAGATGGAAAGAACAAGGAAAACATATTCAAATATTCCAGAAATGAGTACAGTGAATTACATAAACAAACAGGTCCAGATATTCCAGACAGTCCCATGTTTATGTTCGTGTTTATTCAGCTTTCAGCATGATCACAGATCAGTTTAAAAAGACAGGTGCCATTAAAAACACTGAATTATTTTTCTTTTTATCTAAAAATCTATTAACCTAAAACACTAATCTAAAATCCATTATCATTTAAGGGTCTGCACGTGTATGGCATTGGTGGTTTCTTGTATCTCTCAGTTCGGCATGCTAGAGTGTCCAGGTTGTCTCCGTTCCTTGTTTGGCGACCAGAGATCTCCTTTCTGAGGCGGGGTAGCCGGTTTCTGAAGTCGGACTTAAAACAGGTTCCTGGCAAAGTCAAGACACAGTTGTGTGCGCCTCTCTGCTATAGGGTGCGTAATGTGATGGTGCGGAGAGCCTCTGTGTATCCCGAGTACCTCCGGCCAAGTATGATTTTGCAAGCCCGTGTCTGAACTCTTTCCAGTCTTTTAGCCCGGTCGACAGTCCTGATAGAGTAGAGTATACAGTACATGTATTGTATACATGGGAGTGAACGGAGGATGGGTGTAATATGAGAGTATTTTAGGCTTTTGGTCATCAGATAGATACACATGTATATATGCCTATGTGTGCATGCTTGTATGTGTAAAATCCTCATTTTTAATTCATCCATTTTTTGTACCTTTACTGTATTTCCCTGAGTCACGTCTAACTCAGAGACTGTACACATTGTTGTACAGTCTCAGAGTTACAAACCTCTAAGGGTCAATTTGGTTCCATTTGTAGACTCTCAGAGTTAAATGAACACGGAGGATTGCACAGTGTGTGTGTGTGGACCCCCCCCCCCCCCCCAAGACCCAGTTGAGCAGTAAAAAGCATTGTGGACTGGCGGGTATGTAATGGAGCCTATAGCAGCAGCAGGCATCCTCTGGAGCTTCTTGTGGGAGAGGAGAGCAAGCGAAGCGCTTTACTGGCTGCCGGTTCGGACACGACCGCTCCGGGACGGATATCACTGCCAGCCATGCCCGACCAACCAGAACCACCAAATGGACCTATCTGTCACACTCTGCTTTTCCACAGGACTGCCTTTCTTTCGCCCGCTCTTTCTTTCGCCCATTCTCTTGTTCTTTCTCTTGTTCTTTCTTTCTTTTTTTCTAACTTTCTTTCTTTTTCTTCTCCATCATCCCCCCTCCACGCACGCACGCAGGCTAGCGCGCGCACACACACACACACACACACACACACACACACACACCACACATACACACACGCACACACACACACACACACACACACACACACACACACACACACACACACACACACACACACACACACACACACACACACACACACACACACACACACACACACACACACACACACACACACAGTGTCCAGTATCCCCTCTGCCTCAGTTCGGTGCAGGTGTTGTAGAAGTGCTGGCTCATTAATCACGCTGTGACTCTTTTGGGAAGGGTTGTGTGGGATTTATTCTGGGACACACGGAGCCTTTAAAAAAATACAAAAAAACATGGAAGAAAGAAGGAAGACCCTCCCCCCGCCCCCTGTCTCTTTAACACTGCACTAAATCTCCACCTCCTCCTGTCTGTCTCTTCCTTCTTCTCTCACAGATCTACAAGCCCACAATGCGTCTCATCGCGACACGTTGTATGTGAGTGCTTGTAGCTCTGCTATTTTCGGCAAAGGTATTTTGTGTAGAGGGAAAAAGAACCTGGTCTATTAGTATAGAGACCCCTGGGGGGGACTTCAGTCAATATTAAGTAGACCTACAGTATGTAGGATTTAAAGGTCCACTATGTAACTTTTTTTTTTTGTGTGAATATGATGTTATTTTGATCAGCATTGAATTTGGATCCTGAAAAGTAACAGTTGTGGACATGATGAGGTTTCCACGCGACAGAGATGTCACGCATGTTTTATATTTTATAATGGAAGGCTGAAACCTTGCCCAAATTTAGACATAGACATGTCATAGATGGCTGACTGACGCCACAGGCTGCTTTTTTACAGTACATTGAACTCCCAAGATCCACATCGGAGCCACTCTTGTTTATTGTGCATCCTGAGATCCACGTGATTTGATTGTCTTTTCATTCCATCCGTGTCTCATCCTGGACTCATTTTCTGGAGCCCCGTCAGCTCCTATCAACAACGCGGACAGTTAATCAACAGCAGACCCAAACAGAAACATCGGGCTCGTGTTTATTGGGGAATATTTCTGTTTTGTAAATAACACTAACTCTAAACTAATTACTCTTTTAGTCCCATCCCTCCCCTCCCTCCCCTCCCTGTTTTTTTTTCCTGGTCTGCATGGCTGGCCAGAGTCCCAGTCTTTCCTCTGAGCTTGATCAGATCCAATGTGAGTGCTGGCTGTCTGCTGTCACGCACTGCTTGCTGTCACCACTGTAATTAAAGCTGTCTAATTGGAGAGGCTTCTGTCAGTTTCAGTGTGTCTGTGCGCGCGCGTGTGTGTGTGTGTGTTAGGGCTGCACGATATATCGTTATCGTTAACTCGATATGATCATGCAATATCGCAAAAGGCAACGATATGGGCGATATAAATTCCCCCATGCTCGTCCACTGCTAAAGCCAGCAACATCCCTTTCTTTTAGCCAGTGCCTAGGAAAATAAACTACCCCTCCATTTCTCTACACATCGCGTTGTTGTCAACTTGTTGAAAGCCAGTTCAACTCTGTGTGTGTGTGTGGGCTATTCATAAAATAGCAGATCTACAAGCTCAGAGTGCCGCGCTATGAGCTTGTAGATCAGCTATTTTTGAAAAATCGTGAAAATGTGTGCAAATCTTTGAATATGTCTTTGAATATTTGTTTTAAGTGAACATTTTTTAAATCAAATCTTTGCTTCTTCCTGAAACAAAATATTTTGGCGGCCAAATACATATCATTATGCACAATATATTGTGCATTTTGGTGTGTGTATGTATGTGTGTGTGTGTGTGTGTGTGTGTGTGTGTGTGTGTGTGTGTGTGTGTGTGTGTGTGTGTGTGTGTGTGTGTGTGTGTGCGACGAGCATACTGTACATGCATGTGTCAGACTGCTCCTATACCTGCTTCATAGAGCTAGACCTGCACTCGCCTTTCATTGAAAATTAATTACTTTGCGTCGTCTGAAATGTAATGTAGCCAAGCTGCCTAAAGGCTTCTGTACGAAAAGCTTGACTCAACTGTTTATGTCCATTCGTCGGATTGACGTTCGTTTTATTGAACTCTGTGATTTGCCGTGACTTTGGCATAGCATGTTCATCAAGCCAGCGCCAGCAGCGCTGTGTCGAGTCAAACGAGCGTAAACACTTGACTTCCGGACGGTCGGCCTTCAAAATAAGGGTGTACTGTACGTCCTAGGAAGGAAAGGGTTTTACTGTCAGAGAAAAGAGTGACTTGCTATTTTTTTTTCACTGTTGTAACACTTAAATATAAAATATGAAATTTAAACGATATACATATAACTTATATCGTGTCGATAGTAAGATATTTGGCATGCATACAATTTTGTCCTTTGTGCAGCCCTAGTGTGCGTGATAATAATAATCAAAATCTACAAAGCAACTAGTAACTAAAGTTTTCAAATAATTGTAGTGGAGTAAAAGTACAATATTTGCCTCTGAGATGCAGTGGAGTAGAAGTAAAAGTATAGACAATTGGAAATACTCCAGTAAAGTACAAATACCTCAAAATTCTACTTAAGTACAGTACTTAAGTAAATGTACTTTGTTACTTTACACCACTGGGCTTATCTAAAATGAGATCCCTGTGCACTCAAATCATGATGACATTTAAGAAGACAGACAGATGTACACTACTATTCAGAACGTCATACAATCAGTTTACAGGTTACTGGTATGAAAAACAAGAAATATGTACAATAAACCAAGGGTCTTCAACGTTTTCAGGCCAAGGACCCCCTAGCTGAGAGAGAGATGATGCAGGGACCCCCTCTATATTGTATAAAATTGTGTTTCAGATTAAACTTTTTTTTGTTTGCTTGGTCTGCTCTTTTTTCCCTCTACACCCTATACCTCTTTGCAAAAATAGCCGATCTACAAGCTCACAACGCCTCGCAGCGCGAGGCGTTGAGACCTTATAGATCTGCTATTTTTGGCTAAAGTTCTTCTCAGAAAAAGGCATGCTAGGGTTCAAGTGGTTACGGTAAAAAAAAAGAAATCATATCACACAAAGATTTGGCGGACCCCCTGTAGTAACTCTGAGGACCCCCTAGGGGTTCCGGACCCCCTGTTGAAGACCCCTGCAATAACAGTTCAAACAATAACAGGGAGGGGTGAGGGTTAGGTTAAGACTTTGACAGGGGCCAGTTTGGAATTGAAGCCTCCTGAAGGTGTTCTTTTAGGGCCGTTTGCTAGACCCCTGGGAGGTGGAGCGCCAACACCTATACCATCAGCTCCCAGTACTTATACTGTACCACATGACTTTTAGTTACCCAAGTCCTATTACTCACACACCGATTCGGCGGTGCCAGGGATCAAACCCAGAACCTTGTGGTCCAAAGGCGGTGTGTGTGCTCTACCGACTATGCTCTCCCGCACATTACATTGGTGGATTGACATCTTTATTGACAAAAACGCAACATGCATAAACACCTATTTGTACATATCTGTCAAAAGGATGAAACGCAATAAAGGCACAATTTCCATTGTGGTTCTGTGAGTATAAGTGTCCGTGTGTAAAATGAGTGCCACGTTTTGGGGAGGGGGGGAGGGGGGGATAGCAGAGAGAATCATTGCAAAAATGAAAAAAATCCCAAACCTCAGATCCGCGGTCAACATTCTAAAACTCTTCAGTTCATTTTTAACGGGTTCCAACCATATCAGCAAACTTCTTTTGGCGTCCGCTCAAACCCTTCTTGGTCATATCTGCAAACTAGCTTTGGCCGTATTTCAAACCACCGGGGGCCAAAGGTCTCGTCCCCGGGTTGTGTCCAACGTATCGGCTTGCCAAGCGGTTGGCAGGGTATCAAACCTTGCATTGTGTGTGTGCAGCACAAGCCCCTGTTTATTGCCTGTGGTTTACCATTGATAGAAAAATTACCTCCCATGAGCCAACACGTGGCCACCTGGCTCCAGTACTCCTGACCACAGCACGCACACACACACTGACGCATGCACACGTACACACACACACACACACACACACACACACACACACACACACACACACACACACACACACACACACACACACACACACACACACACACACACACACACTGACGCACACCACACACACACACACACACACACACACACACTGACGCACACCACACACACAACCGCACGCACGCACGCTCGTGCACACAACGTTTGTATTACTATACTTGTGTGGACATCGACACACAACATTTCTGCACACAAACTCTTTCTTTGTCATTTCAACCTTGAAGGCATAGTATGTAAACTTCTCCCTGTGTTTACATAACACAACAATACATCGAGGGAAAGGGAAATAATACATTTCCCTCTATACCAGCGGTCATCAGAAACAAGTTGTCCTCTTGCTGTATTTTGGTGTTTTTCACCAAAGACGTTGTTGTTTTGGCTGCCAAAACAAACGCCACAATACAGCAAGACGACAATGTGTTTCTGCAGATAAACACTACCACACTACTCCAGTGGCTGATAACTGCTGGTATAGAGGGAAATGATGGGTAAAACTTTTTTTAATATTGTTTTGTTATGTAAACACAGTGCACAAGTAACATACTATGCTTTTAACTCTAAAGCCTGAAAATAGCCTCACAATAATAAATAGCTCACAATGCGTCGCAGCGTGACGCGTTGAGTGAGCTTGTAGATTTCAGTGTGCCACCACATCTAAGTATAAATCAGGCATAACTTTGACCCACCAACTGCTAAACCTAACCTCTAAATGTCTAATCCTAACCCTATAACCACAACCTGAATGTTTTGTGAATTCTAATCCTACAATTAATTAATGGAAAGCTCTTTTTTTTTAATACATAAAAATATCCATTTCTCTTGTGAGGACCAGGAAAATTCTCCTCCCAATGTCTATTTCTCAAAATGCAGTTTAACAACGCGTCGTGTTGTGAGCTTGTAGATCTGCTATTTTCAAAAGACTTTTACACATTTTACACAGGACATTCTGCATAACTACTACTTTAACTTTTTGTACTTTAAGTATAATTTAGATGCCAATACTTTTGTACTTTTACTCAAGTCAATTTTGATTACCGGACCGTTGCTTGTAACAGCGTGTTTCTGCATTGCAGTATTGATACTTTTACTTAAGTAAACAATTTGAGTACTTTTTCCACCACTGTCCAATGCCTTACTTACAATCACTGTTACAGCTAAAAAGTTGTGAGTTCTCAGAGAAGTGGTCGCTGTGAGAACTCACACGGCCACCGAGGAGTAGGCTGGGCTTTTTTAAACCCTCAAACATGGGAGTGGTTTAGAGAGCGCCGGGTCAAAACATTAGATGACTCAGATACAAACTAGTCTGAGATACAGTAACCAAAAGTATCCCACCAAAGAAAACCATTGAACCGGGTTCAACAACAATCATTCTAACCGCTTTTAAACCCTATAATTCATTGACTGGAGTCCCCCAGGGGTCTAGTTTAGGCCCCTCTCCTTTTTTCCCCACTCTGAATCTCTTTGCCAAAAATAACCGATCTACAAGCTCGGAACACGTTGCAATGGGACGCATCGTAAGCTAGATCTGCAATTGCAGTTTGCTTACACTAACCACGGCACATTAAGTCTATGATCTAAATAGTGTCATAACAACCGTATACACATGTTTGCAGCACATTACAAGTCTAATCACAGTGTTTTGTCAACACAGGCAGGGGAAGTGTTGCCCAATATACACAGCAATATGTCTCGTGTTAACCCATTCAGACCGGCAAAGAATCGGTGTCATTTTTAAGCTTTCTTTGGCTATCTTTTGAAAAATCGAGAACATTTTGTGCAAATCTTTGAATATATATATATTTTTTAAAGCGTTTTTCGTTTTAACTCAAATCTTTGCCTCAGGGGATTCTCCAACTGTCTTCTAAATCCACATTTTTTTGGGAAAAAAATATGTTGCTATAATTATATCAGTGGTTCTCAAACCATCAAGGACCACCCAAAATGATATGTATTTGGCCGCGGACCCCCATGTCAAAATGTTTTGTTCCAGGGACCCCCAGAAGCAAAGATTTGAGTTACAAATGTTTGCTTTAAAAATATATATTCAGATTTTTCAAAAAATAGCAGATATACAAGCTATGAGCTTGTATATCTGCTACTTTTTGAATAGCCCAAAGACATCTTTAAAATGACACGGATGCGTTCCCGGTCTTAAAGGGTTAATATAACAACCGCAGAGTGTACAAACGGGACCAAACGGACCCTCCGCAGTGTGTACAAATAGAACCAAATGTTACCCCGTGAGGGACCATTTGGTTCCATTTGTTACACACTCACGCGGAGGGCTGAGGAGGGATAATCAAGTCAGCTTTGCGGAAAACAATTCACAGAATGCTCTCATGCACCACAAGTGTCGTCACTCGCTCCGGTCGTCGTACAATGGAAGGCAGGGTGGTTTGACTCTTGTTTTGACTGTGGCTCTCCAAAAAACCCCAGCATCCTCCCTCCTCTCCTCTCCTCTCCATCCTCCTCCTCTGCGTTAGTTTACCCAGAAGGAGCATAACTCACATGCTTAGCAGTCAACATGGATAATTCTCCCTCGTCTCTGTTGTCTCTGTTTCCCCCTCCTCTCTTCCCTTTTCTGTCGCGTTATAAGTTTTGATCGACAGTGTTTCTTTCTAGGCGTTTGTTCCCCTGCCGAATTTTATTTCGTCGCCAGTTTCTCCTCCCCATGCGATTAACTCATTAAGACCGGGAACGCATCTGTGTCATTTTTGAATTTCTTTGGCTATTCAAAAATATGGGATGTACAAGCTCATATCAGCTTGTAGATCTGCTATTTTTTTTTAAATCGTGGAAAATGTGTGCAAATCTTTGAATATATATTTTTTAAAGTGAACATGGGGATTCTACAAATGTCTTCTAAATCCTAACAGTTTTTTGAAAAAACTTATGTTGCTATATTATCAGTGGTTCTCAAACTTTTTTCATGTCAAGAGGATGTGTATTTGGTCGAGGACCCCCATCTCAAAATGGGTTGTTCCAGGGACCCCCCAGAGGCAAAGATTTGAGTTCAAAATGTTCGCTTTAAAAATATATATACTCAAAGATTTGCACCAAATTTTCACGATTTAAAAATCGCTGCGGCGCTACGAGCTTGTGGATCTGCTATTTTTGAATAGCCAAAGTACAATAATGGTTTAAGTGGTTACACAGATGCGTTCCCGGTCTTAAAGGGTTAATTATTCCCGTCACTGCCGAAAACCCCCCCCAAAACCTACTGTTTTCGTGGCGGGGAAATTGTGGCGGAGACGACCTCACACATCATGTCTCCTTCGATACACATGGTGCCGCCATGACACTGCTTTTTTCACCGGAAAGCCCCAGGATTAGGCGATATGCCAATTCATTCCTCCACACACACACACACACACACACACACACACACACACACACACACACACACACACACACACACACACACACACACACACACACACACACTGACGCACACCTGTGTGTTGTCACTGCTGTTGTGTCCTACTGACTCACCTGACACAGTGAGGAGCCCCCACCGGGAGGACGACGTACCCCGTCCTCCCGGTGGGGGGCCTTCGCTCTACTCCTCCTCCTGCCCAACACTCCCAATCTTGTAGTTGTACATCCCCCCGCCCGGCTTCTCTCCCCTGAACACGGCCAATTGTGTTCGTATAGGGCATAGCAGTGGCAGCCATTTTCTGGTTCCACTCCAAAATAGTCAATGCATTTTTCCCATTGAGATTTCCAAAAATATTTATATCAACTCATTTAAGCCTAGAATCAAGCCATCCAAGGTCCTGGTGAATCATGACCATACATTTTTTTTTCTGTGATTTTTTTTTTTAATATTTAATTATATGATATACTATATTTAATAAATACCCTTGGTTTTGCCGTTTTCAAATACGTTTTTTTATAGAATCGAACGTTTAATGGTCATGATTCACCAGGACCCTGGATTCTAGGCTTAAAATAATTTATATCAATATTTTTGGAAATCTCAATGGGGAAAAGGCATTGACTATTTTGGAGTGGAACCAGAAAATGGCCACCACTGCTATGCCCTATAGACGCTCGACAACGACGGATGCACCGTGGTGGATTTGAACCCCCATACTCCTCCTGGTTGTGGGAGAGCTACTTTACCACTGTACCACCTTGGGTGGCCCTCACATCAAATCACTTATTCCATGAAACAAAACGAGCGAAATAAACTTTACTCTATATCCATATATTAGTCAAAACATCGTTTTGAAAAGACATCCATGAAGAGTGAATTTTTCAGTTGAATTATTTAGAAAAATCAACCACTTAAACCCTATATACTTCATTGACTGGGGTCCCCCAGGGGTCTTTACTTGGTGCCTGCCTTTTTCCCTCTATGGCTCTTGTTTATTTTGATACACTTATTGGTTTTAGCTCTTGCTCATTTGATTTTCCTATTTGTCTCATCTGTTTAAGAAAGTAGGTAGCTGATATATTGCACTTTTACCTTAGTGCTAGGTATACTCTTAGTTGCTTGTTTTAGAAGAGAATGCACTTAAGACTTCCGGTGATTAGTGGTTTTCTTGCCTACCTGTGTTGAATGCACTTATAGTAAGTTGCTTTGGATAAAAGCTAATGTAATATCAAATATTTTAGTTTTTTTTGCCAAATATTTGTGTATTATGACTTGCCCAGGATAGGGTTGTGGTTAAATCAGGATGGCATACTGTACAAAAGCATCAGAAGATTTGTCAAGGTGCGTGTAAGGTGAGGACCTAGAGGCAGAACAAGGCAAGCAGGCAGATCAAGTCCAGTATTTATTCACTTCAAACAGGCCGACAGAAGGACAAACACGATATAGGCAGGAACACACGGTATCAATGACTATAATCGAACAGGCGTAAACTGAACACGGAGAGATTTTAAATAGACACAGACTAACTAGACACAGGTGAAACTCAAAGACAATCAACACAGGGATTGGCTGGGAGACTAACAGGACACAGGTGGAGAAAACAAGTAATCACAGGGAGGTAAGACAAGACGGTAACTAGGCGAAACGGGAAACACAGGACAATTGCTACACAATAAAGGTACACAGTTCATGACAGTTGTATTCCTTCAAATCAAAGCACCATCTCCATTTTGCTCACGGCGTTCACTTCTCTCTTCAGCCGTAGTGGAACCGTTTGATAGTTGCAGCGAATACGAAAACTGCGACCCCTCGTATCATGTTGCCGTTCTCGTGCGTTTTGTGTGTATGTCTGTCCACGTGTCCATGCACACACGCACACGCACACACACACACACACACACACACACACACACACACACACACACACACACACACACACACACACACACACACACACACACACGCACACACGTGCGCACACGCACACGCACACACACATTTTCATTTGTTTTGCCAGGTGGGGTGTCAGGACACTGTCAGGGCTAAAATCCGCCTCTCTGCCAGATTCTTTTGGGGGTTTCGGCCTCGGTTCTATAATCATTTCTTTAAGGGAAGAGCCTCCTGTCCAAAGCAAACAAGTGGATCTGAAGACTCGCTCAGTCAGTCGTATAGGCAGGCAGCTGTGGCTCTGTCGGGTGGAAACCTCATATGTCCAAAACGACTTACTTTACTACTTAACTTTTCAGGGTTCAAATTCAAAAACGTCAAAAGTATCAGATCTACAAGCTCAAAATGCGTCGCTTTGCGCCGCGTTTTGAGCTTGTAGATCTGATACTTTTGATGCTTCCGTGTGACGCTGTAGTATGATCAAAAAAAAGTTAGAATATGGAGATAAGAGGTTTCTGCGACGATGTCCAGCTTTCACACAGAGATGTGTGAGATCTGCCTCGTCAAGGCACACCGGTGGAAAGTAACCAAGTACATTTACTCAAGTACTTTACTTAAAGAGGTGGTGCCATGGTTTTGCACTTTTTCTGTTTTTCATGTGTCTATGGGGTTTATAGAACTTCATTAAGCCCCCTGGTGGTGTTTTATGGTGTTTTACGTCTTCTCTGACTATTTTTAGTTTCTTCCTGGAGGCTGAAACCTTGAGGGTCAAACGTGCCAATAGAAAAACAGCACTTTAATTAATGACACTGTAAAATTATACCCTCCCCCTCATTATCATAACACAACAGGTGTGGGCATGAGGAGGAGGAGGGACCGGGACAGGTGGGTGGTGCTAAGGTGGTGGAGGAGGTGCTAAGGTGAGAACCAGGTATACTTAATGAACTGGAGGCGTGTCCACATAAAAACATCATTTTAACACTTTCTGTACACTTTTTTGTTTTAGGGGGGGGAATCACTGACAATCACGGCACCCCGTCTTTAAAGGACGACTTCACCCATTCTCAACGTATATTCATATAATTGGTTCTCACTAATGCTCATGATAAAATGGTACCATGTTTTCCTGCTCGGTCTGTGGGCACTTCAGAAACCTGCTTTTCAAACAAGATTTCAAATTCTTTATTTTTGATGAACGCGAGAACAATGGTTTCCATTATAGCATGCTAACTTTTACTTTTGGTACCGCAACCATCTTTTGACGCCAATACCTTTTTTACTCAAGTAAATGTTTGAATACAGGCCTTTTTAGGCTACAGTACTTGTAACAGAGTATTTACACATTGTAGTATCCGACTACTACTTCTTCCACCACCACCACCGCTGCTGAGATGGAAAGATGAGGATCTATCCTCCTTCAAGAGCTTTAATGATATTCTCCTCTTCTTCTTCAAGACATCCCGTCTGTCTGTATCCCTTCCTGCTCGCCCCGCTAGCCCCGCGCCGGGGCTGCCAGGCTCCGTGGGTAGACAAACAAAGACCCTGCGCTGAGACGGAAAACGCGTGTGGTGTTCTGCTCTCACTTAATGGTCAGAGAGGGGAACGGAACGGAACGGGGGGCGGGATGTTTTTATTCATCAGATTGATGCCGGCTGTCATGTCCCCCATCTGGGTTGGTTGAGGGGTGTTGGGGTAGGGGGTGTACGGGGGGGGGGGGGGTAAGGTCCACACATGCAGACTTTTCCAAAGCTGTGCTTTAAAATGTGCTTTATGTATGTATGTATGTCGCTCCATTGGTGCTGCGGGTCTGTCTGACAACGGCACGATGATTTTACGGTTGTTTTGCACGGTTGTAAATGTCTGATGTTTTGATGTTGTTGTGACAGATGGCGAGAGGGGATAGAGATGTGTGTGTGTGTGTGTGTGTGTGTGTGTGTGTGTGTGTGTGTGTGTGTGTGTGTGAGAGCAGGGAACGTTACAGTTGCTTTAAATTCAGTTCCCTCTGGAGACGGTTTGACCGATATCGGCCATTATTTTACCTTTGTGACGACGTCAGTATCAGCCATTATGCAGCTGTGTTCTTATTTTTAATCACTTTCAACCTGGTAACCCTACTTTGGGAATGTCAAAATATTCTAAAATAGCAGATCTACAAGTTACAAGAATAGGGCTTGGTTGAAAGTTCAGTGACTTCAGTCTATGTGTTTTGTGTATTTCTTGTATTCTAAGAAATATGAAATCAAAAATGTTATTTGTGAATTTGTTTTGCTTATAAGTTAAATGTTGTCAAATACAAACTTTAACTTGAAACTTTAACTTTGACAAAATATGGGTCAAAACACCCGTGTCCAAAATCGAGATCGGCTTCAGAACCCAAAAACCTGACATCGGTCGGGCCTGTACTCGTCTCAGGTAAGCTGCTTTTAAACGTGTGTGCCAGCAGACTTAAAGGAGCTACACCATGAATTTAAAAAATAATAATAATATTTGATATCATATTGTTTATGTCCCTCAAACGTTTTTCAAAAGGTTTGAGTCTAAATCAAGCCTCAGATATACTCATTCCAACTAACTTCTCTCTGGCTTATAAAGCACTTTCACCTGCAATACCACATTGTCCTGTTTGGCACGGGGCGCTATTGAGCCAGTTTGTATGCATGTCATGTCCTGGTTCTGTGTGGAAAAAGTAAAAAAAAAAAATAAGAAAAAAATTATAAAAAAAAAAAATATATTTTTTTTTTTGATTTTTATTTTTTTGTTAGAACTGAAAAACGGGAGGAATTGTTCCCAGACGTGACGTAGGGTGGGGGAACAAATCTGACGGACTGTTTTCAGACCAATTTACATGAAAACCACAGATAGCCTATGAAAGCCTGCATGCTCGAAGTCGGGTATTTGTTGGAACAGAAGAGAGGTGGGGGAGACCAAAAACACACAAAAATGAAGAAAAAGTTAAAATTCATGGTGTAGACCCTTTAAAAGCCCCTGAATGGTATTCGGATTAGATCCTATGCTGCTTGCTGACTGTTGTGTAGCAGTAACGGGGTGTCTTCTCATCTCATCTACAAAGGAGAGGCAGGGGGATTCGGCCCATATGGCTAAACGCTTGCCTTTCGCCCTTCCACTGGCGGACACACCGAGTATTTACAAGGGTCTTATCAAAAGATGAGGGATTACTTCCGACAAAAACGATAAGCAAATCCCATCGCCGTTCCTCGAGATTTATCAGAAGACTCCGCTTTGGGTATAAAACTGCAAGCATGTGTTTTCCCAGTTTTCCGCTTTCTGTCATGTCAACAGAAACGAACACACACACACACACACACACACACACACACACACACACACACACACACACACACACACACACACACGCACACACGTGCACGCACAGCTGGGATGCACTACTGCACTTTAGAATTTGAGGAGTGCAGTAATAAGGGAATGGAAATTTAATTGCCTTTTATTATCGGCTAGAGACTGATGCAACATGGTCTGGTAGTTTGTTATAGCTGTGGTTATGTTTCTCTCTTTTGTTGGTTCATTCTTTCTTTCCTCCTTTTTTCCTTTCACTCACATTTTAATTTATAACTTTCTTTATTTCTCTTTTTCAGTGGTGGAAAAAGTACTCGCATTTTGTACTTAAGTAAAAGTATCAATACTGTCATATAAATTAGCAAATTACAAGTAAAAGTACAAAATGTACTTCAGTAAAAGTACAAAAGTATTGGCATCAAAATGTACTTAAATTACCAAAAGTAAAAGTACTCATTATGCAGAATGTCCCATTTCAAGTTTTCCAATGTATTAAAATATTTTGAAAATAGCAGATCTACAAGTGACACATTGTGAGCTTGTAGATCTGCTATTTTCAAAATCCACTTAGTTACTTTAACCACTGCTCTTTTTCTTTTTCTCTCTCTTTCTCTCTCATAATGTGTGCGTTTTCATAATCTCTTCCTCCGTCCACTTTAATCATTGTTGTTTCTCCTCCTCTTTTGGTCTTTGTTTGGCAGACAACATGCTTCCTCCTCTGTTCTCTCTTGGCAGTGCCGTCAGGCCCTCATAAAAGCGGGGGGAATGATTGGCAAATCGGCGGGCCGTCACACCCACCCGATTTGGACTCCGGCCTTTCACACAATCGCTTCACACGCCCGAACGAGACCTCTGTCTCCAAGCAAAGGACGCATGAGTGCATTATATATGTTTGTTTGTGTGTCAGAAAACACTCCCCCCCCCTTATGAGTCTGAAGGGGGTGGATTGATTTGAGAAATAGGGGGGGAGTAAGAAGCCATATTTCAAACCTAGACACCCCTTTGTCCTGTTGGGAAATACCAGTGGTGGAAAAAGTACTAACATTTTTTTTACTTAAGTAAAAGCATCAATACTTTACAAGTAAAAATCCGGAATCAAAAATTTACCTGAGTAAAAGTACAAAAGTATTGGCATCAAAATATACTTAAGTGCCAGAAGTAAAAGTACTCATTATGCAGAAATATTCCGTTTCACAAGTTTTCAAATGTATACAATTGATAAAAATCCTTTGAAAATAGCAGATCTACAAGCTCACAATGCGTCTCATCGCGACGCATTGTGAGCTTGTAGATCGGCTATTTTCAAATGGCCGAAATGTATATAGGGTGGTTAATGTATGATTTTGTAATAATAATCTAAATCTACAAAGTAACTAGTAACTACAGTCTTCAAATAACTGTAGTGGAGTAAAAGTACAATATTTGCCTCTGAGATGTAGTGGAGTAGAAGTAAAAGTACAGAAAATTGGAAATGGTAAGTAAAAGTAAAAATACCTCAAAACTGTACTTAAGTACAGTACTTGAGTAAATGTACTTAGTTACTTTACACCACTGGGAAATACTACTGACGCCCAAACGCTTTGGAGGGATTCAGAAGCGAAAGCTGCAGGAATTCCTGCCTTCATTCTTTGGTCTTTACCTCATTCTGTGGGTGCCCTGGTTTTCAGCGCCGGGTGCTAAGTGGACACACCTTGCTTTTAAAAGATACACATCTGGTGGTCACCCAATGCCTCAAATCCTTACCTTAATAACCAATAGGCTGGGAAAACACATGGCGGGGCCCCGCACGGAGCCCGCAGCATGTCGGGGGGTCTTTACTCTAATATTCAAGCCACACGGAATGTGCATGAGCGCACAGGCTCGCACAACATGCACGCACGTGTGTACCTATATTATGTGGTGTAAAGTAACTAAGTATATTTACTCAAGAGCTGCACTTGAGAACAATTTCAGGGTGCTTTTATACTTTTGCTCGTACTCCACTACATCTTGGAGGCAAATGTTGAACGTTGTTCTTCACTACATTTAATGTGACAGCATTAATTCGTTAATTTTCAGGTTTAGATGAATAATAGTACAATTAATTAATAATAAAAAACGTTTAAGTTATTTTGAAAATACCAGATCTACTTGACTCGCAATGTGTCACAATATGTTTTGACCTTGTAGATCAGCTATATTGTCGAATAAGTAACTGAAGTATAAATATGGCATAAGTGGTTAAAGGGATAGTTCACCCCCAAAATGACTTTTTGTTCTATCGATTAGTCACCCCATGGATATTTGAATTCATGGATATTTTATGCCAATAATTTGATGACCAGCGGAACGGTAGGCAGCGGTTCCGGTAGGAGACACAAAGGAGACTCTTTGTGTCTCCTACCGGAACCGCTGCTAGTCATCAAAAAATTTGCTTAGGAATGCAATAAAAATAAAAAATAAAACATGAATTCAAGTCTCTACGGGGTGAGTAATCGATAGAAAAAAAGTCATTTTGGGGGTAAACTATCCCTTTAATCATCAAAAATGATGGCTGAAATGGGCATTCCGCATAAAGAGTACGTTTAAGTATATTTTGATGCTAATAGTTTTGTACTGACTCAAATAAGTAATACTTTTGAATGCAGGACTTTTACTTGTAAAACATTATATTTACATCAAAAAGGCTTTCATTGGAAATACTCCTGTAAAGTAAAAGTACCTAAAAATTGTACTTAAGTACAGTACTTGTGTAAATGTACTTACTTACTTTACACCACTACATGCACACACACACACACACACACACACACACACACACACACACACACACACACACACACACACACACACACACACACACACACACACACACACACACACACTTGCACACACACACACACACACACACACACACACACACACACACACACACACACACACACACACACACACACACACACACACACACACACTTGCACACACGTGCACTTAAGGCTGGCACATGTTGTATGATTGCTATGGCAGACATGTTTCATATCCTGCCGCGGTACAAAGCAGAGATTTGCGTGTCTTTCCTTTAGGCTCGGCGAGGGAGCAAATCCATACTGTCACTGACTGCACTGGGGGGCTAATGACTTCTTTCTTTATTAAAAGAAAACATCTTGCGGGCTGGCCGAGTAAACCCTCCCCAAAGCCCCTCAATGGAGAGAGAGAGAAACATGCAGTCACAGAGAGAGAGAGAGAGAGAGAGAGAGAGAGAGAGAGAGAGAGAGAGAGAGAGAGAGAGAGAGAGAGAGAGAGAGAGAGAGAGAGAGAGAGAGAGAGAGAGAGAGAGAGAGAGAGAGAGAGAGAGAGAGAGAGAGAGAGAGAGAGAGAGAGAGAGAGCGCAATAGAGTGAAAGAGTAGGGGGGAGAGAATGTCTGTATTAGAGCCCAACAGATGGCAGATCTTTGGATCGATTTGGGACAGAAAGGGATAGATTACAGGTTAAATAGAGCAAATATTTTATATACAATTACAGTACATCTATCTACTGTATACAATCAGAGAGCCGCACGCTTGCGCAACGGTGGTGTACGGATCTCCCGTGTTGCCAATCATGTGCGAGAAACAAGCGGCGGTGTTGCCGCACCTGGGAAAAACAAGCGGAACATCATGGGCTCCCGAACACGCAGGACTCTCTCTCTCTTTTCTATACCCCGCGATGCATTCGCCGCACCATTGCGCGATAAAGCCATACGACGGTGTTGCTCGCCAAAACGAACAGACCTACAAGTTTCTGGGGGGCAAGCGACACCCTTTAAATGAAGCTTAACGTGCATGAATGTAAATGGCACAAGGGACAAGGACTGACAGACACACAGATCTCCATATATGGCCATATCTGTCACATCGGCACGTGGTACAGTACGTATACGTGTCGAACTTTAGAGGTTCGGGCCGCACCCTCCCGATACCTCCGATATATATATAACGGCCCAGATATCGGCCAAAGCAACATCGGTCTGGCCTTTAGTCTGAATGCTTCAGTTTGGTGTAGCCTTCTTTTCACTATGGTCCAGAATCCAGATTCCTCTGTAACTGGGACGGCCTGAACGCTGCAGATGCTTGTCTGACGGTCGTAGATCATCTTTGCTCCCTGGCAGCACAGATCCTCCTTCAGGGAAACCCCAGATGAGCTGCCAGCCGCCCCAAAACACTGTATAAATCCTCAGTGTTCATTTAACTCTGCATGAGAGCGTACAGATGGAACCAAATGGACCCTTTGGTTCCATTTGTACACTCTCTGAATTAAATTTAAATACAGATTAGATTATCTGTGCAAGCATATCATCTGAGATCACAACCCCTCCCTCCCCCAGAAACAGAGCCTAAAATACAGTTATTACATGAACATGATAATGTGAATTCACACCACCGGGATGGTTTACCTGGCTATCCCTGCTTGGCACTCAAGCATACTGATAATACATCTTAAAGGTTCTATGACATTCATTGTCACTTCTTTTTATTTTTTGTGTTTTTTTGGGGGTTTTATGACCTCAATTACACCCAAAAAATCTGAACTTTGAACATTCAGTGGATTTTCTGCGGTCTGGGGTTTTCTGAATAATTAGACTGAAAAGTAATCTGAGCTTGGCCCTTGGGCAGTGAAGTCACAGGCCATTAACGACGGAGATCTCTGTAAATGGCGGTAAACGTTTGGAATGTGTTAATAATGTAACTACTTACAGATACCAAGTAATAAGTGATTATTATTATGACTTTAATACGTACAGTAACTAGTAACTTATTAGTCTTCCCGAATAACCTGCCCAAAACTGCTGTGCACTCTACAGATAATCCACTTGCTATAACAGGCCAATGTGAAAAAGGGTGGCATTTCTTCCTTGGCCTAGTGGGAATGTGTTTGTGAAATTTCACGGAAATCGCAAGCTGCGTTCATGATTTGAGGCAATTTGTTCAAAACGGAGCAATCCTGCTAATTTTGGAAGCGAACCTTAGCCAATGAGGATGGAATATGGGAAATCGGACAGATCCGTGTTGATCACATGCCTGTAGAGATACTGTGTACCTATTTGCATGACGTTTGGATAAAATGTGTAGGAGTAATGTAAAAAAAGTGGGGTTTGCACAAATCGGCCTCCAGGTGGCGCTATAACAGGCCCATGTGAAAAATTTGAGGCAGAGGTTCTGAATTGGCATCCAGGGAGTGTGTGTGCACAGTTTCGCAGCGACCGGGCCAACGGTGCCAGAGATTAGCTGCTAACACACGGACAGGACACACACACACACACACACACACACACACACACACACACACACACACACACACACACACACACACACACACACACACACACACACACACACACACGGACACACACATGGACGGACGGAGGGTAAAACATACTCTCTCGCCATGCCTTTCGGCCTGGCGGAGACAATTATGGTACTCAAGTAGTGATATGATCTATAAAGGAATTGCTCGTTTCAAACTAATCCTTTTGTTAAACAACTTCTGTATCAATTTGCTCCGTTGACTTGTGACTCAACCAGGCTGGTTAGAGTATTCCTCAGACAGGATGTGCTCTGCATGGGAGTGTGTCCTATTCACCCAGAATGAATGAGATGATTCGCTTCGCCTGCTGAACATGTTCGACCGCAGCTCCCCGCAAAATGTCATTAGTGCTTCTGTAATGAAAGGCTACCGTCTGCAAGACAAAGCAATCCTTTCAAGATTACAGTTCTTTATTATTGTGGGAAAGAGGACTGCCATGTACGGAGCTAAACGGGGACTAATAGTCTATTTGTGTGGTTTAAAGCCGTGGGTCTTCTTAACCTGTGGCCCGTCGCAAGTCTGCCCCCAAATAATTGGCAAAACACTTATATAACATTAATTAATGTATTAATATATCATATTAATGATAATATACCATTAATATAAAAATCTATGTAAAATAAATGTCATGGTATTGTTTTCCTTAACACCTTGAAGAGTGAGTTTTCATTGTGATTACTGCTGTTGGTTCCATTGATCCAAGCCAGACACAATCGATTGATTGATCATTAAAACCAACATGCTATAATAATAATAATAATAATAATAATAATAATAATATAATAATAATATCTGAAATTGATATAGCACTTTTCTAAGTAGGCTTCTCAAAGACGCTTTACATGTGTATGTGTGGGGGCCAGGGCAGAGGAGGGAAAAAAAAGATAAGAATTAGCAATAAAACACTAAAAATAACAAGAGTTGAAATCAAAGTCAACTCGGAATGGCCATTCTGAACAGGTGGGGTTTGAAGGGCGGTTTTGAAGGTAGGGAGGGAGGGGCCGTCTTTGATGTGTTTGGTGAGTGCATTCCAGGGGCAGCCACAGAGAAAGCCCTGTCGCCCCAGGTTTCGGAGCCTGGTCTTGGGGACCCCCTCGGCTTGGGGACCCCAGCTATGAAAATGCACGCGGCCCACCCATCTGACCACTTAATGCGGCAGCCGGCAGCGTGTTAAAAGGTTGAGAACCACTGGTTTAAGCCATTTAAGACCGGGAACGCATCTGTGTCATTTTAGATTTTGGCTATAACCATTATTATATACTTTGGCTCTTCAAAAATAGCAGATCTACAAGCTCGAAGCGCAGCACCGAGTGCCGCGCTTCACAAATCTTTGCTTTTGGGGGTCCCTGGAACAAAATATTTTCAGATGGGGGTATCTGACATGCAAAAGTTTGAGTTCCACTGATATTATAGCAGCATACCTTTTTCATAAAACTGTTAGGATTCAGAAGACATTTGTAGATGCGTTCCTGGATTGAATGGGTTAAAGTCATACTAAGTACGTTTTTTGTATCTTCATTTAAACACATTTCATTTTCGATATCATCTATCACTGGTACATTTTTCACAATAACCGCATAAATGTGTTGTTTGACAACTTCTCTGTGAGTTTGTCCGTGACTTTTGGCCACGGAGGTCTGCCCCTGACACTTGAAACGTACCCGTTTGTGTATTTTAGATTTAATATAATTCCTGAAGAAGTTGTTGTCGTGTTCCAAAATATTCTATAACTACTACGGGTCCATTTGGTTCCTTTTTCTACACTCTGAGTTTTTTAAATTGAAAAGAAAGTTTGATAACCACTGACCTATGTGTCCAAAGGGCTCATCGGTGAATGGATGCACAAGGTCCAAGGTCGTGATTGTGGTGCCAGTAGAGCTGAGCATAGTATGTGGTATTGACCAGGGAAAATTGGACTGAATTGGACGTAATTGGAAAGTAAGAGGGGGGCTTATTCTCTCTCCATAGAATAAACAGGGAGATATTCTCCCTGTTAACCTATTAAAACCGGGAACGCATCTGTGTCATTTGAGATTTCTTTGGCTTTTTGGAAAATCGTGAACATTTTTGCAAATATTATATCTTTTTTTTAAGCGAACATTTGTAACTGTCTCAACAAATGTCTTAATTTTTCTAAAAAACTATTGTAGCTATATCAATGGTGCTCAAACTTTTTCTTGTCGAGGACCCCCCAAAAAATATGTTTTTGGCCACCGATACCATCAATATATACTCAAAGATTTGAGTTCCAAATGTTGTTTCAAAAACATATATGTATTCAAAGATTTGCACAAATGTTCAAGATTAAAATAACATAAAAATAGCAGACCTACAAGCTCGTATTGTAGATCTGCTATTTTTTGAATAACCCAAAGTATAAAATAATGGTGATATCTAAAAATCTAAAACAGTATGCCTTCCCGGTCTTAATGGGTTAAAGGCTGATGGTATGGTCCTCGATGGGGAGGGCTTCAGGTCATGGGAGCCGGGGCTGTGACCAATAAGCACAGCGCAGAGATCAAATAGTTGGAGATTAGGGGTAGTATTAGGGGTAATATGGTGAACGAGATGCTAGGGAATACGGTAATTAATTCCCACGGAATTAATGTCCAGCCCCATGTGCTCTGTAAGCTCCCATTGCCTGAAGTCATGTACTTTAGTCAGTTTGCATATATTGTGTCTGTATGACCTTGTGCATTATTATACTCCTGCAGTGGTGTAAAGTAACTAAGTACATTTATTCAAGTACTGCACTTAAGTGCAATTTCGAGGTATTTTTTGTACTTTACTGGAGTACTTCCAGTTTTCAATAATTATACTTCTACTCCACTACACCTCAAAGGCAAATATTCTACTTTTACGCTATAACACTACGATACAATACGTTTGAAAACTTGTGAAATGGTACCTTCTGCATAATGAGTACTTTTACTTTTGGTAGTTTAAGTATATATATATTTGATGCCAATACTTTTTTACTTTTACTCAAGTACATTTTTAATACCGAACTTGTACTCAACATTTGAGTACTTCTTCCATCACTGTACTGTAATATGTGTTAGAGGCCGACCGATGCCACATTTTTGGGTCGGATGTCCATCCCTATTTTGGTCCTAAGAAATAATCTCCGCCAGGTCAGGTAGGTTATTTTACGCCGGCAATGTTGATGGAATATGAAGAATCGGACAGATCCATCTTGATCACATGACTATAGAGATAATGGCCCTCATTTATCAACGCAGCGTATAAACCGCCATATATTTTTCCATATATTCGGCCGTACACCAACGTCGAAGTCACATTTATCAAAGGATCCTACACAGCTGATCCGAGCGTACATTTGGTCCCAGCGTTGATAAATGTCACGGCTGAAACCGAGCGTCATTTAAATAACACGCCCTTAAATATTCTCAAAACGCCCCGATTTTACGACATGAAGACGAACCAGAATACGACCAAAGACATGAAAAGCCAATAAGAAATACTTTCCCCCGATCGCTTCGCTTCATCTCGCCGCACACGCACACGCCCCTCTCTCTCTCTCTCTCTCTCACACACACACACACACACACACACACACACACACTCCGTACCGTAGCGGTACAATCTAATTGTCACGTAGGCTTGTAGCCTACATGAATGACATATTATGAAACCAATTACATCGCCATGAATGGAATACGTTTGTATATTTATTTATTTGCCCCATACCGAGCAGTGCGCGTTCCAAGTTACACTAAAGCAGTCATGTAGTAGGCTATATTCCCCATGAGACTCGGGCGGTCTGCAGACTGCAGTGATCCCGCGCCGCCCACGTTATAAGAGATTGGAGCGTCAGGTTTATATCCTTAACCCAGCCAGGTTGTAGCCTATAACTCCCTATGACATAACTCCATACCATAGGACAAGCTACTGTAAGTCCGACCGCGCGACTCCCGACGCAAAAGCGCTCGTTGTTTTGAAAATAGCAGATCTACAAGCTCACAACGCGTCACGATGCGATGCTGGCTTGTGAGCTTGTAGATTTGCTATTTTCAATGCAGCCAGATCTACAATCTTATCTGAATGACTGCTAAAGCAGTTTGTTTAAATTAATTTATAATGTTATATTTTCACAGGGATTATCTATTAGTGTAGATATACATTTTGGAGTGGATATATGTGTCCAGATGCCTGTCAGACCGTCAGACAATGCTGCTCCGCAGGTCTAGGATGAAATAAACGGGTGCAGCCAACGTCAACAACTGGTCTCGACCAGACGTGAGATCTCAGCGTACCGTAGGATAAAGCCCACGTCAGGATATATTGATAAATGCCGAAAATTGCGGTGAAAACGCCGTACGCCCATTATTTGGGCTGCACCGCGTTGATAAATGAGGGCCATTATGTGTACCGATTTGCGTGATGTTTGGGCAAAGACTGTAGGAGTAATATCCAAAAATGTGTTTTGCCTCCTGGTGGCACTACTGTATAATAGGGCCATGTGAAAAGGGTGGCATTTGTTCCTCAACGTAGTGCGAATGTGCCTGCAAAGTAGGGATGTTAACAATTAATCGATTAATCGAATTAATCGATTAAGAAATTATCCGATGAAATCAAACAATTAATTGAAAAAAAAAAAATATATATATATATATATTTTTTTTAATGTTCAGAACCCAAGATATGATGATTTGAAGATTTTCTGCTCCATTCACTTCTTGTTTAACTTACTGAAAAAGGCTGTATCTCGGCTCCTAAGCACTTTTTTTTTGGATTCTTTTTTTAAATCTGAAATTAAGATTCTCAGATTTAAAAAAAACGCCGCTTATCAGTTAACCGTTTAATCGGTTGATAAGGTTATCAATTATCAATTAATGAATTGATCGATAATTTGCATCCCTACTGCAAAGTTTCACCGCAATCGGATGCTGCATTCATGATTTGAGGCATTTTGTTCAAAACGGGCCACATACAAACTTTAGTCAATGTTGGCCAATCAGGATGGAATATGAAAAAACATTAAAAAAATGTCAAGTGGCATTTCTTCCTCGGTCTAGTGGGAATGTGCGTGCAAAATTTCACGCAAATCACACGCTGTTTATTATTTGAAGCATTTTGTTCAAAACGGAGCACTTTGGAAGCTAATCTTAGCCAATCAGGATGGAATATGAAAAATCTGAATGACCCACTTTGTTTAATGACTATAGAGATGCTGTGCACCAATTTGTGTGATGGGACCCTGGGACACTGACACCCTGGGACACTGACACCCTGGGACACTGACACCCTGGGACACTGACACCCTGGGACACTGACGGGAGGATCTTTTCTTTTTAGCCAACTGCGCATATTAGTCACATATGGCATACCTGCCTCAGACCGTCAGATAAGAGGAGATTTTTTTCTATGGGGGGGGGCTTTTCGTCCAGACTGGACGAAAAAGTTAAGTTGAGAGACAAACCTTGCTGTCTGCGTGTCCTTTCCATGGATCAACACCTCAGATCTCCGTTCACCGATAATTGCTTTGCTCCATAAAGAGTAGATAACGTTATGGATTTGATTTGGATTGTGATATTAAAGATAATAATAATAATAATAATAAACTTTATTTATAAAGCGCTTTTCAAAACATGGTTACAAAGTGCTTTACAGTGGCAGTCAAATACATTACACCAAGAACATATTTGGTGTTGACGGTGAGGCATTTCAGTTTAAAAACAGATGGTAGGATGAACCTCCATACATTCATTAAATTCATTACAGCCAAGGACAAGAGAACAGTACAATACCATAAAACAATAATCGCATGGTTTAAGGCAGGGGTATTCAACTAGATTAGGCAGGGGGCCACAACTGTAAAATAATTTGGAGTCGGGGGCCACACAGCGCAAATGCACGCGCGCGCCGCGCGCGTGCATGTGCGCACACAATTTGCGCGCGTGCGCAAAGCGCACGCGCGCGAAATTTTTCGGGTCTAATTCGGGTCTAATTCGGTCTAATTCGGTCTAATTCGGGTCTAATTCGGTTCTATTTGACCAATATAAATCAACCTTTTTTCGGGTCTAATTCGGTCTAATTCGGTTCTATTTAAGGTTCTAAGTTAAGTTCCAATGAAAGATGGCCTTTCAAGAACTAATGAAGGATAAATAATTTGTACTGTTTTAACTTTGATAACATAAATCAAAGTTAAAATAAATAATAATTATGAAAATTTAAAAAAAAAAAAAAAAAAAAAATTTTTTTTTTTTTTTTTTTTTGAATATGGCCAGGGGCCACAAGGAAGCTCCTCGCGGGCCGCACGTGGCCCGCGGGCCGCCAGTTGAATATCTATGGTTTAAGGGAAGGCCTTGATATAGAGGTAGGTTTTCAGGAGTGATTTAAAGGATGCCACTGAGTCGGCATCCCTCAGGTTCTGAGGTAAGGCGTTCCATAGAGTAGGTGCCTGGGCTGTAAAGGCCCGATCGCCCTTAGTGACAAGGTTAGTTTGGAAAGGAATCAGGAAACCCTTGCCTGACGATCTAAGGTTGCGCACAGGTTCATGTGGTGTCAGCATGTCGAAGATGTAAGAGGGGGCTAGGCCTCGCAGGGCTTTAAAAGTTGTCAATAGGATCTTAAAATCAAATCACCCTAGATTTCGAGCTGATGTCTTCACATTATTTGCCAGGCTGCCTAGCTGTGTCTGTATAGAGAGGGTGGAACTTGGGGGGCCGAATAGGAGAATCTCGGATTTTGCCTCGTTTAGTTGGAGGAAGTTTTGGGACATCCAGCACTTAATGTCTGAGAGACATGCGAGGATCCGGGATATATTATCTGTGTCGTTCTGTTTGAGGGGGATGTATAGTTGGGAGTCGTCTGCATAGAAGTGGAAATGTATGTTATGATTTCTAATGATATGGCCAAGTGGGAGCATATAAATTGAAAAGAGCAGTGGAGCCAGAATTGAGCCTTGGGGGACTCCACAGGACAGGGGGACCTCTGAAGAAGACGCCTCCCCGATCACCACCGAGAAGCTCCTATCGGTAAGGTAGGAGCGTAGCCAGTTTAGTGCTGTGCCCCTAATGCCAACCCATTTTTCCAGGCGGTCGATTAAAATAGCGTAGTCTACAGTGTCGAATGCTGAGCTAAGGTCTAAAAGTATTAAAATTGAACCGTCACCATTGTCAGCTGCAAGTAATAGATCATTGGTGACTTTTAAAAGGGTTGTTTCTGTACTGTGGAGGGCACGGAAACCTGATTGGAAGTCCTCAAAAATACTGTTAAAATTCATAAAATCTATCAGCTGATTAGCCACAGTCTTTTCTAGGATCTTTGCTAAAAAAGGAAGCTTTGAAATAGGCCTAAAATTGCTTAGAATCAAGGGGTCGAGTGTTGGTTTCTTTAGGAGTGGTTGCACTAATGCAGCTTTGAGGGTGGAGGGAAAGATGCCAGTGGACAGAGAGCAGTTGATAATGTTTAAAATATTGGGACCAATTGACTGTAGAATTTCCTTTAAAAATCTGGTTGGAATAATATCCAGAGGGCAGGTGGAGGATTTCATCTGGGAGATGTTTTTTTCCAGGGTGAGCATGGAAACCTGGTCAAAAATGCTTAACATGGCAGGAGGGACAGGACAGATGTCTAGTACTCTGGACTCTGGGATGATCTGCTGTCTGATAGCCTCTATTTTGGTTGTGAAGTGGATTAGGATTTTTTCACACATTTCGGGTGATGCTTCCAGGGGCTGACTAGATGGTGGACCAATTGCTGAGTCTATGGTCTGAAATAGGACTCGAGGGTTGTGACTTTGAGAGCGGATTAAATTAGAGAAATATGAATTTCTTGCCTCCTTGACGGCACTCTGATAAGCGGCCATGCTTTGTCTGAGTATATTAAGTGATCCTTCTTGCTTATCTTTATGCCATCTCCGTTCAGCTCTTCTACACTGTTGTTTGATTTCCCTTGTGTGGTCGTTTAACCAGTGAAGGGCATTCGGTTTCTGATATTTTGTTTTAAAAGGTGCAATTTTGTCCAGGATATTTGTGCAGGTGCTGTTAAAATTACAGATTAGATCATCGACAGAGTGTTGGGACTGAGGGGGAATGGGGGAGACGGCCGTAAAGGCTTGCTGGAAGCGAGAGGCAGACTTCGTATTAAAGACACGCACATAGGAGGAAGATAGGGGCTTGGGAGCCGGGCATGGAAGCAGTGTTTGAACGAGCACTGCCTTATGGTCAGATGGCGGAAACTCTCTAATGTCGATGTTCTTCAGAGAGAAACCAAATGAGAGCACCAGGTCCAATGTGTGGCCCCTAATGTGTGTGGGACCGGTAACCGATTGCACAAAATTGAAAGCTTCATACAATTGAATGAAATCAGTTGCAAATAAGGACTTAGAGGGGCAACAGACATGTAAGTTGAAGTCACCTACGCACAGCACCCTGTCATATTGGGGCATGATGAGTGATAAAAGTTCAGCAAATTCATCTAAGAACCTTGCACAATAGTTAGGCGGCCTATAGATTAGGACACATAGAAGGGGGGATTTACCATTGATTAAAAAACTAAAAATTTCAAAGGAGGTGAAGCTGCCGAAACTTAATTGGGAGCATTTAAAATTGTCTCTGAAAATAACAGCAAGACCGCCACCACGGGTTGCTCTGGGCTGGTTAAAATAGGAGAAGCCGGGGGGGCAGGCCTCTTTAAGAGGGGCTGTTTGTTCTGGCATCATCCATGACTCCGTGATCATAAAAAAGTCCACATTATTGGACATAATAAAATCCTGACATAAGAAACCCTTTTCCTTTAATGCCCTAACATTTAGGAGACACATAATGACTGGGGGGGTGGCAGATGGCGTGGATGGTGTTGGTTTGATATGGGTAGAGGGTCTGACTAAGTTATTTAAATGAACCATACGCTGATTAATACGTCTGATTAGGTTACATTTATTTGCTCTATGCGCAGAAGGGGTGCTCAGGTGGGCCCTATTTCCGATTAAAACTGGAATAGGGTTGGTGCTGGTTTGATGGGGGGTAGTACTGTCAGATGGACAGTAGAGGGCGTCAGAGCCCAAGGTGGCTGAGGGTAGAGGACAGGTAGTAGCAGTAACATTAGCGTTCCCAGCACAGGTGTTAGCAAGTGTCATAGTATCAGCAGGGCCCGTTACGTTCAAGAGAGGGCTCTGAGAGTCAGGGCCATAACACTGGGCCTGGTCCTGCTGGGGAGACCATCATTTGAGGCTAAAAGCAATAAAGTCTATACAATTTCGGGTGAGCGCGGCTATTCCTTTGGTGTTAGGATGTAGCCCGTCTTGTTTGTATAAGTCCCTCTGGGTCCAGAAAGAATCAAAGTTACTGATAAAGTCAACTTCAGTGGCAGAGCAGTACGTTTGCATCCATGTATGCAGATTAAAAACACGGCTGAAACGCTCGGTGCTCTTGAACATAGTCGGGATGGGGCCGGACAAGACACACCTCCTCCCTAAACTCTGTACTGTATCGGCGAGCGATGTCAATTCATCCTGTAGTTTGAGCGACTCCCTGGACATGACGTCATTCGTGCCCGAATGTACCATCACAGTGTGGACGGAGGGATGGATATCGAGGAGAGCAGGAATTAATTCGATAAAATCAGCGGTCTTGCCTCCCGAGAGGCAATATGTAATCGCACCGGGAAGCTTTATAGCTCTGATTATGGAGTCACCTACAAATAGAACTTCAGCTTGCTCCGTATCAGAGTTATGACTGTAGGTGGAGAGTTTAGCTTTGAATTTTACGTTGATTGGCAGCGCGTCGATTGGACTCAGGTGTGAAGACTTTTTTGTCTCCTTGACTATCGGCTGTGGGAGTGGAGGCACGGAGATGGCCTGGTTCCAGACAAATCTGCCGTTGCGAAATTGCAATAATGTCTGGCCGCGCGCGGCTACCACGTCGACGGCTTTAGGGGACAGAAGGAAAGGGGAAGCCGTTTTTGGCTGGGGTGACAGACGAGGACGTTTTTCCCCGGGGGGAGCCGATGTTGGTGGCAAGCCTGTGGAAGGAGTGGGGCTCGCGGGGCGCTTCATGCTGACTGACCGCTGGGAAGCGGGTGTGGAGCTTCTCCTGATGTCAGTTGCCCTGACCAGGTCCATTTGATGGGCCTGTGGTGTAATCGGCGAGAGGACAGTGTCTGAGTTCTTAGGAGGCTTGCCCAAAGGGGAGAAGAGAATGGATTTTGGGAAAGAGACATCCATACCGGGATCAAAGAAGGAAATTGAGGCTCTTTGATTTGCTGTTCGTTTTGCTATTTTCTTCTTGCCTCGGCCCTTGACGACTGTTGTCCAGGATGGAGAGCAGGAGCCAGGCGGGGGGAGGTCATCATGGGCAGCCGTCCCTGAAGCGGCGGTGGTGGACTGGAGGCTACCTCCGGGTTCGACGCTGGCTATGCGGGCATACAGGGCCGTCTTCCGCTGGAGGAGCTCCTCGATGAGTCGTTCTATGGACCGCAGCTCCACTTCCAGCTCTGAGATCTCCATTTGTGGGGGCATTGGTTCTGTATGAAAAGAAAACAACAGACCAGCGAACGGAGAGGACTGGCACAGGGCAGCAAGGAGCTGTGGCTGCCGAGCAACAACACAAAGGCAGGGAAGGAAACTTACTCGCTTGGGCTCCTTTCGGAGCCCGTAGCGTTGAGTCGGCTGATTTGATTTCCAACTGAATACGTAGGATGGGATCTTACCATGGAGGGCCCTAGAAGGGCCCGCTGCTGTTGAATCGCCTCTGGTAAGATTGGTCTTGATACCGCTTTCTTCTTTGTAGAGATGTAATCTGGTACTATAATAATGTCAAATGTAAGATAAGCCGACTATAACATGGTCGCACCAAGCACAGACACACAGACACTTGTAAATGTGAGTTGTTTTAATAATAGGGGACACGCTGTTAAAATCAATAGTTTTACTGTTTTATCTTTGGCATCTCGGCAGTGGCGTCAGTTCAACAAAAGCTAAGGTATGGCAAGGTTAGGGTTGCCAACTCCCAGAGATTAGAATAAGGGACACCTATCCCGGACGTGCGGCAAAGCCCCACGGCCGAATATGTTTTGGGGGGTCAAACTATGCATTATACCTATAACACAATACAAACAAAATGGTCTTACACCTGCATTAGGCTACTATTCATGATATTTTTTTTGTCTGGAACCAAGGTATGGCACCTACCTTGCCATAACTAATTGACGCCCCTGATGGAGCGAGTGGAGGAGAGGACAGGAGGGAGTGGAGGCTGTTCCGCAGCCTGTGAATGGTCCCGGGATCACCAAAGCAGAGTACACCCAGAATGCACGTGATCACAACAAAATTAAGATAGTTTTGTTTAGTGTTATGGGATTTATAAAAGTCCCCTTTTCTCTGCTTTCTTTTGTATTTGGCAAAAACAAGCCACATTCAACTGGCCATAGCTATGGAATGGATTACCGCGACCGTCAATTGTTTTCTCCCCGATTCTACGAGACCCCCATGCGTGTAATGAGGCGATCTCTGTGAGAAAACATTTGTTTTCGCTGGCAGTGGGGTGACACTATTACACTATTACTCTGGCAGTTAAAGAGTTAATCATGTTATGTTGCTCATCACTGATGCAATACAAGATGGATTTAGCGTTGAGTAAACGCGACATCGTCGGCAACAGCTGTTGTAGACGGTCTATTTTTTTGGTTAACAGCAGGTCTCTTAATGGCGTGTATCGATTCCGTCGGAATACAACAAATTTAAACCAGTTTGACCAAATGGGCTTCAATGTGGTTGAAGTGTTTAACGGCGGCAGTCAGTTGCAGTAACGTCATTGGGTAATCTGAGTCGTGACATCATCACGCAAAGACATCACAATGTCGTCATCATGACCGTGTCCTTTAAAACTGCATCTTCAAATAAACGTCATTTAGCAACTTTTACCAACATCGGGCTGCATATAGTGACTTCCCCTTGGAAATACTTTGTCAACACAGTGGATCAGACTGCCTTGGCTACGATTGAGATAGCGTTCAATCTGCTATATTAGAAAAAAGTCACCGGATTTGTGGATTTGTCAAACATTTGCGTGACATTTGTGGCACTGAACCAATAAGTGGTAAGCGCCCACGACAGGACTCTACTATACTTTTACAGAGCAAGACTTGACCCATCCAGTTTGATCTACGGTGTGAGAGACATGTTCTGCTGGACGGTACATCTGAATAGAGGACCAGGAGGACCCAGTTATGCTACCGTTACAGTGGAGCACAAGGTTTATTCCTTTGGAGGCTACTGTGAGGGAGGGATCTACAACAACATGGATCCGACTGAGGTTCATGTCTTCAACACAGTGTCTTTGCGCTGGGTGAAGTCGCCTCCGGTGACACCTGGAAGAGGAGAATGTCACCTTGAGGCTCCCTCCGGGCGCTCTGACCACACAGCAGTGCTGATAGAAGATACAGTCTACATCTGGGGAGGACACTCGGGAGAGGTGTATGGCAATGTGCTTTATGCATTTGATGTCGACGCCCACAAATGGTTGAAACCCAGGGTTTCTGGGACTGTTCCAGGGGGGAGGCACCACCACTCAGCCTGTGTGTTGGAGAAGGTCATGATTATCTATGGAGGATACAAGAAGCAACTGTATCATGTATGGGCTAATGACATGTACAAGTTGGACACCAGCACGATGGTCTGGTCTCTAATTAACATCAGAGGAACTCCACCACCTGGTTCATCAGGTCACTCTGCCACCATCATCGGGACAAAGATGTTTGTATTTGGAGGCTATGGGGGATACCATGAGGGATACTACAACACCACCAGTGTGTTTGACACAGAGACCAACTGCTGGCTGAACACACCTTCTGCACAGCTTCCAACAGAAGGACGCAGGGATCATTCAGCCTTAGCCTACAATGGAGAGCTGTATATATTTGGTGGCACCAACGATAACCAGAGCTTCAATGATCTGTGGAAATTCAGTCCAGAGACCTTTTCCTGGAAGAAGATTCAGCCCAGGGGGAAAGGCCCGGGTACAATGTATGGCATGTGCTGTTGCATGATGGGAGATCGTATCATCCTCTTTGGAGGATACAAACACAGCGTCTACACACCCTCTGATGACCTGTTCATCTTAGACTTAAGTCCTGGTCTTAAGACACTATGTAAGCTAACAGTTATTCAGTACGGCCTGGAGAAGTCCAGACTCCCATACAATATCAGGTGGGAACTGGCAGCCATGACAACCAACTAGTGCTGTGAGCGAGTGGCGGAAAAAGTACTATGTTTCTTTACTCAAGTAAAAATATTGATACTGCAATATAGAAATACTCTGATACAAGTAAAAGTCTGCGATTCAAAATGTACTTTTTGCGTTGCGAGGCGTTATGAGCTTGTAGATCGTCTATTTTCAAAATATTTATCTGTGGAGTCAAATTAAATGTAATGCTTCAACTCCTACAATTCCAGTTCAAATATGATTATATTGGGGGGACCCCAGTTCAAATGTGATTATTTTGGGGGGTCCCCAGTTCAAATATGATTATATTGGGGGGTCCCCAGTTCAAATATGTTTATTTTGGGGGTCGCAGCCTGAAAAGGAACCAACTGTTCTCGGGTATCAGGTTGTCAACCTTTTTGTTACCAGGTCATGTCTTATTAAAATTATCTCAAGACCCCTGATGGAGGGCAGTGGCGTCAGTTCAGCAAAAGCTAAGGTATGGCAAGGTTAGGGTTGCCAACTCCCAGAGATCTTACTACTATATAATTAACAAAAGCTCCGAAGTTCGAAAGCGAATTCGCAAGCACAGGATCACTCCACATGCCTCCAAGACCCGTCACAGACTGTTGATCAGAGCTATGGCTATGTTTTAGGCATCTTACCCCACCTCGATCAGTGATCAGACTCTCGGTTTGATTGATTCTCTGATTCGCCTATCAGACCCTCAGCCTGATCTGGCAGGTTGCCATAGCAACCAGATACAGGAAGTCTGACCTCTTTATCACATGACCGAGGTTGGGGTTGGGAGGTTGGGACTAGAGGTTAGGGCTGCAAAGCAAAGCGGGGAGGGAGTAGAGGAGAGGAGAGGAGCCGAGAGGAGAGGCCAGAGGGGCCGGAATTCGCATGACGTGTGTGCAGAGTGACTGGACCAACCTCGGATCTAGGCCAGATCCGGATGAGGGACACCTATCTCGGGCGCGCGGCAAAGCCCCGTGGCCGATTCGTTTTTTTTTTGGGGGGGGGGGGGGGGGGGGGGGGCATCTAGGCATCATACCTACAGTATAACACAATACAAACAAAATGGCCTTACACCTGCATTAGGCTACTATCCATGATTTTTTTTTGTCTTGTCTTGTTTTTTTTGGCAAGGTATGGCACCTGCCATACCTTGCCATACCTAATTGACGCCTCTGCATCTCGGCCTCGCTGTAAATCCCGAATACCAGACATTATGTGTTCTTTAACACTAAAGCCAGTCATCCATACTGGCATGGATGACTGAGTTCCGTGCTGTGGTGCGTTATTTACTCCAATAATGGTCTTTTATTTAACTCTCGCAGCTCCGTCTGTAAACAACGTCAACGACATGCAGGCAGATTCTCTTCGTACTTCGTAGTACGACGTGTCACGTGGTGAACACAGCCGATCTAAAAGCCCATAACACTTTTGGAGTTACATGTTTATGGGCTTTTAGATCGGCTGTTACCCGCGCAACACTGACGTACGATGAAGCATAAACCAGTCATTACCGTAATTCCCCCAATACTCGTGCATGGTAAATTTTCCTGCCTGCAGTGCCTGGCAATCAGATGTTTAGTAGCCAGCAGTCACAAATCACAATATAAAAATAGAAAGGATTGCCAGGCATATCTCACCAGCTGCTATAATAGTAGTAGTAGTAATAATAATAATAATGATAATAATAATAATAATAATCATAGTAACAATAATAATAATAATCATCATAGTAACAATGATAATAACAATAATAAATATATGAATTAATTAAAACATATATTTAATAAAATTGGGACAGATTACATTCACTTTGGGACAGTTAAAATTGCATTTTGGGACGTTGGTGAAAAAAGTTAGTCTGTAGCCTTGGGGTCCGTGGCCAAATATGTATCATTTTGGGGGTCCTTGGAATGAAAAAGTTTGAGAACCACTGTCATAAAAGAAGTCAAATACCAGACCCATATATTGGTCGGGCTCTGACATGCGTGCATTCATCGACGGGCGTGTTTGTCTGTTATACCCTTAAGGTTCCCATCCAAGCCGGGCCTGGCCTACTTGTGTTCCAGGGAGGTATTTGTGTGTTAATTTGAGATTTGTTTGGCTAGTGCATTGTCATATGAAGGATTACTGTGCCAGACAAAAGAGACCGTCTAAATCTCTCTCTCTCCCAGGAGGGCCGAGGTTCTCAAAGTGGGGTCCGGGGACCCCCCAAGGGTCCTTGAGGGGGGTTCCAATGGGTCCCCAGATAAATTACGTTAAAGCCTCACTATAGCTTTTTTTTGTCATTTTGTCCAATCTGTATGGTAGAGTATGTTAATACAACATAACTTATACAATTGGGGTGGTTGTATTTTGTCTCCCCGCTCTTCTATTGAGACATTTAGATTGTGTCAAAGGTCATGCCTCACCTAGACACAGGATCTGACACGAATTTGGACCTGATGGTCAAGACTCAATTTATCCCCTGAGCAAGCAGGCATAGAGCCTCTATTAGCCCAATGGTACAAAATGGCAGCACTTACGCAGCTAACCAGGTTCAATTCCGGAATAGAAGAGGGAAGTTACATAGTGCTGCTTTAACCCTCGTACATCGGCTATTTAAAAAAATATACATACTAGACCATACCCGTCCGAGGATCGCACACACACACACTCACACACGGCCGGTTCTCTGTGTAACGGTGGCCGTGCGCAGTTTGCAGTTTGATCCCATAGTTTGGGGGCGCTATAACCATGGCAACGGCCGGCTCCCATAGCCCAAACTCTGATTCTCTGGTGTGGACATAAAAGCGTGAAAAAACAGCTTACATTTTGGAAAAGTTCAAAACGGGCGTCGTCATTTGGTGCATATGCTAATGAGCAATGGCCGTGTACAAATTCAGATCAATTGCTCCAGCCATTGAGGAGAACCGGGCATGACAGACAGATTCTGAACAGACAGATTCTGAACAGACAGATTCTGAACAGACAGATCCTGAACAGACAGATTCTGAACAGACAGATTCTGAACAGACAGATTCTGAACAGACAGATCCTGTCCACAGAGGTGTCCTTAAAGGACAACTTTGTTTTTTTTACAACAAGGGTTATTTTATTAGTTTGTAATGATAATAATTAAAAGCTGAGTGTTAAAAAAATCGATCCATTGGTAAATAGTCATGAACACAGCCTCCGATTTCTGTGAAACTTTGTACGCACATCCCCACTAGGCCAAGGAAGAAATGCCACCCTACATTTTTCAAATCAGCCTCATGGTGGCGTTGTAACAGCCACCATGAGGCTGATTTGAAAAATGTACAAACTAATAAAATAACCCTTGTTGTAAAAAAACAAAGTTGTCCTTTAAAGGACGACTTCACCACTTTTCAACATATCTTCATATAATAGGTCCTCACTAATGCTCATGATAAAATGGTAAAAAAAAATCTAATCAGTCTGTGTCTCAGAGGAGGGCTGTAGACAGTTCAGAAACCTGTCTACCAGTGACATCATCGATGGGGAATCCAAGCTAATAGAAACTGCAGGCTTTGTATTCCTGGAAAGTTGCAATGCAATAATAGATCCCATTGTTCTCGCCTTAATAAAAATCTGAATATTTTTTTTTAAATCTTTTTTGAAAAAAAAATCCTGCCTAACGATGATGTCACTGGTAGACGGGTTTCTGGTCTGTCCACAGCCCTCCTATGAGACAGAGACCAAGTAGAAAAAAATGGTATCATTTTATCATGAGCATTAGTGAGGACCTATTACCGTATATGAAGATAGGTTGAAAAGTGGTGAAGTCGTCCTTTAAGAGAGATAAGCTCACAACACGTCACAATGCTATTTTCTGAAAATCCTAAAAAGGGTTTTGATGATTTTTAAAACATTGTAACAACGCAAACCTTCTACGGGGGGGGGGGGGGGGGGGGGGTCTTTTCAAATGGGGGTCCGTGGCCAGATACATATCAATCTGGGGGTCCTTCGCATGAATACATGTGAGAACAACTGGTCTAAATCTCTCTCTCTCTCTCCCAGGGCGTATAGCTGTGCTCCTGTAGACCAACGTGCCGCGGCTCTCTCTCCGTGTGTACTCTACCGTAGCGGCATGCCGGTGATTTATTGCCATTGATCCCATCCATCAGCCCATGATTACATTCCATACAGTACCGCTGTGACATTCTGTTTGGCACACAAAGGCAACGTGAGAGACTTGGAGGCTCCATGGAAAGCTGTGTGTGTGTGTGTGTGTGTGTGTGTGTGTGTGTGTGTGTGTGTGTGTGTGTGTGTGTGTGTGTGTGTGTGTGTGTGTGTGTGTGTGTGTGTGTGTGTGTGTGTGTGTGTGTGTGTGTGTGTGTGTGTGTGTGTGTGTGTGTGTGTGTGTGTGTGTGTGTGTGTGTGTGTGTGTGTGTGCGCGCGCGCAGTGGTGGAAAGTAACTAAGTACATTTACTCAAGTACTGTACTTAAGTGCAATTTTGAGGTATTTGTACTTTACTTGAGTATTTCCAATTTACGATACTTTTACTTCTACTCCACTACATCTCGGATCCAAATATTATACTTTTACTCCACTGCATTTATTTGAAAACTGAAAAAAAAAGTTACTAGTTACTTTGTAGATTTTGATTATTATTACAAAACATACAGTAACCACTTAAGCCCTATATACATTTTGGCCATTTGAAAATAGCAGATCTACAAGCTCACAATGCATCGCGACGCATTGTGAGCTTGTAGATCGGCTATTTTCAAAAGATTTGTTATACATTTGAAAACTGGAAATGGGACATTTTGCATAATGAGTTGTTTCTACTTTTGGTACTTTAAGTACATTTTGATACCAATACTTTTGTACTTTTACTCAAGTACATTTTGAATTCCGGACTATTAGTAACGGAGTACTTTATATTGCAATATTGATACTTTTACTTAAGTAAAACATTTCAGTGCTTTTTCCACCACTGTGTGTGTGTGTGTGTGTGTGTGTGTGTGTGTGTGTGTGTGTGTGTGTGTGTGTGCGTGTGCGTGTGTGCATGCATGCTGCCTGCATGCATGGTGTTTATCCAGGGTGTGTATGAGGTGTCCCTGGGGGATGCAGTTAGCAGCAGCTGCTGTGTGTTTGGTATGTGATGCATGCAGTGTGCTGGTATGTAACCTAGCCTGTGTCATTACTGTGTCATCTCTGACACTGACAATGGGAGGAGCAGGGGGTCACTGTATGGACAAGACTGCAACGTGTGTGTGTGTGTGTGTGTGTGCGTGTGTGTGTGTGATTTGCTATATTTGTGAGGGCCAATGTCCCCACATGTTGCACCAATTGGTGCGTGGACTAGGAACCAAAGTCCAGGAACCAATTTAGTGATGCATGTTGTGATGTGTGTGTATCATAGAGTTAAATAATGATAGAGAGGGCACCGGAAATCCCCTCCCATCCACTTGTATTGAGTTGCTCACCCAGCGCATGGGCCGAAATCACCCCTTCTTTCGGGTTGTGAAGTGTGATGGGCGAGGCCTATTTGGGGCCACTGTGACACGTTTTGCGTCACATCGGTGACGCGTTTTGCGTCATCTCGGTGTGCAGCCCCGTGCGCCAGCTTGTGCGCAAGCTCGCGAGCCAAGCCCATTGGTCGAAACTGGGGTTTCGCTCGTTCATGTACAGTGGCCACAGGCCGTTTTGAGCTGCAGTGGCCAGCATGTCCAATGCACTTCAATGCAACCACTGGGTTCTGGGGGCTTGGTGTGTATACAGTATTTGCACTCAAGTACTTGAGTGCAAATATACACACACATCACATCATGCATCACTACATAATGTGCACATACATATGAAGGGACCGCAATGGAAATACACTGCTGGCTTTCTTACGTTTTATCCTTTTGATAATAAGGTGCCAATATGTAGTGATGCATGCAAAGCGCTATAGAAATTGCGTTTTTTATTATTTGTGACACACTCTCTCTCTCACACACACACACACACACACACACACACACACACACACACACACACACACACACACACACACACACACACACACACACACACACACTCACACACACAGAGCTAGCCTCCTACAGAGCCATGCTGTAACGATGATCCAGGTCAGCCATGGACAAGCATGAGAGAGAGAGAGAGAGAGAGAGAGAGAGAGAGAGAGAGAGAGAGAGAGAGAGAGAGAGAGAGAGAGAGAGAGAGAGAGAGAGAGAGAGAGAGAGAGAGAGAGAGAGAGAGAGAGAGAGAGAGAGAGAGAGAGAGAGAGAGAGAGAGAGAGAGAGAGAGAGAGAGAGAGAGAGAGAGAGAGAGAGAGAGAGAGAGCACACTCTGACCCTGCCTTTGAGGTGGTTGGTCATACAGTGAGTTCATGGATGGAATGTGTATCCAATTCTGTGGGAAAGGCATTGAGGAGAAAGTGACAAATGTACTGATATAAATACCATCAGGAATAAACAGGTAAATTATGGGTTCTCTTAACCATAGCTGAACCTCAGTACTGTATTGAAGTGTGGATAGGCCTTACTTGTTAACCACATTCAACCTGGCATCCCTAGTCGTCACAGGTGAAAGTCTTAAGGTGCGAGAGTATGTCAACAGCGTAGTCCACATAAGATAATTGACACTGTAGAAATGCAATTGGCAGAAAGGTCCTGTCAGCTAAGAAAAAAAAAACCCTCAGGGTTAGGGTTAATAATGGCATTCATAAAATTGCCATCCTAAAGTTTTAATGTCCTCACAAGTATAATAATTGTGTGTGTGTGTGTGTGTGTGTGTGCGTGTGTGTGTGTGTGTGTGTGTGTGCGTGTGTGTGTGTGTGTGTGCGTGTGTGTGTGTGTGTGTGCGTGTGCGTGCGTGCGTGTGTGTACCAAAGCGCACGCACCAGAAACTATGTGCACCAGACGGCTGTGCGGATGCTCCTCTGACCTCCATGTGCAACAGTTGACCCTGAGAACTCTTCACTTCCCCCAGAGCTGTCAGCCCGATGATCACACGCTCACACACACACACACACACACACACACACACACACACACACACACACACACACACACACACACACACACACACACACACACACACACACACACACACACACACTTTTGCCAACACTCAGCTACCAGCCTTGAATTAAAAACAGAATATACTGTACTATTTTTTTTTTGTAGAGCGTGCATACTTGTATACTCTTTTTTTTCCTACCCTGCTGTATCTTTCATTAAATATTCATATCTCTGCTGTACGGCAGAAACCAGCCAACTCCAAAATGTTAATTTTTCAGGAAATGACAAAAACAAAACAAAAAGTGGAGTTAGGAGGTTTTGTTCATCATTGATAAGTACAGCTAAATGGGCCTCCAAGCTCATAATGAGGAGGTCAAAAGGAGGTGGAGCCTGGAGTCAGCAAAACCAGCTAACTCCACCCCCTTTGGTGGAGTTAGCTGGTTTAGCAGAAGTGCTTTTTAATACTTTTCATTGGTTCAATACTTTTTTAATCAACACACAGACGTAAACGGTGTTCAATAGGACTGATTTATGGAAAAAAAATCAAAAGCGGAAAAATTAAGTTAGCTGGTTCCTGCCGGACAGCAACGATATAATATATATATACCAGGCTAACATTTGTGTGTGAGTCAGAGAGGGCGATACCTACCCATCTTCCTCAGAGTCAAACCCTGTTTGACTCTGAGGAAGACGCAAGTCGAAACACCAGCAAAATAGTAAATATGCATCAAACACAGTGTGTGTATTTTATTTGGGTGTTAGTCTTCTCCTGAAGTGCAGCTCGTCTGGTGTTCAACCGCCCCAAGTTCTCCCACACAACTATCCTTCTCCGTTCTCTACACTGGCTCCCCGTAGCAGCTCGGATCCAGTTTAAAACCCTGGTGCTAGCCTATAGGTCAGTGAAAGGAACAGTCCTTCTTACCTCCGGGCTATGGTCGATGCCTACACCCCTGCCCGACCACTTCGGTCTGCCACCTCGGGGCGACTGATTGCCTCGTCACTCAAGGGTCCTTCTGGTCGATCGACACGGACACGACTTTTTTCTGTTCTGGCCCCACAGTGGTGGAATGAACTTCCCACTGATGTCAGGACAGCAGAGTCACTGCCCATCTTTCGCCGCAGGCTGAAAACCCACCTCTTCAGGAAACACTACCCTTCCTCTTTGTCTGGCTTACTTGTTGTTAACTAGTTGTACGAACTCTTGTTTTATTGTTGTACTGTTTATTGGATCTTGTTTAGTCTATACACTTTTTGTATTAGCTCGTGCTCATTTGATTTTGCTATTTTGTCTCATCTGTTTAAGAAAGTACTGTAGGTAGCTGATATATAGCACTTTTACCTTAGCGCTAGGTATACTCTTGGTTGCTTGTTTTTGCAGGAAATGCACTTAGGACTTCTGGTGATTAGTAGTTCCGTTCCCTACCTATGTTGAATGCACTTATTGTAAGTCGCTTTGGATAAAAGCGTCTGCTAAATGACTGTAATGTAATGTAATGTAAGTGCCCAGGAATTATTCTCTCTGATGTAAGTTGTCCCTGTTGAGCACCGGCGAGCCCTTCTACCTTCAACTGGACTTCTCCTTGTACCCATGTGTTTGTGACTGGCTTGTGGTGGAAATTTTTGTCAAAATTATATTTTTGCCACGGACATACAAAATGAGCCGACAGTAATATTACCAGAAACACATAAAGACTCAATGACCTTTACAGGTCTGTAACTCTCGGAGTTATGGGGTCCTTGAAAATGAAAAGCTGGAGAACCACTGTTCTAGTGGACTCCTAATGTGCCATAGTGTCATAGTAAATCAGTGTCATACACATTCTGAAGAAACCCTGGCATTCAGTAATTGGGTCTTATGATCAAAATAAGAATAATTATCATATTGTGTAAAAAACTAAAAATCAAAAATTTGCCACAGACAAGGCCAAGTCTGGCCAAGAACACATTTTCTCTCTGTACGGACACATTGATGACCCCTGGTTTGTGATTGTACGATGTCCACCCTTGAGAAACTCATCCTGCTCTTCCATGTGCTGACCTCAGAGTTGAGGCTGTGAAATTGGATGATTATGTGTGAAAATGGGAGACCAGTAGGCCTAGACTAGAGGGCAAATGGAGGATACAGCTCCACAGGAGGGAAGAACAGCCAACTGAACTATACTGACGCATCGTCACATTTGACACATCGTTGCACACAAAGCAGTGGTGGAAAGTAACCAAGTACTTTTACTCGGGAACTATACTTAAGTACAATTTTGAGGTACTTGATCTTTAAAGACTGTTTTTAATGCATGGTGTAGCCCCTTTAATTGTATTGTTTGATATTGACACAATGCCTTTAGTTTTTATTCTTACTTGTTATCACTGTTACAATGTTACGCTAGCACAGTTCTGAGGAATAGGTCCCCACCAACATTTCTCGATTCTCGTTAGAAAGAGTCAGTCTAATCTGGATACAGAAGATTGCAGGACAAAATAAGTGTTTAAAGTAATTTATTACAGTTAAATCCTCTCTTACAGTTTTCTCTTTTAATGCTATGATATTCATTGGTGATAGATTCTTGCAAATGGTAGTAACATGAGTTGTGTGAGGAGCATGCTTGATATGACGGTTATAAACCTAATCTTGAAGAAGATTTGCTCGCCCCTGTGCATGATGATTCTGTCAGCAACATAGTATTGGTCCATGTTTGGCTAAACACAACAAAGTAGCAAAGCTGGGGGAGGAAAAATAAGACGGTTAAAAAATTGCATCTTTTTTCAAATTCAAATCTTTAACCAAAAGGTATGGAAAGGACAGCAAAACTTAAAGGAATACTTCACCCAAAAAATTCAGCCTTGGATTTTTGGAAATGTTTTTGTTGTTGTCGCTTTCCTGAGCCAATAATCCAATATTTGACTAATTGAAGTTAATAGGCCAATTATTGGCTCAGGAATGTGACAAAAAAGGCTAAATCTCCATCAATTCAAGTTGTCATGGAGTGAGTAATTGATGGGGATTAAGTCATTTTGTTGGGGTGAAATATTCCTTTAACCCATTCAATCCGTGAACGCATCTCTTTGTCATTTTAGATTTCTTCTTAAAAAATCTTAAAAATGATACACAGATGCCTTCCCGGTCTTAATGGGTTAAAGTGCATGGACACTTTTGTAGAGGTGTGGGTCGTGTTCTAACCTTGTCATGATGTAGGCCTACAGTAATTAGTCCAATTAGCAACATAATTATTTGGACTAGTTACATCATGACAACAAGGTAAGAACACAACCCAACCCCCTACTTAAGTGTCCTTGCCCTGTAAAAAATAGATGCTTTGCGATATAAAGTGAATATAGTGAAGCAAGGCTCAAATATAAAACAATTCTAACGTGTGGCCTTCAAGTGATAATGATTTTTCAAAATAATTGACTGTCATTCATTAGCTTGAAGATGTTGCCTTGGAATATGTTTATTTTCTACATGATTACTGTTATGTAAAAGTGATTGCTTTGTAATTAAAGTCTATACATTTAGATCAATATGATAAGAATCTAAAAAGAATATTAAATATTGTAAGATGCCATTACCCCTTCTTGCATTTTCACAGTGATATTGTAGTTCAGGCCAGCCACCACCTGAAAGGAAGAAATAGGTGAGATCATGGATTCATAGCTGATGTTTGGCATTTTACTCATTATGGTTACGAAGCATCAACTGACAGTGAATACATATTACGAAAGACTAAGAAAATATTAGACTGCCTACAAATAGACTACAATTCTCAGGCTTAGACATGACTATACATCTCACATTATAGTGCAACATATTCAGCGCCACGTTGCATTGCACTGCATTTTTTCTTTCTGTAGGAGAGTAGCGTTCTCAGTTGTTTTATCAAACAAACGAAATAAGACAAATGACAACAAAATGTCAAAAACTTGATTTTCCTACTGTAGTTTCCAACGCTATACTTGTGGGTACCACCGCATAATTAATTAACTTTTCTCAAACACCTACCCAGGGTAGGTACCCTCACAAAAAACATGCAGTAATCCTGGTCTCTATACTGCCTCCCCCTGGTCAGCCGGGGCGCCTGATGGAGGGGAAAGGAACTTGTTGGAATAACGTGTTCCTTCCACACTCTACGTCGTTCGGGGCTCTCCCCAGGCTGGCAGAGGGAGAGTAGTGCCCAGGATTACATGCGTAGGCAGTGGCAGGGGCACTGAGTGAAAAATGGGGTACAAAATCGTCGGATAAAAATTATAGAAAAAATACATATATATATATATAACTAAATATCAACCGACAGTTCTAATATTTTTATTTATGTAATTAAAAAATAAATCTTCAAATGCACAATACAGCCAGTAACAGTCATTGCTGGCAATGAAATCATTGGGCAGTGCAAGATATATAAAATATTAAATAAGAGTAAAAAAAAAGGTTTGTAAATAACCATAATCTATCAGCTGAAAATATATGCTTTTCAGTCATACAGGAGAATAGCTTACATACAAATGAATAATTCCAAATGATTCCTACCTGTATTCTAACACTAAAAACTTCGTTGTTGATTCCTATGTTGGGATGCTCGGCCACGGCAAAGTCCAAGGCATCCTGAACCCCTGGGTAATGTATATCTGCTTCCATCCAACCGCCTGCCAGACGAGAGACTCCTACGGCAACAACGGCCGCGAACACGGGAACAATAAGCTTCCAAATCATGGTACGAAGAGAAGTCCAACGCGCTTACAGCCAGTTGAAGGTATATAAAGGGCTCGTCGGTGCTCAACAGGGACAACTTGAATCAGAGAGAATAATTCCTGGGCACTTCAGGAGAGGCCCAAATAAAATACACCCGACTGGTATGCACGTATTTCTTATTTTGCAGGGATGACCAACTTTTCGACTTGCGTCTTGGCCTCCTCAGAGTCAAACAGAGAGCTTCCAAATCATGTTTGTCAAAATCACCTTAAGAACGCAGTAGGCCTACCAAAACAAACAACAACGTCCCAGTCCAGTCAAACTCTTGCAGCATTTATATCCTCAACAAAATGACGCCACAGCCTGACCGTTTAGGGGTGGGACCAAAGGATGCGAATGCCTAGTCTCTGCAAACCAGATTCAGAACACGTCAATCAGGTTTTTCTTTTTTATGTAGCCTACTGCTGCTAAGGAGCTCCCACCGCTCCATCTCACTCTTCCCGCCCAACACCCCCCGCTGACAGTTCCAGCACCCCCAGCCCGTAGAAGTACGCGCAGTGACAAATATTACCATGCCCGGCTTTCCTTCCCGAAACACGGACCAATTGTGTTGAATAGCCTACTGTATGTATTTTTGCTATTCCTTTGAACATTTTGGGAAAAAAACATTTCTGCCTAGAATGACATGTCATTTGGAAGATGGCTTCAGTCCCTCCTACAAGGAACTAGTTATATTGGAGAAACTAGTTTGACTGAAACAAAAAAAAACAGGTTGTGGTACTTGGCAACTTATGCTTGTCATCAGTGGTGGACAGTAACGGAGTAAATGTACTTGAGTACTGTACTTGAGTACAGATTCTGAGGATCTGTACTTTACTTGAGTATTAGATTTTTGTTGATACTTATTACTCTTACTTGAGTACATTTCCAAGACAAATATTTTACTTAGTACATTTCTAGGAAGGCTATGAAGTACTGAGTACTTTTAAGAACACTCCATATCCACAACAATGTTTCGCCATTCAACTCCTTGCAACATGACTTGCAACTACTTGCAACCATTAACCCCAATGGCAGTTGCAAGGAGTTGCATTGGTGTGGTTGACCATAAAACAGTTTTGTTGCAAGGAGTTGCAACTAGTTGCATTGGTGCGGTTTGGCCTTTTAGGTTGGCAGTTTTTTTTTCTTCCCTAAAATGCAATTGGCGTAACTTCTGCTCTCACACTAGCCGTGTTTCTGGCTTCCCCCTCCGCTCGCCACTTTGTTACATCTTGTATGGGTGTATAGGAGTAAAAGCATTTAGTTCTGGTTCCTCAGTAATTTCTATGTTTTTATAGGTGTTTCTGCAGGCTTTGTATAACGTCTACAAGCAAGCACATCAGTGCATGCAGTGCAGGTGGTTAAAGAGAGTTACAGTACTTTTCTGAAATAAGAGTTACAAGGTCCTATAAATAAAACATTACAGCAATTCATTGATATCAAAATTAAGAAATGTACTTCTACTTTTACTTTTACTTGTACTTTAAGTATTTTTCAAAGCATGTACTTTGGAATACTTAAGTATATTTAAAAGCAATTACTTTTTTTACTCTTACTTGAGTAACATTTTGACTGAGCTACTTTTACTTATAGTGGAGTAAATTTGACCAAGGAGTATCTGTACTCTTACTGAAGTACTGGGGTCGAGTACTTCGTCCACCTCTGCTTGTCATACTTTGAAGAGAAACGATTGCCAATCTGCAAGCTCACAACACACATCACGATTCACGATGGAATGCAGCAATTCAATCTTTAATTTCAGACTCAAGGTCCATATCACATACCAAATGACAAAATACACGACCAATAAATAAGATTAAAACACAAAACAAAAAACTAATGAAAAAACATAAAATCAGTCCAACTGCAGCTAGCCACACATAATATGCTCACTGTCTGTAGAGGCTGTTGACTTGAGCCAGTGTCTCCAAATCATGGAAGAGAACCGAGTAGAACTCGTCACAGGGTTGATATAAATCATAATAACGTGATTGTCAGACTTTTCTATAGACGACACCTGAATTTGTATTAAATCTCTTAAAAGGGCTTGACAGGTAGGTACCCTGTGTACTAAAAGCGTGTAGCTAAAATGTACTAAAAGCTCTCAATGCTTTTAGTACATTTTAAATATTTTAAAAAAATATGATGAAAAAAAAGTTTTCTTTAAAGACTTTCAGCTGTGACGATTAGGGATGCCAGGTTGAATGTGGTTAACAAGTAGGCCTATCCGCACTTCAATACAGTACTGAAGTTCAGCAATGGTTAAGAGTACCCATAATTTACCTGTTTAGTACTGTATTTATATCAATACATGTGTCACTTTCTCCTCAATGCTTTCCCACAGGATTGGATACACATTCCATCCATGAACTCACTGTATGTATGACCACCTCAAAGGCAGGGTCAGAGTGTTCTCTCTGTCTCTCTCATGCTTGTCCATGGCTGACCTGGATCATTGTTACAGCGTGGCTCTGCAGGTGGCTAGCTGGCTAGAGAGAGAGAGGCTTACAATTAATTATAATAATACATGCAATTTTTATAGCACTTTTCTAGGCAAGTCGCTTTGTTTAAAAAAAAGCAAATTTGTTAAAAAATAAAAGGTAAAAGGGGGATTTGAATTAGGTAGGGAATGCGAGTCTGAAGAGGTAGGTTTTTAGGGTGATTTTAAATGTGGCGAGGGTGAGGGGCAGCTTTGATGTGAGCTAGGAGTGAGTTCCATAGGGAGGGGGCTGCAACTGAGAAGGCCCTGTCACCACAGGTTCGTCGCTTTGTCTTGGGGACCACCAGGAGGTCGCTGATGGAGCGGGAAGGGGTGTGACGGTGAAGGAGGTCAGAGAGGTAGCGGGGAGGTTAGTTGGTTGGTTGGTCTCATATTGAACATAAGTCCTGAGTAAATAGTTTATGCACAGCTAAAATCAGTTGGATTTTTGTCAATGTTGGAGGCGGAGCTGTCTGTGTATGAGGAGTCAAGTGGCCTTGCCCGTCATGAACTCACACAGTGAGGGTACTCAATGAACACTAATTGCATTCATCACAGTCCCCTAAACGTTGGTCACGAAAAAACAAGTTTTTTGGTTGTCAATGCACGACCCCAACGCCACCTTCCCGCGACCCCACTTTCAGAACCGCTGCATTAGAGGCTAAGGTTTAGGGGTTAAAGATAAGAGCCTGATATATACTTAGTTGCAGGCTAGTGTCATGCACTGAAGAATTTCCGCTCAGGTGTGTGTGTGTGTGTGTGTGTGTGTGTGTGTGTGTGTGTGTGTGTGTGTGTGTGTGTGTGTGTGTGTGTGTGTGTGTGTGTGTGTGTGTGTGTGTGTGTGTGTGTGTGTGTGTGTGTGTGTGTGTGTGTGTGTGTGTGTGTGTGTGTGTGTGTGTGTGTGCGTGCGTGCGTGCCTGCGTGCGTGCGCGCGTGTTGCACAACCCCCATGACAACATCCTACATTACCTGTTTTAATGATTTGTTTGGAAGTCCAGTTGTGTAGAGGGGTGTTTAGGCCCAGCGGGGATAGTTTCTGGGGGATCATTGTATTGAGCTGAAGCGGATAAACAGCATTCCTGCATACAGCAGGTGATTCAGGGTGCTTTGGAGGGCAGCATTCATGACATTGTCGCTGGACCTGTTCGTATGCGTAAACTAAGATCCATCTTTTAAAGATCCAAGGCTAGCAGGCTATAAAATGGTCAGTGTGTGTGTCTGACTGTCTGATTGTCTGTGTGTCTGGAGCTAATCTCGTAAACGCTGGACCGACTAGCGCCACATCCTCGTGTGCACCCTGCTAGTAGGCTAACTCAGTATCTCCACACATAAGTTTCATTTTATAATGGCAATTAATGCAGCCAGGCTGAAACCCAGTGGCGTCGTTAGGGGGGGGGGCTTTGGTGGCTATAGCCACCAATGTTTTACCCAAAGCCATCAATAAAAAAATAAGAAAATAAAAATTAAAAAAATATTTTTTTATTTTATTTTTTTAAATTATATATCTATCACCCTAACCTAACCCTACCCCTAACCCTAAAACCGAAATAAAGTAACAAAAAACGGGGGAAAAAGTACCCAAATCCGCGAAATCCGGCACATGCACGCGCGCTGCGCGCGTGCATGTGCCCGTTGCCTGCGGGGCTAAGCCCTCGATCTAGTAGAGACCTAGCGACGCGTCTGCTGAAACCTAGCCCAAATTTGGAGTCATACCATGTCATAGATGGATTACATCATAGACGTCACAGGCTGAGCACATGAATAGCAAGATCCACATTGGAGCCACGCCATTCCCCTGTGGATCCACATGACATTTTTACAGCAATCAGCAATCAGAAGATTTAAAACCATTTCAACATTATTCAAAGTTTTGTGACATAGATGATCGACAAACATGTCGCGATGTGAGCTTGTAGAACCGCTATTTTCACTAACCCTAACCTTATACTGATGACTGATGAATGATGATCTTGGTTTATGATCCTAGATTACTATTAACATATATGCATTTGATAAAAAAAATGCGATTATGCGATCGCATAATTTATCGCATAATCAGCGAAATGGCGCAGATTTTTCGGGGGTATAATATGCATATCGCATCGCATAATATGCTCATCGCATCGCATAATATGCGGCGCATATTTCGCAACTTTCCGCATATTGCATGTGATTTTACGCTCACATAAAAAAACCTGCATATTTCATCGCGAGATCTAGGATTTTAGCCCGCATAATAAAGGATTTTAGGCGTATAATCAAGGATTTCTGCCCGCGTTTTTCTGGAGGGTCTACTAAATTGTATAAAGGGTTACACTTTAGCGTAAGTGGTTAACATTATGCATAGCTACACAGTCATCTACAGCAGTGGTACTCAACCACTTGGGGGGGGGGTTCCTAGGTGGTCCCCAGCTAAATGATGGAGAGTTGGTGACCAAATGGACCCCTTGTAGATATTTAACTCTTGAGACTGTAAAATGAAATGTAGAAGAATTGTTTCATCAACAATTGCCTGTCATCTCTCCTATGGTACCAACATCAATACAGCATGGAATTGTGGACAAAATCTTATCCAACAAAACAAAATACTATGGTGGTTTGTGGCTCAAATGCCGAATAAATAATGGACCTTGAAAAAGGTTGAAAACCACTTATCTACAGTAAGGCTAGCATGTGTGCATGTATGTACAGTACTGTATGTCCCAGTACATGAAAAACTCACCCACTCTTCCTGTGCATTTGTGCTGACCCCAGAGCAGAGGCTGTGAAATTAGATGATTGTGTGTGAAAATGGGGAACTACTGTAGTAGAGGGTCAGACCGAGGATACAGCTCCACAGGAGGGTAGAACAGCCGACTGAACTATACTGACGCGTCACGTTGCGCTCAAAGCTGCCAAGGTGAGAGCACAGCGGCTGAATGGCAGCAGCTGGACCAGACCATCAATCAGTTGAGTGCTTGTAACAGGTTCCTTTTACTCTATGTTATCTTGCTATTTAACTTGTCTAGCATGTTGATTTATTATTGTCTCTGCCAGGCCGAAAGACTATGTTATGCACCGCGCGTGTGTGTGTGTGTGTGTGTGTGTGTGTGTGTGTGTGTGTGTGTGTGTGTGTGTGTGTGTGTGTGTGTGTGTGTGTGTGTGTGTGTGTGTGTGTGTGTGTGTGTGTGTGTGTGTGTGTGTGTGTGTGTGTGTGTGTGTGTGCGTGCGTGCGTGCGTGCGTGCGTGGGTGGGTGGGTGTCCACCCCCCCCTCCGTCTGTGAACAGCTAATCTCCGCCACTGTTGGCTTGATCGCCATTTTTCACATGGGCCTGTTATAGTGCCACCAGGAGGTTGCTTTTTGCAAAACAAACAGTACTGACAGTACTCCTAGAGATTTTATCCAAACATCACGTAAATCAGTACATAGTATCTCTATAGTCATAAACGAAACGGGTCTTTCAGATTTTTCATATTCCATCCATCGGCTAACATTGGCGTCCAAAGTTTGTAGGATAGGTCCGTTTTGAACAAAATGCCTCAAATCATGAACACAGCGTGCATTTGCCGTAAAATTTTGCACGCACATTCCCACTAGGCCGAGGAAGAAATGCCACCTTTTTCACATTGGCCTGTTATAGCGCCACCAGCAGGTCTAATTCAGCACAACACATTTTTGGAACAAAATCCCTCATATCATGAATGCAGTGTCCGATTGCCGTAAGGCCTAAGAAGACATGGCACCCTTTTCACACTGGCCTATTATAGCGCCACCAGTGCTCCGAGGAGCACTTTTTCTTGTTGATTATATTTTTCTGTATGTCTCTGCCATCCCCCCACCTGCCACCCTGCCAAACAAATACACATGTGTGTGTGTAAACTCAGTTTCAGTTTACACCCACATTTGCGCTCAACTGACCACACTGGAAATAGGTTTTCTTAAGCTTGTTTTTTGTGTTTTATCCTTTTGACAGATATGCACAAATATACAACGTGTTCATGTACTGTATAAATATTTTTTTTGTAAATAAAAACAAACCAAGACAAGCTCTGACGAAGACGAGTGGCACGCTCACCACTTAGCAAAGCGTGCATCCCGTAGCGGTGAAGAGTAAAAAAGAAGGGTTTGTGTGTGTGTGTGTGTGTGTGTGTGTGTGTGTGTGTGTGTAGGGGGTCGGGAGGCCTGCTTCCATAAATGATCCCAGCTTGAACAAACATCCATCGGGGCGTGAAGTGTGATCCTCACCTCCTAACCTGCAGTTCTCCCTTCTTGACTCGCAGGCCCCTTCTTCCCACTAGCACCACGTGCCTTCTGACCAGCGGTGTTAAGGAACCAAGTACATTTGTTTGCTGTCGGGGCAGAAACCTCTTATCTCCATATTTTCTTTTTTTGTGTTCTTTCATAAATGACTACAGCGACACACAAAAGCATCAAAAGTAGCAGATCTGCAAGCTCGAAACGCGGCTCGGAGCGATGCGTTTCGAGCTTGACCTGCTGAGCTTGATCTGCTTGATCTGCTCGTAGATAGGTTGACAAATTTGGAAAACGTTAGAAGAAACTTGTGAAATGGGACATTCTGCATTAATAAATACTTTGACATTCAGCACTTTAAGTAAATTTTGCTGCCAATATTTTTGTACGTTGTAATACAGGCTTTGTACTCGTAACAGTGTATTTCTACATTGTGGTATTGCTACTTAAGTTAAAAAAAGAAAAAGAAATCTTGAGTACTTCTTCCCTCCACGTGCGCTCTGACTCTGTGGAGGAGGAAAAGGTGCATTTTCTGCATACCTCTGCCTCCCGATTGTCCCGGATTGGAGGGGGGTTGGGGTTTGAGGGGGGGGGGGGGGGAGGCCACGCGCACAGGGCCAAAGGGCCGCGGCAGGGAGCGGATGTATGGTATTAACTCAAACCGCCAGGCAGCGACAACCGGCATTTTTCCCGTTATTGAACATTAATCTTCCCCAGGCTCTGGGAAAGTGTAACTGGAGATCCGTGGCGGACAGTAAACTAAGTAAATGTACCTGAGTACTGTACTTACAGTAGTTTACTGTCCACCACAGCACCCACGATTTTCATACTAAAATGCCTTTTTTCAGAGAGAAAATCAACTTTATGATCAACCTTTCTCTGTCCCAGTAACACACTCTCATGGGATCTAGCACCAGTAAACATAGGACGTTCGCGAGATCTGCCGTCAGACGCCTGCGCCCACTTAGGAGACGATTGGATGCGTGTACCATTTCGCCTCTAGTGGCTACAATGGGGATGGTCTATCTTTCTAAATCAACCATCTTTGCTAAGACTTTGGCATGGAGGGGGTGGGAAGGTATAATACTTGTGAAAGTAGACATCTCAGGCATTGCTCCTCATCTATATTAAAGGTCACAATGGGGCCTTTGCTGAATGCCAGGTTGACAGGGGTTAAAGTTGCCATGCTCGCTTGATGAGTCAGAAACAGTGTGTGGGTACAACCCTGGTTAAAGGTGCAGTAAGTGATATTTTTGTTTAGAGTATGTGATAGTAGTGGTAGTAGTAATCGTTGCAGAGTGTTTCCTCAGTAACAGGGGTCTGTCTCCCTCTCTCTCTAGCTCTTTAGTAAATCGGAAAACAATGTTTCCAGTTGGGACACCAATTGTATCCAATCAGGAGAGAGAACTCAGTACTGACGACAGAAGAAGGGAGCAGACAAAACTGGAACACTATTTGTTGATAATTGAAGCTGATAAATGGGTACTCTACCCTGATTGGATGAAATTGGGCAACCCACCTGAAAATGTATTTCCTGTTTATTAGAGCTTGCTGTTATTGAACAAACTCTCTATAGCAATGATTACTATCAGAATATAGATCTTAAAGGAGAATTTTGGACTAAGTTTTTCTTACCTTTTCTATGATGTTATGACATCTTAGGATGAATGGTACAGTAGAAATGTTTCATAACTCCATCCTGGGTCCGCCACAGCTTAAAACGTGCGCGGATAAGCCTTGCGTTAGATCACATATTTTGATAGCTTTTTTTTTTTTTGAGATCTGACGTTCATAGTGACAGAACACTGTCCAAAAAAAACAAAAACAAAAGTCTCGCTAGACGAGATTGAAATCTGGTGATTGAAATCTCGTCTATCTCGTCTAGCTCATCTAGTTAGATTTTTTTTTTTTTTTTTTTTGGTTGCATAGTGTTCTGTCACTATGAAATTTTCTACTTTACAATTCATCCTAAGATATCATAACATCATAGAAAAAGTAAGAAAAACTTAGTCCAAAATTCTCCTTTAAGTTTTACCTTTTAACTAAAATTACCCCTTTTGTTTTAACCCATTTAGACCTGGAACACCAATACTTAAATATACCTTTCAATCCGGGAACCCCTTCTGGTGTAGTTGTTGCTGTATACCGTATATAGCAACATGAATGTTTTTCATTTATTTGAATAACAATTTTAGTTTTTCAGAATCTACCTCAGGTCTAAATGGGTTAACTAAACAAATATCACTTTAACAGCGACCTTGAGCTGCAACCTTGAACTTCCTGACGTGAAGCTGCAGCGCGCATGGATAAAGTTCCCAACTGATTTCAGTCATTTATATTCCATATGAAGCCAGCATGTCTTCTATAGAGGCATTTTGCACAGCGAAAATAGCGACGCATTGAGAGCTTGTAGATCTGCTATTTTCAGTTATTATTTTAAGATTGGAGCATTTGAAGCGGTCAAGCCGACAATATGTTTATGAAACCCTAAAGGTCTTGGATAGTTCATAAAAGCAAAGGTCAAAGCCTCAATTTGTGATTTCTTCACCTGGTTGGCTGTATGTACAGTAGAACAGCAGGAACAATCCTACATACTGTATAATTAAGGAAACCTCTGTGGACGGAACCTGTCTGTCCTGCGCGGTTCTCCTCAATGGCTGGAGCAATTAATTGATCTGAATTTGTACACGGCCATTGACCATTAGCATATGCACCAAATAACAACGGCCGTTTTTAACTTTCCCAAAATGTAAGCTGTTTATCAGCGTTTTTATGTCAACACCGGAGATTCAGTTTGGGCTATGGGAGGTAGCGCCATGGTTACAGCCCCGCGAGTAGTTTTACAACTACTGCAACTGTGTTCGCGACGGGTCACGTGCGCGTGTTGCGTGTGTGTTGGAACTGTTTATGACCGGGTGTTTGTGTGTGTCCTCTGTGGGTCCGTGCCGCGGCGACGGGATGCGCATGCGTGTGTGTTGGAACTGTTGCAGGTACCAAGTACAAAGTCACTTTCCATCCCTGATATACTGTACTGTCTGTGCACAGCGCATAACCCAAACTCTGCACATACTTTGGGTGCTCATATACCCGGACGGGTATGGACTAGTATTAGTAAAACATAATAATTGTACATATTGTGTTAATTGTTTAGAAAACGGCACTAGTTGTGTGTGGGGGGGCTCCTTTCACGCTGTTCCACCAATCGCACATTAGGACTTAACCACAACATTTTCAGTCGTGAGATTACATTTTTTTCTTTAATCCGAGAGCACGGGAGAAGCAGCAGCCGCATGCATCCTGGACGGAGTAATTAGCGTGAACAATAACACACAATTGGTTACAGTTGGATTAAGCTCCGTGCTCGTCCAGTAAAAAAGGGCATGTGGTGCACCAAAGTGCCTGAGAGCAGCGCGCAGGTCGAGGGAATTACAACATCCTCTTTGATGTTTTAATGAAAGGCATTTCATCTCTCCTCGCCACGGCTGCTTGACCGCCATGTGCACTGCAGCTGACGGGAGACGATGAGAGAGCTCCAAGAGGAACAATGCACTGTTGTGAATACGCACCGACCTAGAGCAAATAAAAGCTACACTCCGGAACTTAGTTATAATGAACAAAACATTATTTTAACCATGCTTAAGTAATACTATATTGTTGCTTTCGGGCCTGAAACATATCTCCCAGTTGAACCGGTGACCTTCTGATGAAGAAGATGGCATTTTTACCCACTAAGCTATGGCCACTCCCCCTTAACGATGCAGTCGGTTGGTGGTCACCGTTGTGCTCGCTCCCGCTCTCTGTCCAGGCGCTTTTTGCACAAACGTACTGATATTTACTGCTGAATGATGTCTCTCACTTGCACCAGAGACAGTGTTTCTATATCGTCTGCTATATACACCTGATGCTCAGACTAGTTGACTCTATATGTCTGCTATATACACTTGCTGCTCAGACTAGTTGACTCTACTGTATATGCGGCACCATCTTTATTGTAATTCAGACATCGGCCATGCAGTTGCCTCTCTCCTTTGGGAGAGGGAGACATAAAACGTACGGATAGCTTTAACAAAAGAAATTCATTTTCTGTCACAAATCATCACATTTTCTCAGTTCCACCCCTAGCTGTTTCCATATACACTGTACCGACTACCCCTGCCACCTGTTACTATTCAACCTTGTTCAATTCAAGGAAACCTAGTTTGATATGCAAATGCACCTTGTCTGAGTTAAGGTAGCCTCGATCTCCAGGCTTTTATTGTTTAGTTTTGCTAAAAAATAAAAGCCTGGATCAGCGCGTCGGTGTACCCGATATAGGAAGTGTTTCATTTCCCCAACCAACCAGAGTGCAGTGGGCGTCGCTCGTAACGTTGTGTTGACGGGGCGGGGGCTGACGGACAGATCGGTGAACCAATGGGATCACACGGATTCTCTTGCCGGAGATGTTACACACGCCCCTTTAGGTCAGAAAACAGGAGCGCTGCTGCAGCCTAGAGTTAAGGTGACTCTCAACCAAACAGACTACTTCAGAGTGCAACAGACTGGCAGTCTGTTGGCAAAAGTTGGCATTTAGTTCAGCACAAACTGTCGGCCGACATTAAAGGTTTCATGACATTCAGTTTTTACAACACATTAAAAGTCTTTGTCATGGTCCTTCAAACGTGTATAAAAAGTTTTAACTGAAAATTCTACTCCAGTGAGGCATTGCAGGTGTTTTTCTCTCACATTTCTAAAGCCTTTTCAACTGCAATGTCAAAAGTAATCTTTGACTGCGTGTGTCGCTGTTGAGGGATTTTGCCTGTCAATCATCGCCTCTGCTCCGCCCCCCCCCCCAAAGGAAAGGGGAGGGGAGGGGCGGGGAGGAGAGGGGGTGGGATTAAGTGACTAGTCTATGACATCAAATTCAAGGGGCCAATCCCAGGGGCCAATCCCAGTTTACTTTTCAGCCTAATTATTTAAAAAACCCCAGACCACAGAAAATCCACTGTTTTTTTTTATGTATTTGAGGTCATAAACCCCCCACCAAAAAAAGTGAAAATGAATGACATAGAACCTTTAATGAGGACACATTTTTACAGGCAGTGTTGCCATATTTTGTGAGAGAAATGAGCAAACAGGTCTAGGAAAACAAGCCCAATCTTTACAAAGTTTGAGAAACACAGATCTATCCCAATGTATACTATACACGCAATCCACACTACTGCATTTCATTATGTGGGCCATTTTGTTTAATAACGTTTCTGCGCCATGAAACATGCCAGACCGCGGACTGATAAAGCAATCACATTTTGGACTGTACAAACACTCACTGACCTCCTTCCGTCCTTCAGTGGCTGTTAGCTCTGTTTACCGCTTCAAGTGTTGAGTGAGTGCAGGCAGGCAGCGAGGCTCCCTCTCTCTCTCTGTTTACTGTTGTGGAGGCAGCTCTCTCTCTCTCTCTCTGTGTTTACTATTGTGGAGGCAGCAGCTCCAGGCGCTGCAAGCAACACGGACGACTGGACTCCACTCCAGACCTATGAGTACTGAACATTAAAGTCATACTGTAACTCATTGACTGCCAGAGTCGAAGCATCGTCTATAGCTGCCCTTGCCAGCGATTCCGAGCGTTTTCGCTAACCTTTGAAAAATCATAGAATATTATTCTTCACAACGATCCACCCGCCAATCGCTTTAAAAGACGCCGTAGAATCTTAGAAAAAAATTGTGCCTCGCGATAATCCGTTCCACAGTTATTGGCTAACAGTTGAATGTGCCGTGTTTTTTTTAGCATGCCTGATGTAGGGGAAGGAAACTGGTTGGAATAACGTGTTCCTTCCACGCGCTACGTCCAACCAGGGAAACTCTCCCCTGTCAGGTGGTAAGAAGGTCAGTTGGCTCTCATGCATTGAAGGAGGCATGAGTTCGGCCCTGGCCTCCCTAGGCTGGTGAGGGGATGACCGATACAGAGATCTCCATATATGGGTATATCGGTCGGATTGGCAGAGTGACGTTTTTTTTTACCTGACCAGTTCCTCCTCCTTCTGTGATCTGGGAGGTCACAGGTGGAACGTGTGTCCTGCAGTGTACCTGTTAGGTTCACTGTCACACAGCTGACTGACTCACAAACAACTCGTGACCCTCTCTACTACTATTACCACTACTGCTCTCTCACCACCGACTCCCCCCTTCCCCAGTTAATAGTGTGGTATACATGCAAAAACACAATTTTTCGGAGTCATGCACTGACTGGGAGTGACATGTCGGATTCCCCTACAAATAGCATTGACCCCTCATGACCTATACGGAACTGTTTAGGACCACCACAGAGCAGAGGAACCTTTGACCTGATTATGGACTAGTTAGTTAGTTAGTTAGGCCACCTCTCTCTCTCTCTTTGTGTCTTAAGAGTTTATGTGTCTCTCTGGCTGCGTTGTTTATATCGAACTATAAATGCGTGGAATCTCTGCTTGCATGTCTGTGTGTGCATGTGCGTGTGCGTGTGTGTGCGCGCGGCATATCTCAAGAACCAACAGAGCTTCACGAGTGCTGTACGATGCATTAAGTGCTCGCACATCCGCTATTTTCAGCGATTGACACCGTTGTATGTCAAATTATAAATCAGGGGTTTAGGTTGACCTGAAGGCCCTCGCTTCTGTCTGTCTGTCTGTCTCATCCCTTTTTATTTCTCCTCTACCTCTCTCTCTCATCTCTCTCTCCCGCTCACTCTCTCGCTCTTCGCTCTCTCACTCTCTCGCTCTTCGCTCTCGCTCTCTCACTTTCTCGCTCTTCGTTCTCTCTCTCTCTCTCTCGCTCTTTGTTCTCTCTCTCACTCTCTCGCTCTTCGTTCTCTCTCTCACTCTCTCGCTCTTCGTTCTCTCTCTCTCTCTCTCGCTCTTTGTTCTCTCTCTCACTCTCTCGCTCTTCGTTCTCTCTCTCACTCTCTCGCTCTTCGTTCACTCTCTCGCTCTTCGTTCTCTCTCTCTCTCTCTCGCTCTTTGTTCTCTCTCTCACTCTCTCGCTCTTCGTTCTCTCTCTCACTCTCTCGCTCTTCGTTCTCTCTCTCACTCTCTCGGTCTTCGTTCTCTCTCTCACTCTCTCGGTCTTCGCTTTCTCTCTCGCGCGCGCTCACGCCCGCGCTCTCTCTCTCTCTCTTGCTCCCCCGTCCCTCTTCACATGCGTCGTTAAACCTCGTCCATTTCTGCTAGGGTCTCGTTGACAGACAGCTGAGTGCCTCTCTCTCTCTGTGCTGTTGTTTGTTGACATGCACTCCCTCCAGTTACCATGACAGTGGGGTAGAACAAGTGTAAAGTATTTAAAACAATGAAATACTCCAGTAAACTCAAAAGTACCTCAACATTTGTACTTGAGTACAAGTAAATGTACTTAGTTACTGTCCACCACGGGTGGTATCCATCAAGGTGGAGGCAGCGAAATGGAGAATAATGAGTCAATTATTACAACACACTGTAAGGCCTCCAACCACGGAGGAACAGCCTAATTATCCACACAGGTAATCCCAAGTTCCGTGTGTGTGTGTGTGTGTGTGTGCGCGTGTGCGTGTGTGTGTGTGTGAGAGAATTTGTAAGGACTAAATGTCCCCACAAGTATAGTATAGACAATTTTCCTGGTCCTGGAACAGAAATGTTCTTTTGGTGTTAAAAAAAAAAAGAGTTGTGGAGTTAGGCTTGGGGTTAGGGGTTACGTAGTGGTGGAAAACGTACTCAAATGTCTTACTTAACTGAAAGTATCAATACTGCAATGTAGAAATACTCTGTTACAAATAAAAGTCAGAAATTCAGTAAAAGTACAAAAGTATTGATATCAAAATGTACTTAGAGTACCAAAGTAGAAGGTAGTCATTATGTAAAATGTCCCATTTCACACGTTTCAGGTGTATACAATGTATAAAAATATTTTGAAAATAGCAGATCTACAAGCTTGCAATGCGTTGCATCATTGCGAGCTTGTAGATCTGCTATTTTCAAATGGCCGAAATGTATATAGGGCTGAAGTGGTTACTGTATGTTTTGTGATAATCAAAATCTACAAAGTAACTAGTAACTAAAGCTGTCAAATAATTGTGGTGGAGTAAAAGTATGATATTTGCCTCTGAGATGTCGTGGAGTAGAAGTAAAAGTACTGAAAATTGGAAATACTCCAGTAAAGTAAAAAATCCTCAAAAGTGTACTTAAGTACAGTAATTGAGTAAATGTACTTAGTTACTTTACACCACTAGTTAGGTTAGGGATTACGATTAGACATTTAGAGGTTATAGGTTTATAGGAGTTGGGATTGGAGCTACAGTATACCAGATGTTTAAATGTAAATGATTGCTGTCCTAAAACGTTGATGTCCTCACAAGCATAGTAATTCAAACGTGCATGTGTGCATGCACGCATGCAAACACGTGTGTGCGTGTCATGTCAGGGTGTTTAGAGTTTCAGTCGTCACAGTGTTGTCAACCCCTGGGTAATGGAGGCCTTATAACACACACACACACACACACACACACACACACACACACACACACACACACACACACACACACACACACACACACACACACACACACACACACACACACACACACACAAAATGGACTGCAAATAATACTTAATGAGGCCTATTTTGAGGCCATCAATGCTTCTTGCAATGTGAAGGTCTGCTATTGCCTATGTTTTTGGTATATGTTATGAAAAAAAAACAGTTTTCTAAGGGTATCAGGGCAAACCTGGAAGGCTCAATACAGAGTTATTGTTCCACACTGATGATAAGTGTCCACTTTCCTTGTGTTTTATAGCCCAGGGTTTCCCAATCTGGGGTCTCCGAGCCCGAAGTCCAGGGGTTAGTTCACCCCCCAAAATGGCATTTTTTCTCCTATCAATCCGTCACCCCATGAAGCCTTGAATTCATGTTTGTTTGTTTGTTTGTAAAGCAGTTTATTTCAGTAGGCTATCCAGTCTAGAGATTCATTGCTACATTAGTAGTCAGGCGGACAAACGTTGGCCAAAGTGAGTGTACCACGTTCGCTAGAGCAGTGGTTTTCAAACTGGGGTCCATTGAGGGGGTTCCAGGGGGACCCCTGGAACATGAGGAACAGTTTAACCACTAACATTATTGTATATATTGGCTTTTTTCAAAATAATTTGAAAAAATCTTTAAAAAGTATAAGAAACGTGGAATCTTTTTCATTAAAAAAAATTAAAATAACAAATAAAGATTTAATCTTCTCTTAAGGGTTCTCCCTGGCACAAAATATTTTCAGATGGGAGTCCATGGCCAGATACATACCAATTTTGGGGTCCATGACACAAACATGTTTGAGAACTGCTGCACTTGGTGCAGTGATGCCATCATCGTCATCTCACCAAAAACACAGGTTATTGACACAGCTGCCTTGCTCCATTTATGAGGCTATTAAAGAAGCTAACCGGTGAGCAGAGAGTCTAGTGGCTCTGGAATATACAGGCTGCCTCTGTGACCCCTCCGCTGGTCAAATAAGAGTCACATGCTTTCCATGGGTTTGGCCGGTAAAGGTCCGTGTGCCAAGCAGCTTTAGAGATGTTCCACCGCACTGTGTTGTGTTCTGCACAGCTTTGACCTACAGCCAAGTCCTCCAAATGTTTACACTTAGGTGTGGAGTCACTTTTTCTCGGTTTTGCTTCGACCATAAGGCTGACTATATTGTGTATATCGATGCTGTCACGGCAGAAACCTCCTCCTGTATCTCCATGTTTTAATTTTTTTTCCCGTAAATTAACTCATTCACTGCTAAGGACGATTTTGACTCTTTTTAGCGGTGCCAACCGCTCTATACGTGGCTTTGTCCGTATGTCCGTCCGTCCGTCGTATGAGCCTGGGATGAGCACGGCAAAGAAGAAACACATACAAACACACGCGCACACACAGACACACACACACACACACACACACACACACACACGCACGTGGACACTGCCTATGTCATCTCTCCTCTCATTGCCCACACGTACCACTGGTTATCAAAGAGGGGTCCAGGGACCCCCAACGTATGTTATGTCCGAGCACGGGATGAGCACGGGATTTTAAACAGCTATAACTCCAGTTCGCAGCATGCCACCAACTCCACATTTGGTATGTGGACTTAGACCACCAATAGGGACGGGCATGAATTGCTGACGTTCTCAAAGAGGGGTCCAGGGACCCCCAGCGTCTGTTATGTCCCTCCGCCCGTATGAGCACGGGATGAGCACGGGATTTTAAACAGCCACAACTCCACTTTGCAGCATGCCACCAACTCCAACTTTGCAATGTGGACTTAGACCACCAATAGGGACCAGCATGAATTGCTGAAGTTCTCAATGAGGGGTCCAGGGACCCCCTGCCCCCGTATGAGCACGGGATGAGCACGGGAATTTCAACAGCTATAACTCCAGTTTGCAGCATGCCACCAAGTCCACATTTGGTATGTGGACTTAGACCACCAATAGGCACGAGCATGCATTGATGACGTTATGAAAGAGGGGTCCAGGGACCCCCAGCGCCCGTATGAGCACGGGATGAGCACGGGATTTTACAGAGCTATAACTCCACTTTGCAGCATGCCAGCAAGTCCACATTTGGTATGTCGACTTAGACCACCAATAGGGACCAGCATGAATTGCTCAAGCCCCGCCCCCTCTATCTTCCCATTGGCTGGCCTTCAAACAGCCATAACTCAAGTTCGCAGCATGCTATGGAGTACAAATTTTGTACATGGACTAAAGCCAGCAATAGGGACTAACTGTCATTACTTAAGCCCCGCCCCCTCTGTCTGCCCATTGGCTGGCCTTTAAACAGCCATCATTCCAGTTTGCAGCATGCTACCAAGAACGATACGATAATACTTTATTGTCAGTTTGCACTGAAATTTGTCTTGCGACCCAGAAACAGCCATGTATGCAACATATAACAGTACACACATTTGACATGACACAAGAAAACAACAAAATACAAATACATACATAAAGACACGCAAAGACAAGAGCAATGTCCACCACTCAGCCTACCCCTGGCTTATAACTCCTGATTGAGCCTCAATGTCGTCTGATGGACAAAGGACCTCTTCAGTTTGACCTTATTGTATGTAGGAACACTGTATCTCCTTCCTGAAGGCAGCAACCTATATTCTCCATACAAAGCATGGCTAGTGTTTGAAGTGATATTCCTTGCCAACCTTATCATACTGTTATCATACGTAGATGTATAGAGCCTCTGAAGTGGTTGTCCAACAATCTTTGAACAAATGTTCACTTGTTGCAGCAGTTGTGACTTTAAAGCTACAGACAGACATCCATACCAGGTGGTACTACAGTACTGCAGGACACTCATAATAACAGAAGTGAAAAACAAAAGAAGAATCTGTCTACTAGCACCAAAAGATCTCAGACGGCGAAGGAAATAGACTCTTTGTTTTGTTTTGTCTTTTTACCCACTGATTCAATCTGGTCTTTCCATGACAAAAGGTGGTCTATTACTACTCCTAGGTACAGTATGTATACGAACATACCTGGTTGATCTGTTCACTATGAATAGTAATAGGGGATCTGTGTATCTCTAGTGGGGCACCAAAAATAATCTCTTCTGTCTTTTTTGTGTTAATGATAAGAGCGTTGTTATCACTCCATTCCACCACCTTATTTACTCTGTGTTGGTGCAGTCCAGGATCACTGGAACTATCCAAAAGAGAAATCAAAACTGTATCATCAGAGTACTTTAGAATGTATTGGTCTGGCTTGTCAGTGCGACATTCAGACAGACATTTCTCAGTACTACAGCTGTCAGTATAAAGGGTGAACAATACAGCTGAGCTTACACAACCCTGGGGAGCACCAACATTAGTGGTTAATGCTGAGGAGAGGGTTTTGTTCACTTTCACCCTCTGTACTCTGTTAGTAAGGAAGGAAGCATACCAGTGAATTAAGTATGGATTCAGTTCCAACTGTACCATCTTTGACACCAGAATATCAGACTGTATTGTATTGAAGGCTGAAGAGAAGTCTAAGAACAGCACCCTTGCATGATTCTTATTAGACTTATCTAGGTGTTTTGTAATGAAGTGGACCAGTGTGACAACCGCATCCTCTGTACCGCAACCTTTCTTATAAGCAAACTGACAGGGGTCAAATTTGTCTTTAGTTATACTCACAAGATGTTGCAACAGTATTCTTTCCAGTGATTTCATGGTCACTGAAGTAAGAGCTATGGGTCTATAATCCTTATGTTCTTTTGGACATTGGATTTTGGGTAATGGTTTTATGTGTGAGGTTTTCCAACACAGAGGAATTATATGTGTGTCTACAGAGGTTTGAAATATTGGTTGCCACACAGGAGCCAACTCGGATGCAAAGTTTTTGAGGAGAAAAGCACTGCACTCGTCCGGCCCATTAGCTTTCCTTGTGTTAGTACACCGAAACACTTTCCTGACATCCTCTTCAGTGATGATAATTCTGTCTGAGGGGGCAGGTGTTACAGCCTTAAGTATTTCAGTGCACTTAGAGGAATCGCCCAATGATTCGAATCTGGCATAGAAAGTATTTAGGTCATTGGCAAAGCCAAGTTCATTGTCTGTCACAATAGGTTTGGTTGGGGCTGACATTCCTGTCATGGATTTCATAGTATCCCACGCCTTTTTGTGATTTTTAGCTTTGAACGCATCCTCTAGGTGCTGTCTATGTGCCAATTTTGCCTGCCTCATTTTTGTTTTTAGCTTATTTTCTGTCAATTTGAGTGCACCGAAATCTTTGCTTATGAAGGCTGTTTTCCTTTCATTTATTATATTCTTTATGTCCTTGGTCACATATGTTTTATTGTTCGGATAGATTTTAATTTCTTTTGTAGGAACAACCAGCTGTACACAAAAATTAATGTAATCATTTGTAACTGTGGTTATTTCGTCCAATGAACCATCTCTAAAAGTGTCCCAATCTGTACAGTCCAGGCATGCTTTTAGTTGTTCCTTGCTTTCATTTGTCCATGTCCTAACTACTTTCTTCTCCACCTTTCCTCTCTTCAGTTTTGACTTATAAACTGGAGTCATGTACACAACATTATGGTCAGAGGTCAATATAGGCGGGCCTACCTTGGCAACATATGCATCTGGAATGTTCACATAACACTTGTCCAGAATGTTATTTTTCCTAGTCGCATCCTTGACATACTGTACAAATCCTGGCAACACAGTGTCTAGATAACACTGGTTCAAGTCTCCAAGTACGATTGCTGGTGCCTCTGGGTACTGTAGTTGTAGTCCATGTACACAGTCAGCAATGGTTTTTGCTGCCTGTGCTGCTCTTCCTGGCCCTTTAGGAGGCACATAGACTATGAACAGTAGAATGCACCCAAATTCGCGGGGGAGATAGAACGGTCTTAAAGTCATGCCCAGGATTTCCACGTTGGGATCGTCGCATATCCCGAGTTTGATGGAATGGGATCGACACCAGAGATCATTAATGTACACACATACTCCACCGTAACCACTCCCTCCACCTCTGTCCAGTCGCACCAGAGTGAATCCGGGGACCTCATAGAGTGAGTCTAGTTTTGATGGTTTTAACCAGCTTTCAGTGAAACATAACAGTGATGCCTCACGAAATTCGTAGCTGTACCTTGTGTATGTTCTTATCGTGCTGATTTTGTTATCCAAGGATCGCACGTTGGCCAGAACGATAAAGGGGAGCGGGGGGCGGGTGAATCTCCTCCGTAAACGGTTTCGAATTCCCCCTCTTTTTCCTCGTCTCCTCCTCCTCTTTCCTCGGATCAGTTCCACGGGTATGTCATCCAACACCGGCAAGTGGACGTGGCCCGCCGTTGTGTTCGGCTCCGGCGGCCGTAATGCCAGTAGTGCAGCTCGGCTGTACACATGGACGATCCCGGTAGCGCCGTTTTCACGCCAGATGTTTGTCTCGAGCCGAGTCCCCGGTTCTATCGACCAGCACTTTCCACAGAAGTTACTAATGACCAGGATCAGCAGAGCTACCTCTGCGGCTCTCATTTTGGCGACATTGCACATCTTTACATGGATGTGACGACATATAGACACGGACAATACAAATAACTAAACAATAAGGCACACAAGCAAACTCTCAGGTCGCGGTGCAGCCGCCGAGCAGCGCACACGGAAGCAGCGTCGAACACATTTGGTAAGTGGACTCAGGCCACCAATAGGGACAAACTGAAATGAGTTAAGGCCCGCCCCAAAGGCACCGCTTCCTTCACACAGGGTGTGATTTTTTTTCTCCAAAGGCCCACACTGCCAAGGACGACTTTTACGACTGTCTGTGTTTCTTTGGTGTTTCCACTAGATGGCGCTCTTTGCTAACACATGAGTGGCCATTTCATCCCCAGATGCACGCAGAACCAGGCGATCACGTGATCCCAAGACTTACTGCTCCACTCACTTCCTGGTTGACGTATTTGGGAAATCGCCCGTATCTCGCTTTATTTTTGACGAGACATGCCATTTTCAACAGCCTATAACAAGTGAAGGGGGCGGGGTCGGGATGATTTTTCTTTTTAACGCCCTACTTGACCATACTACAGCGTCACACAAAAGCATAAAAAGTAGCTGATCCGAGCTTGTGGATCTGCTACTTTTGATATTTTTCGGAGCAACAGTGCGCCATGTGAACTCTTGGGGCCCTTGAGGGCCAACACGTGGTCCCTGGTGTGACTATTCTCATGGCACACCCCTGAACAGTGTTTGTGCGATGCAACGTGTGTGTGTGTGTGTGTGTGTGTGTGTGTGAGCTTGTACATCGTCTATGTTCACAGAAGAGATTTGCTGTAGAGGGATAAAAAAGGAGGGGGCCAAGTGTTCTGGACCTCTGGGGGACCCCGATCATTGAAGTGGTTAATAAAAAGAATCTAAAATGTCCCCTGGCTGCTGTGTGCTCGGTTCCTCTCACGCTGTCCTGTTGTTTTGCTGATGTCACACATTAGAGCCACCGGCCAGGGCGTTGCATAAGAAAGCTGGAGACACATGAAAAGACGCAAAGCCATGGAAATGAAAACCTTCTCTTTCTCTCTGGTCACTTCCACAGAATATCACACACCATCTCCTCCTCCTCAGTGGAGGAAAGTAACTAGGTACATGTACTCAAGTACTGTGCTTAAGTACAATTTTGAGGTATTTTTTACTTTACTTGAGAATCTCCAATACTTTTACTTCTATTCCACTACATGTCAGAGGCAAATATTGTACTTTTACTCCACTACAATTATTTGAAAACTTTAGTTACTAGTTAATTTGACGATTTTGATTATTACAAAACAAACATTAACCATTTCAGTCTTATATACATTTCGGCCATTTGAAAATAGCCGATCTACAAGCTCACAATGCGTTGCGATGCGACGCATTGTGAGCTTATAGATCTGCTATTTTCAAAAGATTTGTATACATTGGAAAACGTGAAACGGGACATTCTGCATAATGAGTACTTTTGGTACTTTAAGTACATTTTAATGCCAACACTTTTGTACTTTTACTCAAGTGCATTTTGAATTCCGGACTTTTACTTGTAACAGTATTTCTATATTGCATTATTGATACTTTTACTTAAGTAAAAAGTTATGTTAATTGAGTATTTTTTCCACACACTCCTCCTCCTCGCATGGGCAGCTACTGGCCAAAACACTCCCTGACGTCCCATCTCCAACACTTTATCCTCTCTCTCTGCCTCAGCAGTCTAATATGGCTGCCGTATGCCCAAATGAAAACCGTAAGTACATGAGAGACTCTGTACTGTGCGTGCAAAGCGTTACTGTATTCACATGTTTGATATCTGCCTGATTTTCGAGTTATTCACCCACAAGGCACACATTCTCAAACGTAGCGGGTGAGTTTAACAGCCTTCCTTTTCCCCCAAATGAGCTTGATAATGACTTCATACCGAAATATTGTTCTCGTTCTCGCTCGCACCGCAGTAAAACAAAATACACACAGACGTTTAAAACATGCCGTCATGCAAACTGAGAGAGAGAGAGAGAGAGAGAGGGAGAGAGAGGAGGGCCATAAAAGTGGCATTGTCTAAATTCTCTTCCCTCGCTCGCTATGTGATTGAGGGCTCCAGAACCAAAACATCAAATTGTTCCCAAATGCTGCGAGTCCAAATCTCCCGTCGACCACGTGACAATGAAATCCATCACTCTCTCGGAGAACAGCCAGGAAAAGGAATTTCAGACATGTTTCTCGATGCAAGCCCGGAGTCGGGGAGTCAGTCGCAGCACACACACTGCACTCGACGTCATGCACTCGCTCACCCCACTTACCCTGGCCCACATGCTGGGCTATGACAGGAAACTGTAAGTCAAGTTATCGACCCCAAAAAAACAATAAGAAAAAGTAACTTTTTTTAGACAACTTGTTTGCGCGTCCCGTTAGAAATTCCAGTTATAATTATACGATTTACAGTTTTTGGCATAAAAGTGCTCTCATCCAGAGCTACTTACAAAGGGCGTCACTGCCGTATGGTGGAAAGCTTGTATGTCCAAAAACCAAAAAACATCGGGAAATGGAAAACAGAACCTGGGGGTGCGTCAGTACGTGGGGGCGTGGGTGATAATTTTTTTTACATACATTATTTATTTTTACCGACAGCAGCTGAAGTCCTTGTCATGTCTCTGTCTGTCTATCAGTCCTTCCTGGTACACACAACAACACTGACCACTTTCTCAACACGCTGAGGAAGGCTTGACACCGAAAAGCTATTAATTAAAAAGTACCTAAAGGTTTCTTTTTTTTAACCGGCATTCTTGACTTTAGGGGGCGATATGGTCCGGTAGAGCATTAGTTCTCAAAGTGGGGTCTGGGGACCCCCAGGGTTCCTTGAGGGAGTTCCAAGGGGTCCCCAGCGAAATGGTAGATAGTTAGGAGCCAAATTGACTCTATTGGGTCTGTAACTCTGAGAGTGTACAAATGGAACCAAATGGACCCGAATGGGTCCATTTGGTTCCATTTGTACACTCTCAGAGTTAAATGAACATTGATTTTTACAATATAAAATTGAGGTCCCAGAGATAGAAATGCCATTAAATGGGGGTCCGTAGCCTAATGCATGTCAAACTGGGGGTCCTTGAAATTAAAATGGTTGAGAATCACTGCAATCACGGCATAATCTTTTCAAATGGGGGTCCATAGGCTAATAAGTGTCAATTTGGGGGTCCTTGACATGAAAAAGTTTGAGCACCTCTGCGGTAGAGCCCCCCCCCCCCCGCCCCCCCCCCCCCCCCCCATGACGCCGGGCCTGCTGGCCTGTCAGCTCCGGTCCAATATCTTACGATGTGACCGTGACCAAACACTGTTTGCCATGGATGGATGGTATTACCGTCCATAATCTCTGATTAACAGGATGATAGTGTTGCAGTGGAGCAGGACTTCATCATCATCACAGGATGATCTGTGTGAGAATAAAGAAGATGATAATCACTGCTGAAAGCCATCCAGTGACAACATCACAGGAGCCAATTTCTCCGTTTCTATCTCTGACAGCTGGCCTGGAATGGAAGCCTACTATTACACACATGCACAGCACACGTCATACAGCACGCACGCACACGTACGCACGCACACATGTACAGTACGCATGCACGCACGCTCACAGCACTGAAGATAGCCGATCCACAAGCTCAGAATTCACGCTGTGTGAAACGTGAGCTTGTAGATCGCCTATTTCCAGTATGGCATATAACTCCAACCACTAAACCTATAACCTATGAATGCCTAATCTTGTGTATTGTGTAAACCTAAATACATTTTGTTTTGGCCATTAAATAACCCTTTCTCTTGTGAGGAGGACCAGGAAAATTGTCCTCAAAATGTCTATTTCTCCAATTTTATTATATTATGGCGACATTTGGCGCACACACACACACACACACACGCACGCACAAACGCAATCGCGCGCTGTGGTGACATATTAACTCTTTAATCATGGGATTGCAAAAATTCCTCCAACCCTTAACGATGCCCGTTGTTGGGCATTACAATAAAAGAACCAGCCAGTGGAGGGTATAGAAGCCATTCTCCAGAGCCAAGCACGGTAACCACAAACACATGGGCCTTCTGCCGTTCAACTTAATTGATGGAGGAATGGAAATCATTTTGCCCCAAACCAATCAGAGGTAATGGGGGGGGGGGGGCTGGCTCTCCCTCGACACCGCTGTTCTGATTAGATGGTACAGGCTGTGTGCACAGTATACCAGCACCAGAGCCGTATAAGAGAGTTATGACTGGAATGCGGAAGTGCTCTGTCTATCTCAATGAGACTGTTCCAGTGCTTGGAACTACAGCCCATAGCATCCCGCTTTGCGGCGAGATCAAAGCGCGACGTTACTCTCTCTACTGCACTCTGACCAGCACTACCCCCATCATCCACTGGGGGTTGAGACATCCATTAGTGCACTGTTTCCCAACAGCATGTCCATTCCGCTTCAATGCAACCACTGGGTTCTGGGGGCTTGGTCGGGACCCATGTTTGTGTCGCGGACACATTTTTATGGTAGTAAGTACAGTAAATATCCTTTATTTTTTTGTTTCCTGCATTAAAAAAAAGTAGATTATTTCAAAACATTTAAAGAAGTTTAAAAAAGAGAACCACAACTTGTCATCAATTAAAAACAATTCCAACAATTAAAAACAATTCCAACGTTTTTCTAAAGTATTTCATGAATAAAATGAAAACATTTCCATAAAAATAAAACTTTTAAGAAGTGGTGCTAATAGCAGATTGACAAGGTTGAGCTTATAGATCTGCTATTTTGGATAGTTTTGTGTGACACTGTAGTATGATCAAGTTGGCCGTTAATTTACGAAAAAACACAAAGTTTAAATATGGAGATAAGAGGTTTCTGCCCGCCAGCAACGATATGTTTTGTTCACTGGCATAGTTTTGAAAATGATCTGTAAAAAAAAACGTAACTGCGCGTCTCTGTCCAGAGAGACGGAGATAAAACGGACAGATTTGTGAGCTCGGTGCTGGTAAGAGACGTGTTCGCTGTTAAAACGAGGGTGCAGCGAAAGCAAACGTTGGAATCTACACAAAGAGAGAGCAAGACATTTGAACTGAATTGGTGCATTCCGTTCAGCCATTCTCCTCGCCCAGGGGAGAAAGAAAGAGAGAGAGAGAGAGAGACAGACAGAGGGAGAGAGAGAGAGACACATACAGACAGAGGGAGAAAGAGCTATACAGAGGGGGAGAGAGGGGGGCGAGAGAGATACTGAGACACACAGAGAGTGAGTGAGTGAGAAATAGAGAGATATAGAGGGAGAAAGTAAAACTATGCCTAACCCTAAACTTATTCCTAACCTTAACCTCAGTAAAACAAATACAAGAATACTGGGGGCCAGCGGTCCACAACATTAAATGGGGACCAGTGTTTTTTTGGGGGCGAGCATTCCGGTTACCCATCAAGCCGCCACCAGGTGTGGGCAACTTAGATGATGGAGACAGCAGCGTATGTGGGTGGTTCGCGCAACAACGGCTGATAAGTCTATTGAGAATTAACGAGCCATTCCGGGTGGAAAACGGAACGCTCGTCCCAAAACACACTGCCCCATTTTTTTCGAGGACCGAGGCCGCCGGTTTACACGCGGGGCAGGGTGTTTCAGGACGACGGTTCTTCTTCTATTACATTTCTGAATGGAGAGGTGCTTGTCTCTGCACAATGGAGAACCAGTTTGACGGCGAAACTGGTTTCCTAATGGCCACTCATTAACAATTCGGCCGAATGCAAATGAGCCCCATTTGAAAACAAAGGCGACTTAAAGGGTGAGGGGCTGCTAATGTTGTTGTGTTGATTTTTTGTTTTTTCCCCTTGGCGGACCTGGGTTTACACAGACGGGGCCATGGCCTCGTTGGCCCCAATGACCGTACGCCCTTGGATGGAGAGGGCCACTATATTTCCACACTCACTCCAGAGGGCCACATTGCATATGCTGTCGGGCAGACACCTCCGTATTTGACCTTTTTTCGTAAATGAATGCCTTACTTTGCCATGCTTTGTCACACAAAAGTAGCAAAAATAGCCGATCGACAAGCTCAAAACGCGTCGCATCACGACACGTTTTGAGCTTGTAGATCGGTTATTTTTGCTATTTTTGAATTGGAATCCAGATTTTTTTGTTGCTATTTTTGAATCAGAATCCTGAAAAGTTATGTTAACTTTATGAACGTAAATACAAATACATTGGACATAAAAAAGACAAATACAATTGTGGTACTAGTCATTAAGCCACTAATACAGACTGAAGTAATTAAAGCGGGTCATGTTTGGAATTGTACCAGCTGAAATCAATAATATATCAGTATTCCGATATTAACCTGCGGGCAGCATGTGCCGCCAGTTGCCCGTGTATGTGCTACACCAACAGGAGATAGGCTCTCTAGAGGGAGAGAGAGATAGAGAGAGGGCTGGAGAGAGAGGGCTGGAGAGAGGGCCGGGCTGTGGTCAGACAGGGAGTTCCGCTCCCTGTCACCATGAAGGAATCACTTCTAGGATTCCTGCAGGTTTCCCACAGAGGCGTGTGTGTGTGTGTGTGTGTGTGTGTGTGTGTGTGTGTGTGTGTGTGGGGGGGGGTGATCAGGTGGCCTGGAAGTGACAGAAGGGTGCCAAGCGGACTTCCTGGAAGGATGTGTTACTACAGGGAGAGAGAGAGAGGGAAAGTGATTTGTGTCCAGTAGCGCCCGATCTACAGTACAGTACATCATGAGTGATGTGCTCGTTTGATCTCTGCATTATTCTACAGCATATCCCTTTATCATCTCTGCTTCTGATCTCCTGCGCCATCTGACTGCACCATATGTTCTCTCTCTCTCTCTCCCTTCTTTTTTTCTCTCTTTCTCCCTCACTCTCTTTCTCTCTCTCTCTCTTCCTCTAGAGAGAGAAGAGAGAGAGAGAGAGAGAGAGCAAGTGAGACAGAGAGCGATAACTCTCTCTCTCTCTCTGTCGCTCCCTCTCTCTTTCTATTTCTCACTTTCTATTTTGCTCTATCTGTGTCTCTGTATCTGTCTCTCTCTCTCTCCATCTCTCTTAGAGATCATGTCACCATAGATACGCAATCTAGGGCTTTCCTAGCTTATAGCGCTGCTGTCATTGTATTGTATGGGGGGGGGGGGGGGGGGGGTTGTTGGGGTCTTTGCTTGACAGCTCAGCTATCAGCAAAGGCCCCAATTCAACAGTAATAGGCCACATAAACAGAGAAGTGCCTTCCGATGTTCTGTTCTTTTTTGTCATTGTCATCACATCAGTGACTAATCTCAACTTCCAGTGTGAGTCACCGCACGGGACGGCGTCCAATCTCACTTATTTCTGATTTCGGGGAAAGCAAAAGCACATTATCGACCGCACACATGCACAGACACGTGGCCTTACACACATGTACAAGCACAAGCTGCGCGCGCGCACACACACACACACACACACACACACACACACACACACACACACACACACACACACACACACACACACACACACACACACACACACACACACACACACACACACACACACACACACACACACAAAACCCCCTCAGCGTTACTGTATCCATTTGGAACTAACTCTTAAACTGAGTGTACAAATGGACCCCTAGGGGTCTCTCAGAGTTAAAGGAAAACTTCACCCCAAAAATGACTTATTTTCTATCAATTACCCACCCGATGAAGCCTTGGATTCATGGAGATCTTTTTTGTTTTTGTCGCATTCCTAAGCCTAATTCCCTAATTTGATGGAGACTTCACTTCAGGGGAGGTCCCTGGCACAAAACATTTTCAGATGGGGGTCCGCAGCCAAATACATAGCCTATACTTTTGGGGGTCCTTCACATGAAAAAGTTTGAGAACCACTGGTTTAATTCTCAAGATGTGAAAAAAATACACTATTTCATTGTATTAACATTTTGTGGAGAACCTTTCACACCTAAATTAGTTACACATGGCTACAGTTGAACAAAAGACAGTTTATTGGACTGTAAATATCGCAGTGCAGATTGAATTGTCTGTTTTATTGTAGTAGGTCATATAGCATCACAATCATTTTAACCACTATATCCGTTTACATGTTGGCTATTCAAAAATAGCAGATCTTCAAGCTCACAGCGCGTCACTTTGTGCAGGGTTGCGAGCTTGTAAATCTGCCATTTTTGATGAATAATATCGTCGCCTTGCTAAACTAATGCCCTATGTCATTTTTTAAAGTTTTTCAGGAAAAATAAAAAACTGAAGGGAGAAAGAGACTGATACAGAGGGTGAGAGAGGGGGACAAAACCATGTGTCTTATGCCCAAAAAAAGGCCTATTTTGGCCTAAGTCACACTAGGGAGTTAGGCCATTATACTAAAAGGGGAGTGAACAGCATGATCCTTTTCAATTAGGAGATGGGTGATTTTACCAGAGGTGGCCAGTGTCATGAGGAGCTGACTTAGGCAAAAATATAATTTTCCTCAAAGAATGACTTGGCCCATTAGTTTAGCAAGGTGACGATATTGAAAATATTTGAAATCAATATAATGAATATGATATAATGATATAATGTTTTGGGGGGTGCCTGGCACAAACTCTTTTCAGATGTCTGTCCGATGGGTTTAACCAAAACCCTTTTTATTTTAAAACAAAAAATACAACTTACACACACTTTAACACAGACAATTTCCCCATGAACACGTGCGCCACACACACACACACACACACACACACACACACACACACACACACACACACACACACACACACACACACACACACACACACACGCACACCCCAACTTGTTTTGATTGCGGGTGACAGACGACGTCACTATATCACTCTCAAGAAGAGAGAGAGAGGGGACAAGCCACTAAAACTCGGTAGGTGGGAACGGAGCATAATGCATTCTGGGAAACAGAGGAAGGAAGAGGGCAGGAGGGGGTCACCGCAAAAACAAACATGTCTGTTTTCCCAGCTCCTTGGGGAAACGGCGTTATTGTGCATTGTTCTTTAAATGCTTCTGTACTCGCGATGCGCTCATGGTCCCGCGACAGGCTCCTCGACGCAGCAAACACACACACACACACACACACATGGTATTGATCAGGAAACAGATCAATGGGGCAGCTGCCAACTGCAGGAATGCAGAATGCTGCAATAGTGCCGCGTATATTTCCAGCAAATGCACACACCTCTGTTGTGCAAGCGGGGACAATCATCGTGAACAGCAGGTGTGCACTGCATCGACTTCAGTGTTAATTTAACCACTTAAGCCATATTTACCTAGGATTCCCCAGAGCTTTTGTTGGTCCTTTCATTTGTACCCTCAACACCAAATCTCTTCATCAAAAATTGCCCTTTACTCCACTACAATTATTTGAAAACTTTAGTTACTTTTCAGAAAATAAAATATGATATTGTGAAACATACATGAACCACTTCAGCCCTATTGTATTCCTAGGCTATTTGAAAATAGCCGATCTACAAGCTCACAACGCGCCGCATCGCGACGCGTTGTGAGCTTGTAAATCTGCTATTTTCAAACATTTTAGTACTTTTACTTTTGGTACTTTAACTACATTTTGATGCCAATACTTTTGTACTTTTACTCAAGTAAATGTTGACTTTTACTTTTAACAGAGTATTTCTATATTGCAGTATTGGTACTTTTACTGAAGTAAAGAATTTGAGTGCTTTTTCCACCACTGGGTAGATACCACCCCAAAACCCAACGAACTTGGAGTGCCTTTTGCAACATATGGAAGGTGTGTGTGTGTGTGTGTGTGTGTGTGTGTGTGTGTGTGTGTGGTACGTATGTTGGCCAGACATGAGACGAATGCAGCGGGGTCGGTTGTGGGGGGGATGAAACCTGACACAGTAATCTAATAATACATTCTAGGGCAGCGTGCGGTGCTTGTAAAAGGTGCGTCAGGGAGGCCGGCCTGCATGGATGGACACCTCTGAATGGAATGGTCCAGTCATTTTTCAAATATGACCGTAGCTGTTGGAAGGTATTTGACAGTGTTATATGCAGGGGGTTTTGCGAGCACTCTGGCGCAATGTATTACATTACATACAGTACAACTGCAAAAAAACTCTGTAAAGTCTGATTAAGTAAGTGTGTGTGTGCCTTTGTGTGTGTGTGTGTGTGTGTGTGTGTGTGCATGCATGTCTGTGTGTGTGTGTGCGTGTGTGCAATGTGCATACTGTATGTGTGTTTGTGTTTGTGTGTGTGTGTGTGTGACTATGCGTGCCTTCGTGTTTGTGTGTGTTTGTGTGCATGCATGCATGTGTACACAAGTGAATGCCTGCAGGTGTGTTTGCGTGCCTGCGTGTGTGTGTGTGTGTGTGTGTGTGTGTGTGTGCACGTGCATGCATGTGTAAATACAGAATTGAGCGTGTCTGTCTGTCTGTGTGTTTGCATGCATGCATGTCTGCATGAATGTCCATGCCTGTGTGTGCACGTGCGTGCGTGCGTGCGTGCGTGCGTGCGTGCGTGCGTGCGTGCGTGCGTGCGTGCGTGCGTGCGTGCGTGCGCGTGTGCGTGTGCGTGTGTGTGTGTGCGTGCATGTGTGTGTGCATACGTGCTCGTGTGTGCGTGCGTTTGTGTGAGTGTGTGTGTTCTCACGCGTGCGTTCTCTGGAGAAACAGGGTGTCTCCTCTCCCAGGGTGGGTCCTGATGTTTGGCAGAGATGAGGAGTATTGTTCTCCCATCAGATCAGAGCCAGCATCTGCCCTCAGCGTAAACCCCTGCCCTTTAACAGAGTACACAGTGTAATACACACACCCCACTGACCCCAGAGCTGGAAGGTCAGCCCTTGCATCATTCTTCTGTCCCTGTGACTGTCACAGAATGCAATGCTCCTAACGTACGTCATATCGCTGTTGTCGGGCGGAAACCTCTTATCTCCATATTGTAATTATTTTTTTCGTAAATTAACGCCCTACTTGATCGTACTACAGCGTCACACAAAAGCATCAAAAGTAGCAGATTCGCAAGCTCGAAACGCGGCGCGATGCGTTTGGAGCTTGTAGATCTGCTGCTTTTGCTGTTTTTTTTTTGTCTTTTTTTTATCCTGAAAAGTAACGGTTTTGGACATGTGAGGTTTCCACCCGACAGAGAGACGATATGTGTGTCATAATGCTTTTAAAATGCCACAGTCGAGTGTTACTTCTTCAGTGTTAAGGCTGCAGGATACTGCAACTGAACACAAACTTTATTCAGCTAGGGTAGGTCAATAAGAACAACATGACATCACTCAGAACTTCAGCAGTGCCTTCCAAAGACCTTTTTTTTTAGGGGGGGGGGGGGGGCTTTTTACCCATACACTGTAAAAAGGAATGGACAAAGTGACGCCACTGGTTTCTACAGACCCGTTTTGAACTTTTGATGCCTGTTTTTCAGCGATTTCAAATCCGCCATCTTTCTATATCCGGTCCGAAATGCTACGGGAAAGGACTGCTATTGGCTGCAACCGCAGTGAGGGCAGGCGTAAAACCTGTAGAAACCCTAGAAACATACCCTACTTTATCATATTTTTTTTTTAATTCATGGGACCATAATTTACTAAACGCATATCATGATGATTTAAAAAATACTTTAAACTAGCGATTGAAAACAAAGTGTTTATGAAAAGGTTTACTAAGGTAATAAAATCAAGTGTAAAGTTGTCTCAAAACCTCATTGAGAAAAAATGTTGGGTGGTTGGGGAGGACTGGGGTGGGGTGGATGGGAGTTGTTGGGAGAAAATATAAAACCGAAGAGTTGTTTCAATTTTTGCAAATGTGAATACAATGTCATGTCTACTCTTTGCATAAATTGTGCTTAAAAAAAAAAAAAACTCATTGAGATTATAATGTATTGCGACCGGTAGAAGGTGAAATAGCGACATCTGCTGGGCCATTAATGGGAACAGCAGGCTGAAAGAGAACCCGGAAGTGAGCTTCAATTCCAGCGGAGATTCCTTGCCGTCTTTTTTTACCCCTTTTTCTTCCCAATATTAGCCGTTATTCCAATGTATTCCTCCCCTCACACACTTTGTGTGTTGTCACTGCTTTTGATTGAATACTTTATTCGTTTATTAGTTAATAAGACATTAAAGCTAAACCGATAACACAAAAAAGTGCGGACTTGTTTTCATTGTGGTTCTATATTTATGGGTATATGTACTGTACGCACGTATGTATTGTATCCTTGTGGGCTTGAACCTTGGCTCAAGCGTTGTAGCGTGTCTCTATCATCTGAACCATCTTCTCAGGACCTCTGTGGCTCGGAGAATGTTCATGAGTTTCCCCGGTGGATGGTGTAAAAAGCTTTTTGGAAGTCATTTAGATAAATTACAACATATATTACAACACAATGAGTTGGCAATTAATTAAAGGAAGAGAGATGGCACACACTGTGTGTGTCACTATTTGAAAACACTGAGATAAATGATGTCAAAGCCCTATAAACACTTCTGTCCTCGCCAAGCTTTTGTTTGACAGGAAGTAATTAATATTAGACTTTTTACAAAAAAAACTAACATTTTCTTTCTTCTTTTTTCTGGCATCTATTAACTATATGTCTCCGTTATGACCACAGATATGCTCTCAAAGTGATAAACATATTTTTCATCTCAGCAGGCCTTTAAGCTGTTTATTAGCTCTTTGGTGAACTCTTTCGCTCTGTGGGGCAGATGGTGGGGTGACTCATGGGAGCAGTTGCCAGGGTTAATTGATCAGCAGGTGTTTCCAATTGTCTAATTGTGCTGTACCTGGGGCTACACACACACACACGCACGCACGCACGAACACGCACGTGCACACGCGTTTGTATTACTATACTTGTGAGGACATCAACATTTTTAGGACTCAGATTTTATGAATGCCATTTGTTTTATTAATGTTGCCATTTTTATCCATATGCCTAGAGCCAAAGAATAGCTGATCGACAAGCCCACAGCGCGACACGTTGTGGGCTTGTAGAGCGGCTATTGTGCGGCGCACGATACCAGTGCGCATTTAAGTGTAGATCAGGCACAACTCTATCTCTAATCCCTAAACCAAACTTCTAAATGTCTAATTCTAGAACTAACCCCCCAACCTGAATCTGACCCCATAAAACATAAAACAACTATTTGAAATTGGTCAAGAAAAATGGTCCTCACAATATTCTACTATACTGTGGGAACATTTGGTTCTCACAAGTATATTGACACAAACGCGCGTGCGTGCACACACACACACACACACACACACACACACACACACACACACACACACACACACACTCCAGAAAGAATACCAGCACACAGAAAGATTCAGCTGCCTTAATGCTGCCAAGTTGCATTTGCAGTCGCAGTCCCAAGTCTGTGTGAGCTAGTAGGCAAACTATGTTTTGGCGAAGAGATTTGGCGTTGAGGGAAATATTTTAGAGGACCGAGTACACATCCCTGGGGGACTCCGCTCAACGAATTATAGTGTTTATTTGTTAAGCAATAAAAAACATAACTGAAACGAGCAAAATTACCCTGGAAACAAAAAAAAATACAATAAAATAAAAACAAACACGTAATGAAACAAAACTATAATAACATACGATTGGAAACAAATAACATGTAGATAGAAATTACAGAAATTGCAGATTAATGTCCCCCCCCCCCCCCCCTGGCCAATTATAGGTACTGCAGCTTATTACATGCACAAGCGAAAACGGTTTCGACCAATGGGCTCAACTCACGACCTTGCACACAATCAATCAGGTTGCGCAATTAATACATCAATTTCTCTGTCATTAGTGAGAGAGAGGGGATGACATGCAGCAGCAAAGCGGTTCGGGTTTGTTGGTTTCGAACCCGGCCCACAGCCAGCTGTGGGAAGGACTTAAACCTTATATGTGGTGTGCTATGCACCACATGTTGAGCAGGTGAGCCCAATACCCACGGCGCCCCAAAGAGAACCGACTGTCCACAACACGTCATCAATCATCGCATCCGTTTTTATCGGTGCACCAGGAGAGCAGCGCGTACCGTACTGTAGTCCCCGGCTATAGCAGCTGCCAGGTGCCAAGCACACGGCAGGTGTGTTTTTAGAGTTGCAAAACCACGGGGCTAAGATGCAGGGGGAAAAAATCCCTCACAGGTCTTTTTTTTCAGTGTTTCGATTCATTTCCCTTGTCATCTTTGAAAAGGCCAAGCATAAAGGGATTACAGGCATACAGACATTGTCCAAATATCCCCCCAATCATCACCGTAGGCCCCACTGGTTGTCAGGCTGTGTTAGTATCATTACACCCCCTCCCCAGCTAAACACATCTGTCCCCCCGCATTAAGCTCCACAAATGAGCCCCAGGCCTTCCCAGGGCCTAAGTCAGGCCACACCTGGCTGAACCTGTCCACAGACGTCGACTCCGTTTAAGGAGCAGGGGAGGGAGGGAGGGAGGGAGGGAGGGAGAGGCTGCGGAGGGCTCCATGCTCTGGAGGTGGCGGCTTGGATTTGCTCGCTTGGGCCGGCGTCCCGACGTTTGTGATTCACTGTTCCTAGTATCCTCAAGCTACTGTCTGGATGAATCATGATTGAAAATAACTTAGCTAAGTTCAGCAGTTGCTCTTTGGACCTTGCAGGTGCAAGGCATCCAGTATACGACGGATTGTGGAAGTAAACATCTCCGGAGCGATTTCCGGCCTCTGGCGAAATAAGAAATAGCAGCTAATCAGCTATAGACCCCCGGCCCGGGGCCAGATAGTGTGTTAGTGTCGTTGTTGGCGCCCCGGGGAGGTTTATGATATTGTGATATATTGTGATGACAGTGCTGAGATTTACACATTAGCTGCATAACATTCACACCTCTCTCTCTCCATGAGAGGTTTTCCTGCAGTGCAGCAACCAGAGACGAGCATGTGGAAAAGAATCCCTTAAACTCCGTGATACTTTGTTGACTGCGGGGTGTCCCCCAGGACTCTATGCTAGGTTCCGCAATCCGCATGCTTTTTCCCCCTCTACATGGCCAAATCACTTCGGTGAAAATGACTCATCTACAAGCCTGTAGATCGGCATTTTTTTTGCCAAATGTTCACCCCAAAACGGGGCCTCTAGTGTTCATGTGTTTAACACATTCTCTGCCAGGTATTAATTAACACATTCGGTGCCAGAGTTTTATTACAAAAAGTGCCGTTGAGTGCCAGAGATCTCACCGTTTGTAGCGCTACGCTGTTTACAGCTGCTGACTCCACGGCGAGCACCCGATGTAAACAATATATGCGTGCACGATGGTGGATGGTCCTGGCTAACACCTGGAACAATAACATCTCTCACTGAGTCACCATGGCGGTGTGATCTCGGATCGAAAATTAGTTTTCCCCACTGTAAAAAGTTAAGGAAATATGGAGTCTTTTTTGCAAGGAGATGGGAGCGGACGGGAGCCAGTTTTTTGGGCACGGTGATCCATCTGTCCCTTCCTTCTCAGAGTCACCGTGGGTGAATGAACCACTCATGCATTCTGTTTTGTACTTTCTGAACTCTCTACCTTGTTTACCAGGGTCAAATCCGGCGACCTCGGAACGGTCGCCACCAGGTATTGCTGAACATAACCTCAGTAAAACTATGCCTAAGCCTTAACACACACAACCCCCTCCTCTCTCAATCTCTCTCTCTCTCTCTCTCTCTCTCTCCCCCCCTCCCTCCATCTCTCTCTCTCTCTCCCATGCACATTACGTAGAAAATCAAAAACACCCACGCCATCTGAACAGGAATCTTCTGCCCTGCGTTCCTCTCAGGCTAAACAATCCCCCCGATCCACCGTGTCTCCCCTCTCTCTACTGGTCTATAATAACATTTCTCCAAACGCTGGTATGCCGGGGCTTGTTTTCACTGTAGATCCCTGTTGCCCCCCTCCCGCCAATCTTTCTCCTTCACCTTCATGGCGTCAAGAAGACAAGATCCACACATCAAAAAACCTCATTATCAATGTGGAATTGGAAAAAGGCCCAGGGGGTTTGAACGTGAATCCCTACGACTTTGCTCCACGCTCCATTGTGTGGGGACTGTGGCTGGGTTCAAAGCTCTGCCCTCAGATCCCATCCAAAGATGATCCTCTGGTCGGTTGGGTCAAGATAGGTTCCAGCTGCTTGCTTTCTCTCTCTCTGTCTCTCTCTCTCTCTCTCTCTCCCTCTCTCTCTCTCTCTCTCTCTCTCTCTCTCTCTCCTGGGTACAATGCATCCCAGATGTCTCCGGCTGGACAGAGTCACAGCTGGCTTGGAGAGGGAGGGAGAGAGAGAGAGAGAGACTGCCAGACATAAGAGGGAAAGAGTCCTGAGAGAGACAGACAGGGGACAGAGAGACAGTAAAATCGAGTTGAAAGTGAGACAGTTGAAAAATAATGTTGGCGTCCACACTGTTGTAGACCGTTCATATCCTAAAAACAAGAACACATCAGCCACCTGTTTCATCTGCAGAGGAAATTATTCAATATTTTTGACACTAAGTAGCAGTCGATTTCATGGTTCTCAATCTATGTGCAAATTCACACTGATGAAGTAAGAAATTGCTACTCTGCAACGGCACAGTATATTCTTACCTTATCTTAAAAAGATAAGGATATCTTGCAGACATAACCTGCGGCGCACGCACATGCCGCCATGCGTGCACGCTGTCATGCAAACACCATGCACGCAGGCATGCAGTGCAAACATGTGCATGTGTGGAAAAGTACTCAAAGGTTTTACTTAAGTAAAAGTATCAATACTGCAATGTAGAAGTACTCCGTTACAAGTAAAAGTCCGGAATTGATAATGCACTTGAGTAAAAGTACAAAAGTATTGGTATCAAAATGTACTTGGTCACACACACATATACCAATACTTGATACAAGTATTGGTATCAAAAGTTAAAGTACTAAAATGTTTGAAAATAGCTGATCTACAGTACAAGCTCACAACATGTCGTGTCGCGATGCGACGCGTAGTGGAGTGAAAGTACAATATTTGCCTCCGAGATGTAGTGGAGCAGAAGTAAACGTATAGACAATTGGAAATATTCCAGTAAAGTAAAAAGTAAAGTACAGTACTTGAGTAAATGTACTTGGTTACTTTACACCACTGACGCACACACACAACAAAATGCCATTATGAACCTGGCACTCCTGTGTTGTCGTTGTTTGTTTTGTTGTTTTGCCTTATACGACGCAGAAAGTGCACAGTAGTGTTTTAGCGGTTGCTATCATCATGGTCCATGTGAAAACATGGACGTTTTATTGCCATGGCGTCTGTGTGTAACAAACAGAGGAGAAGGGAGCGGAGAGAAGCCAAACCTTGCTTCCAGAAGGTCCGTCACACGAGCCAAGCTCTGTGACGTTCACACTGCACATGAGTCTCTCTCTGCTCAGAGAGAGTATCTGCACTTTCACTCACACAACACGAGACCAAGCAACGAACGAACGCACGCACGAACGCTCATGTTGGTATTACTATACTTGTGAGTTCATACGTTTTAGGACAACATTATTTATGAATAGCAGTTTTTTTAATGTTCTCTCCATTTTTATCCCATTCAATGCAGGAACGCATCTACAAATGTGTTATAAATCCTAATAGTTTTCTATATGTTGCCATAATATCAGTGGTTCTCAAACTTTTTCATGTCAAGGACCCCCAGAAGCAAAGATTTCAGTCAAAAATGTTCCCTTTAAAAAGAGATTTGCATAGATTTGCACTTTTCCCCCCCTAAAAAATAGCAGATATACAAGCTTGTACATCTGCTATTTTTGAATAGCTAAAGTATAAAACAATGGTTATAACTAAAATCTAAAATGACACAGATACGTTCCCGGAAAAAATGTGTTAACCCTTACTCCAATGTCTGAGCTATAGTTGCGCTAGAGTGGTGCCAGAAATAGCTGATCTATGAGCTCACAACGTAGCGCTCAGCAGATCTATAGGCTCACAATGCATTTCAATTTTTTTTTATGTGAGTAAGTATAGGTAAAAAATATGGAGATAAGAGGTTTCTGCACCGACAGCAATGATATGTTTTGTTCACTGGCATCGTTTTAAAAAAATGATCTGTAAAAACATAGTCATCAGTCATCAGTCAAGTAGGCTTCAGTCTCTGTGTCCCAGGTTGCTGTATATACTGCCTGGGACTGTCAGGAACAATCTAGAGAGTCGTGGCGCAGCACCTTTAAATTGCTCCCGCTGGGACGTCAGGAGAGTGCACATGTTTCACCGTGTTGGTGTTGACGTGGCCCCCGTTTTATTTATGATGCAAGTCTCTCCACCAGGAAGTAATGAAGAGTTCATATCAGCCAAACAATGTCTCTATGTGGTGGTGGAGGGGTCAGGTAGGGTGTGTGTGTGTGTGTGTGTGTGTGTGTGTGTGTGTGTGTGTGTGTGTGTGTGTGTGTGTGTGTGTGTGTGTGTGTGTGTGTGTGTGTGTGTGTGTGTGTGTGTGTGTGTGTGTGTGTGTGTGTGTGTGTGTGTGTGTGTGTGTGTGTGTGTGTGTGTGTGTGTGTGCGCAGTGGTGGAAAAAGTACAATTTTCTTTTACTTAAGTTAAAGTATCCATACTGCAATGTAGAAATACTCTGTTACAAGTAAAAGTCCGGAATTGAAAATTGACTTGAGTAAAAGTACAAAAGTATGGGCATCAAAATGTACTTAAAGGGATTGTAGGCAAGTTCAGAGATAAAATAAGGTAAAAACTGTTGTCAAACACCGCCCCTCCACTCCCCCCCCCCTCCTCATCAGCACCACCAGGAATGTCCCATTTCACCAGTTTTCAATTGTATAAAAATCATTTAAAAATAGCAGATCTACAAGCTCACAATGCGTCACGATTGTGAGCTTGTAGATAAGCTATTTTCAAATGGCCGAAATGTATTTAGGGCTGAAGTGGTTAATGTATGTTTTGTGATAGTAATCAAAATCTACAAAGTAACTAGTAACTAAAGTTTTCAAATAATTGTATAGTGGAGTAAAAGTACAATATTTGCCTCTGAGATGTAGTGGAGTAGAAGTAAGAGTATGTGTGTGAGAGAGAAATAGGCTAGATGGTCCCAGAACAAGTAAGTTGAACCCTGAAAATGATCCGAGTGTGGCGCTTTCCTGTAATTCTTAGAGAGCGTACAAATGGAACAAAATGAGGGTCCATTTGTATGCTCTCGGAGTTTAATTAACACTCAGGAATTTAAAAGACCGGTGAACAACAACTCAGAAATTCCTTTTTTCTCTTTTATTCTCTTTCTCTCTCTCACTTTCTTTTTTTTTACTGTCCTTGGCCTCTGCCCACACAAGAGAGGAAGGAATGACTTGTTTTGGTTTCCAAAATGTAAAAAAAAAAACATCCAAGTCAACTGTTCACAGACTTCTGCTGCTGCAAGCCATGGACTGAAACAAATTATTAGCGCTGTTGTTCACCCTCCTTTCTGCTTGTTTTCAACCCTGTTTGTGATGTTAAAAACGTTGACATACCACAAAGAGCTCGCAGGCAGTGGTAAGAGAGAGAGGCTCCGGGGCCCAATTAAAGGGTTTCTGTCCTGTCCTGTAAGTACACCAAGTAACATCGGAAAAGAAAGACAAAAAAACACTCCCAGATATTTTCACTACAGCGTTTAACGGTTCTACCGAGGCCCCCCGCTCCATCATCACCGCGTCCGTTTTACAACGAGGCATATTTCCCTCGTTGGGTCATGTGTTTTAGGCCCTTCTTGACGAGATGATGGGCTCCACGTGGGTCTTTTGACGGGCGGTGAACCCTGGCTGTCAGTCGGTGTGCGTGAGGAAGGGTTCGCGTGCACCTTTCTCTCTTTTTTTTTAGGGAGCAGGCAGATATTTGATGTCAGAGGCCCTGTCAAAACAGATGGCCCGTCAAATTCTGTTAACCCATTCAGACCGGGAACGCATCTGTGTAACCACTTCAACCGTTATTTTATATACTTTGGCTATTTTTTTTTATTGAAAAATAGCAGATCTACAAGCTTGTAGATCTGCTATTTTGTGAAAAATCATGAAAATGTGCGCAAATATGTGAATATATATATTTTTTTAAAGCGAACATTTGTAACTCAAATCTTTGCTTCTGGGGGATTCTACGAATGTCTTCTAAATCCTAACCGTTTTTTGAAAAAACGTGTTTTTGTAATCAGTGGTTCTCAAACTTTTTCATGTCAAGGGCCCCCAAATTGATATGTATTGGGCCGTGGACCCCCCATCTCAAAATATGTTGTTCTAGAAGCAAAGATTTGAGTTAAAAATGTTCCCTTTAAAAAAATATATATATTCAAAGATTTACACACATTTTTCACGAATCTTTAAAAAATAGCAGATCTACAAGCTCATAGCGCGGCACTCGCTATAAAACAATGGTTCGAGTGGTTACACAGATGCGTTCCTGGTTTTAACGGGTTAAGCAAATCAACTGCAGGAGCAAAGAAGCAAGGCAAAGCAGTGAAAGCTGCTAACGATATGTTGACATGGTGGTAACGAGTTGGAATGCATGTCGTCGTCCGCTTGCCTTTTTGCACGTCGTTTTGCGCCGGTTCTGCAAGGCAGAACTGATGATGGCAGATTCTTATGATGATTGCAATTCAGTGGCTCGTGTTGCCTTATAGATTTATATGTACCCAGTAAGGACAATGCATGCAGCAAGTATACGGTCCGCGTGAGAGTGCGCTGCACATTTGCAAGCCGCCTTCAGACCATCTGGAAGTCAAAAGCAACATTTCATAGAGCAGTGGTTCTCAAAGTGGGGTCCGGGGACCCCCAGGGGTCCTTGGGTGGGTTCCAGGGGGTCCCCAGCTAAATGATAGTTAGGAACCAAATTGACCCTTATGGGTCTGTAACTCTGAGGGTGCACAAATGGAACCAAATGGACCCGTTAGGGTCCATTTGGTTAATTTAACTTTGGTCCATTTGGTTAATTTAACTCTGAGGGTGCACAAATGGAACCAAATGGACCCTAACGGTCCATTTGGTTCCATTTGTGCACCCTCAGAGTTAAATTAACACTGATTTCAAAGTATAAATTGGGGTCCCAGAGATTAAAAAGCCATTAAATGGGGGTCCGTAGCCTAATGCATATCAAACTGGGGGGTCCTTGACATGAAAAGGTTTGAGAACCACTGTCATAGAGCATGCACAGAGTGCATGATGCAGAATTGATAAGGGCAGCAATTGGGGGAGATCTTAACCGAAGAAGGAGCCCTTGTGTCCCTATATTCTTGGCATGTCGGACTATGGGAACATTCAGTGAAAAAGTCACGTGTCATTACGTGACAACGCGTCACAACGTGTCACGAGTCACGTGTTCAACGTGAGCTTGTAGATGAGCTATTTTCAGCTATAGACCATATTCACACGGCGGCCATTTTGGAATGTGAATATGGTCTATTTGGTGTAGAGGGGAAAAAAGGGGGGGACCGAGCATAGAACCCCGGGGGACACCAGTCAACAAGTATAGTATAGCGTTACTGTCGGACGGAAACCTCTTATCTCCATATTTTAGCCTTTTTTTCTGTAAATTAACGCCCTACTTGATCATACTATAGCATCACACAAAATAATCAAAAGTAGCAGATCTGCATGCTCGAAACGCGGCGCGAAGCGACGTGTTTTATATTTGTCATTTAACACTATATGTATGTTATTTGTAAGCCTTTGCACCATCTAGTCGTCAAAGCAGTACAACCTAAAAACAAACAGTAATGTTAAATCAATTTATCAAGAGAAGAGTTGTGTAAATGAGGGGTCAGAAGTGCTACAGGTTATGAGGACAACACCCCATTATGAGGATTATGAGCACTATTTGGGACTATATAGTACTGTTAGGAACTGTATAGTAGTGTTTGGAACTATGCAGCACTATTTGGAACTATTAGTGTTAGGAACTATAGTAGTTGTGTTTGGAACAATACACTGTTTGGCACTTTCGGATTCCCCATGACAAGTGTTACTTCCTCATTGTCTTCGCCATGGCGAGAGAGTATGTTTTACCCCCTGTCCGTCCGTCCGTCTGTGTGTGTCTGTCCGTGTGTCATTCTGTCATTTTGTGTACTGCTAATCTCTGGGACCGTTGGCTTGATCGCAGCGAAACTGTGCACACACACACACTCCCTGGATGCCAGAGCAGAACCTCTGCTCCAAGTTTTTCACATGGGCCTTTTATAGCGCCACCAGGAGGCCGATTTGTGCAAAACACATTTTTGTACAGTACTCCTACAGATTTTGACCAAAAACACCCCACATCGGTACACAGTATCACTATAGTCATTAAAAGAAACGTCTCATTTCAGATTTTTCATATTCCATCCTGATTGGCAAAAATTGGCTTTCAACGTTTGCAGGAGTACTCCGTTTCAAACAAAATGCCTCAAATCATGAACACAGCATGCAATTTCAGTAAAATTTTGCACACACATTCCCATTAGGCCGAGGAAGAAATGCAATTTGAAAATGTTCAAATCAGCCTCATGGTGGCGCTGTAACAGGCCGATGCGTGTTTTTACCTATAACTGCACAGATCAGTGTAAAACTTTGTATGCACACTCTCTAAAGGCCAAGGAAAAACCTTTGCCCTGCATTTTTCACATTTGCCTTTTATTGCGCCACCAGGAGGCAGACTTAGGTAAAACACATTTTTTGATATTAACCCATTGCATGCCAATCACGTAGATCTACGTGAACCTATTTATAGCCGCCACGTGCCAATCGCGTAGATCTACGTGAAGTGAAACATTTTTCAAAATAAAAGTTTTTTTTTTTTTTTGGTCCAATTTGACCCAAAGACCAAGGATATATGATTTATCGAAGATATAGGGGTCTATCCACTTCCTTTTTAACTTAAAACTTAAAAAATATTCATCTCTGCTCCTAAGTACTTTTTTGTTTTTCAATGAAAAATCTCTGGCACTGGCTAGAAATTTTCAGAAATAATCTCTGGCAGTTAAAGGCTTAAGCCTTCAGATTTGATCCAAATTTCACGCAAATCGGTACACATGATCTCTATAGTCATGTGATCAAGACGGATCTGTTAGATTTTTCATATTCCATCCTGATTGGCTAACATTGACATGTAATGTTTGCAGGAGTGGCCCGTTTTGAACAAAATGCCGCAAATCATGAACGCATCGTCCGATTGTGGTGAAACTTTTAATGCACATTTGCACTACGTTGAAGAACAAATGCCACCCTTTTAACATTGGCCTGTTATAGCGCCACCAGCAGGTCAAATTTAGCAAAACACATTTTTAGAACAAAATGCCTCAAATCATGCATAGAGTGTCCGATTGCCGTGCACGGCCTAGGAATAAATGGCAACCATTTCACATTGGCCTATTATAGCGCCACCAGGAGGCCATAATAACTTACCTGACCTGGTGGAGACTTGTGCTCCGAGGAGCACTTTTTCTAGTTATTATTATTAAACATTTTATCCGTGTGCATATTTAGAAAGAGTGACCGCCCCGTATAATTGAGTTCAATAGACAGGTGGCACCATCTTTACTTTAAATGGCGTGACATCATGTTCTCTTTTTATACAGGCACATGTATGCATGCTGTATACAGAATTACGGGGTCCCCCAGGGCCCCAGAATAGGATGCTAGGGTTCATATGGTTAAATAATGGCTTTTTTGCTATACACATCTCTCAGGTACCCTGGTACGTACACTGAGCACAAAGCCACAATGTCCTGGGTTTGAATCATGTTACACCAACTCTCTATCCTTCACTGTTCTACACTGCTACATCCTCACTCTTCATTTGTATGTTAACTCTCTCAGAGTTACATTAAGCCTCAGGGTTTATGCTGTGATACTTACAGGCATACCTTAAAATAAGAGAAATACATCTCTGTGCCCGGACACACCCTGCTAAGTATATCTGTTGTGAAAAGATCCACAGTCAAACCCATATATAGTCGAGCGCACATCTCCGCCAGGCCGGGTGGAACTCCATAATTGGACAAGACTGATGTCATCAACATGACATCAGTAATTGGACCAATATAAGTGGCAGAACACACAATATAACTGTCTTCAACAACACTTGAAGAGGCTGCATTTATCACCATTGTCTGTTTGTGAAATGTTGAGGTGGACCGTATGTCAAAAAGGAGGACCAGAACATTGTTTAAGTGCTGCTGTTCCCGTGGAACTCAAGATTTACGTCTTTGGAACTTGGAACAGTGATCCGATTGAAGTCCATATCTTCAATATAGTGTCTTTACGCTGGAGGAAGTTGCCTCCAGTGACGACTGGAAGAGGAGAATGTCCCCTTCAGGTTCCCTCCATGCGCCACATACACACAGCTGTACTGGTAGACGATACTATTTACATCTGGGGAGGTATGCCTTACTGGAACGTGCTTTATGCATTTGATGTCGACACCCACAGGTGGTTCAAACCCAGGGTTTCTGGGACTCTTCCAGAGGCGAGGGAGAAACACTCAGCATGTGTCTTGGGGAAGGTCATGTATATCTATGGAGGAAACACCCAGCTGACTGGATACACTACTGACATCTACAAGTTCGACACCACCACAATGGTCTGGTCTTTAATTAACACCAGAAGAACTCCAACACCTGTTTCATCACTGCACTCTGCCACCATCATCGGGACAAAGATGTTTGTATTTGGGGGCCTTGGGAGGGACTTCTACAACAACATCACAGTGTTTGACACAGAGACCAACTGCTGGCTGAACACACCTTCTGCACAGCCTCTCCCAGAAGGACGCTTTGGTCATTCAGCCTTTGCCTACAATGGAGAGCTGTACATATATGGTGGCTACAACGGGAAACACTTGATTGATCTGTGGAAATTCAACCCAGTGACCTTCACCTGGAAGAAGGTTCAACTCAAAGGAAACGGCCCTTCTCAGAGGTTTATGATGTGCTGTTGCATGGTGGGAGATCGTATCATCCTCTGTGGAGGATGCAGCACACCCTACATACCCACTGATGGTCTGTACATCTTAGATTTAAGTCCAACACTGAAGACACTATGCAAGCTAGCAGTTATTCACTATGGTTTGGAGCAGTCAGAACTCCCACATGACATCAGGTGGGAACTGGCAGCCATGACTAAAAACCACTAGAAAGGTTCACATGCTCAGTGGAGCGTACATCTCTGCCAGGAAGTGTGACCAGTCTGGAGTTTGACTCGGTCGCAGACGGATGCGACCGACAAACAGGGATGTCAAAATAGACTGCTGTGTATTTTCCCTTACAGTCAGATGTGCACTATTAGCCCACTGGTTCTCAACATGGGGTCCGGGGACCACCAGGGGTCCAAATGGACTGAGATTGCACAAATGGAACCAAATGGACCCTCAAAATTAAATGAACACTGAGGATTTTACAGTATAGATGGGGTTCCAGTATAGTTTAGTTCAGCGATTCTCAATCTTTTCAATTCCAGGGACCCCTAGTTTGATACTGTATGCATTAGGCCACGGACCCCACCCCCCTTTTTTTTTTGCTTTTTACCACTTTTCTTTCCCCCAATCTGTGTGTTGTCACTGCTGTTGTATCTTACTGACTCACCTGTCAGTGAGGAGCCCCTACCGGGAGGACATAGAGCCTCCGTCCTACTCCTCCCGCTCAACACTCCCCGCTGACAGGTTCCCAGCCTGTAGGAATACATACAGTGACACATATCACCCTCCCTGCCCGGCTTCCCTTCCCCGAACACGGGCCAATTGTGTTTGTATTGAGCTCGTCAAAACCGGATGCACCACGTGGATTCGAACCCCTAGACTCCATGACAGTGGGCACCACCCGAGCGCCGTACGGACCCCCGTTGTTTTGTTCTTTCTTTTTTTCTGGGACCCTAATCCAGTGGTTCTCAACCTGTGGGTAGGGGGTCCCCAGATGACAGTGAAGTGACAATTTAATAACTTTTAAGATCCTTTTTAATACTTAAAATAAAAAAAAGAAGAAAATAAAAAGACCATTACTGAATCAAAAGTAATCAACAAACTATACTATAAAAACTGGTCAAACATTGGCCAAATTGTATAGGAAAGAGGCAAACATTTTGAAAATAGCCAAGCTTGTATTTTTCACAATATTTGTCTGTGGAAAGTGTTCGTCAGGGTGGGGGGTCCCCAGTTCAAATATGATTATTTTGGGGGGTCCCCAGTTCAAATATGATTATTTTGGGGGGTCCCCAGTTCAAACGTGATCATTTTGGGGGGACCCCAGTTGAAATATGATTATTTTGGGGTGTCCCCAGTTCATATTATGATTATTTTGCACGAATAACGTCCATATCATGTACAGTATCTCAGGTACATTCTGCACCGGACAGATACAGTATACTACCGTCTGTGTGTGTCCGTCCGTGTGTGTGTCATTCTGTCTGTGGACAGCTAATCTCCGGCACCGTTGGCTTGATCGCAGCTAAACCGTGCACACACACACACACCTGGATGCCACAGCAGAACCTCTGCCCCACATTTTTTCACATGGGCCTTTCATAGCGCCACCAGGAGGCCGATTTGTGCAAAACACATTTTTTGACAGATTGACAGATTTTGTCCAAAAATCCCGCAAATCGGTACATAGTATCTCTATAGTCATTAAACAAAATAATTCTTTCAGATTTTCCATATTCCATCCTGATTGGCTAGAATTGGCTTCCAAAGTATGCAGTAGTACTTCATTTTGAACAAAATGCCTCAGATTATTAACACAGCATGCAATTTCCGTGACATTTTGCACGCACATTCCCAGTAGGTCGGGGAAGAAATGCCACTTGATTTTTTTTTAAATCAGCCTCATGGTGGCACTATAACGGGCTGATTTGTGTTTTTACCTATAACTGAACAGATCTCTGTAAAACATTGTATGCCCTCTCTAGAGGCCAAGGAGAAACTTTTGTCCTGCATTTTTCACATCTGCCTTTTATAGCGCCACCAGGAGGCCGACTTATGTGAAACACATTTTTTTATATTAAGCCTTCAGATTTTATCCAAATTTCTCGCAAATCGGTACACATGATCTCTATAGTCATCTGATCAAGACGGATGGGTTAGATTTTTCATATTCCACCTTACACATCCGTAAGGGGCCATTTATAACCCCCCCAAGGAACCATGAGGGTCCCTGGACCACACTTTGAGACCCACTGGTGTAGCAGAGTGTTTCCAGTGAGCCAAAACGCACAATACCAGCACCCTGACTCTGTTTGACCCGAATGGAACAGAGCCTTCATTAGTATCATTGGTAACACCTGTGAAGGAAGTAAGAAGAGGCCCAATTTCTTTCCAATATATGGCTGCTGTGCATAGAGCCTATTGGCCCGCGTTCGCGGGAGGGAAGCCGGGCGGTATAGGGTGATATCACTGCATGTAACTCCTACGGGGCTAGGGCGGCTGCAGGGAGTGTTGGGGCTCTACGTTCTCCCGGTGGGGGCTCCTCACTGGCTAGTAGGATACAACAGCAGTGACGACACGCAAAACTGTTTGGAGAGGAATCAATTGGCATGACTAAATTGGGGAGAAAAGGGGGTGAAAACACCCCCTCCCCCCCCCCCCCCCCCCAAAAAAAAACTGGCCTGATGAAGTAAACGGAGATGATGCAACTCTTTCTATCTCAACGGCTCTGGCTCTGAATGAATGCCTGGCATGAGTGTTTGACATTGTCATGAGAAAAGATCAATGCTTTTTCGCTTAACAGATGTCTTCGGAAGATATGTCGCATCTTTTGGACAGAAAAAAAAGGTCTCCAATGAAAGACCTGTTGAAAAAAAAAAGAACAACACAAACGGTCCCCTTGTGGTGCTGGAAATGAAACATTGACAGGTCCGACGTTCTCTGATGTCCTCAGAGTGGACCAGGGCCGCATTCCCAAAGCATTATCCTCGATGAGATGGACCCCCACCAGTGGTCAGAGAGGAAAACGAGGGAGGTCAAAAACAACCTGGCGGAGAACATGTGACCCCCGGAACTGAACATGGCAAACCTAACTTGGGGGGGAAGAACAACAACGCAACACAGGGATAGCACCAGATGGAAGCAGAGAACTGAACCCCTGAACAGTGTTTCCAGATTCTGTGAGAGAAACAAGCAACCAGGTCTAGGAAAACCAGCCCAAAAGAAGCGACTATGGGCTACATGAGCACTTTAACATATACATCAGCTATTTGAAAACTTTCTCTTCTGCACTGTACCCTCTGCACCTCTCCACCAGGCCGAAAGACGAGTATGTTTTGCACCGTGTGTGTGTGTGTGTGTGTGTGTGTGTGTGTGTGTGTGTGTGTGTGTGTGTGTGTGTGTGTGTGTGTGTGTGTGTGTGTGTGTGTGTGTGTGTGTGTGTGTGTGTGTGTGTGTGTGTGTGTGTGTGTGTGTGTGTGTGTGTGTGTGTGTGTGTGCAGCTAAACTGAGCACACACACTCCCTGGATGCCAATTCAGAACCTCTGCCCCAAATACATTTTATATAGCGCCACCAGGAGGCCACTTTTTACCCCCAAAAAATGACAGTTCTCCTACAGATTTTATCCAAACATCACGCAAATCGGTACACAGTATCTTTATAGTCATTAAACGAAACTTGTCTTTCAGATTTTTCAGACTCGTCCGATTTTTCACATTCCAGCCTGATTGGCGAATTCAAAACATTGTTGGCCCACATTAACCTACCTGACCTGGCGGAGACCTGTGCTCCGAGGAGCACGTTTTCTAGTTTTTTTACTTATTTTGTTTGATGCATCCTAACGTCATTGTATAATTGTGTTTCCTTTGCCTGATGGTTTGTGTAAAACACGGTGAATTGCCTTGTTGTTGAAACGTGCTCTACAAATAAAACTGCCTGCCTATGCCTAGAGAGTCACAGTCTTATATATTCCACAGGGAACCACGAGGATTAAGGAAGTAGTTAAGTATAGATTCATGATATATTGTAAGGGAACCAGATTATGAAGAGAATGTTAACCACTTAAACCGCTGAACCGATCAGCATCAATCTTGGCACGCACACTCCCACGCACACTTCCTCTCCGGACCCCACTTTGAGATCCAATGCTTTAAAGTGGTGATTGGTGCAACAATCTGACATAGTAAGCAACACAGCAAGGCATTCATCTGTGACCTAATAAAGCTTGATTATGGACTGCAGTTATCCATCAGAGAGGCCCTACTTTCACATTCTATCTGTGCTATCTCTAAATCACTGTCATGCTCCATTAACCTCACATACCCACCACTGTCTTCTGACAGATAGTGTAATAATTTAATGACATATACTGTATAATTGCAGTTACTTGGTGTTGAGTAATGATTTAGCAGAAAAGCAAAACCCTTTAAAAAAAAATCCAACATAAATACTGGATGCAGATTAATTGAAAATATGGTTAATAAAGGATGACAATAACGTGTATTACTACAGCATATACAGTGTGGTAAATGTACATTAAAACAGTAAACATCCTCTGTGTTAAATGGTGCATTTGGGCGGCAGTGGCTCAGGCGTAGAGTGGCCGGAGGGGAACCCAGATAGGTTCCCAGTTCGATCCCGGTCTCCCCCAGAGTTAAGTGTCGAAGTGTCCTTGAGCACATGGTTTCCTCCGCCATCGGTGTATGAATGTGTGGGTGAATGTAATGCACAATCTATGTAAAGCACTTTGGATAAAAGCGCTATATAAATGCACCATTTCACACACACTTACGGCAGAGGAAGGCACCAACCTGCTCATCGGGAGCAGTTAGGCGTTCAGTGGCTCAAGGACACTACAACACTAATCCAGGGGTCGTAATGGCGACGTGTTGTGAGTTTGTAGATTTGCTATTTTTTAATAACCCTTAGTATAAAATACAGCATAAGTGGTTAATGTGGTTACATGTTGCCTTTCCGACATGTCGCCTTTCCGACGTTAACTAACCCTATACCTAACCCTAACCCTAACCGCACGCGGAAGCCACTAGTCGGAGTAGTGAGATGTCGGAATGCAGACATTACCCCGGTTAATGTATTAATACATCTAAATAGTAACTAAAGCAGTCAAATAGTTGTAGTGTAGTAAAAGGTATTTTGCCTCTGAGATGTAGTGGAGTAGAAGTATAAAGTATTGAAAAATGTACGTAAAGTAAAAGTGCCTCAAAATAAGTACAGTAAACTTGAGACCAGATAGCCGATGTCTAATCCTAACAGTTTTCTGAAACACTTATATTACTATAATATCAGTGGTTCTCAAACTTTGTCATGTCAAGGACCCCCACAATTATATGTATTTGGCCGCGGACCCCCATCTCAAAATATTTAGTTCCAGGGACCCCCAGAAGCAATGATATGAGTTACAAATGTTCGCTTAAAAAATATACAGTATATATATTCAAAGATTTGCCAAAAAAAACATTTATTTAAACAAAATAGCAGATCTACAAGCTCATAGTGCGGCACTCGTGCCACGCTAAGAGCTTGTATATCTGCTATTTTATAGCCAAAGTATAAAGTAATGGTTAAAGTGGTTAAAATCAAACATTTGCTTTCCCGGTCTTAATGGGTTAACTTTCCACCTTTTTACCGTGCAGTTGCTATATCAACCAAGCAGGAACAAAACAAGATGGATAAACAACACAAACAGAAAGTAGGAAGGACGATGGAATGCATGGGGAATGTTTTGGGGACGTCTAAAGGTCTGTGAGATCACATGTAAGGCAGTAAGCAGAGGCTGCATGATGGTGTGAAAGGAACTCTTTGTTCGTTGGCCCAGGCTCCTGGGTTCAGCTAATCAAACGGATTAGAGACCAAACAGGCTTTCAAAGTCCTACCGTCTGAAACGGCCATCCGCACAAAAACAAACACCGGCTTTCGCCGAGGATGCCTGTATTTCGTCGCATGTCTGGTGGAAACCTTGTATGTCCGAAACTTTTCAGGAAATGTAAAAAAAGGGGGGGAAAGGGCCTGGATTGCTGGCGTAGCAGTCCGCCTAGGGGGTCCCCAGCCAAATTGATAGTATAGGAACCAAATGTGTTTGTAACTCTTGAGAGTGTGGGTCCATTTGGTTCCACTTGGTTCCACTGATGATACTTTGCAGATTGGGGTCCAGGAGATCAAAATGGTATCAAATGGTGGTCCGTTGGCCTAATGCATATCAAACCGGGGGTCCTTGAAATTTTAAATGGTTGAGATTCACTGATATAGCTGTAAAAATCTTCCCTGGCGTATCTTTTCAAATGGGGGTCCGCTGGGCTAATACATGTTAATTTGGGGTTCCTTGACATGAAAAAGTTTGAGAACCTCCGCCTTGGACCAAACAGCCGCCTCTTTGAGGTCATCTACCATCTCAGATTTCTCAGAAGTAAAGTTATAGTAATAGTATACCTCAAAATAATGTTTTCATGTATGTGTGTGTGTGTGTGTGTGTGTGCGCGTGTGCGTGCGTGCGTGCGTGCGTACTTACACGTGCATGCATACAGTATGTGTGTATGGCATTGGCCCTACATCTGCAAAACAACACAATAGATTGCACTTGACTCCAGTTGTGATTAACATGCATGCATGTCTCTCCATGTGTTTACGTGGCTCTTGGTACACGTGTGTGTGTGTGTGTGTGTGTGTGTGTGTGTGTGTGTGTGGGGGTGCGTGCTGAGCGGTAGGGTGGAGATCTCGATTGCGATGAAAGCGATCAGTGACTAATTAGCTGGAGATCTGCATCGTATCACTTATCTGTGAAGTGGGCTGATATTCCCTTTCAGCCCTGTCAACACACACCAGTGTAGGATGCAGCTGCATGGATCACACATCCACCTCCCACATGCACTGAGTACTGTACAAGTATGAGGTACTTTTACCTACTTATTTAACCCATTAAGACTGGGAACGCATCTGTGTCATTTTTAGATTTCTTTGGCTATTCAAAAATAGCAGATATACAAGCTCATAGAGATTTGCACAAACGTTCAACATTTTTCAAAAGATTTGAACGTTTGTGCAAATCTTTGAATATATATTTTCAAAACAAACATTTGTAACTCAAATCTTTGCTTCTGGGGGATTCTACAAATGTCTTCTAAATCCTACAGTTTTTGAAAAACGTATGTTTTCATGTCCAAGGACCTCCAAAATTATATTTATTTGGCCACGGACCCCCATTTTTTTTCAAAATTAGCAGATCTACAAGGTCTAGCTTGTAGATCTGCTTGTAGATCTGCTATTTTTAAATAGCAAAGAAATCTTAAAATGATGAATCCTGGTCATAATGGATTAATTATAAAACAAAATCATAATTCATATACAATTATTTATAACTCTGTTGTATTATAACGCCCTACTTGATCATCCATGCTATAGGGACACAAAAGTATCAAAAGTAGCAGATCCACAAGCTCAAAACGCTCCTCCCTTTGAACACAGGACATTTACATTGTAAGAGTATTTCTACTTTACTTAGAAGTAAAAGTTCAAAGAAAGTAAAAGAATATGAGTACGCTGATCTCTTCATAGCGTCACTTCATGTGGTGACGTGAGGCCTGTCAACACAGGCCGATGGGAGATCAACTGGATCACAGGATTCACGTCTCGAATGACACTCAAACCTGGTCCGCTGTGACCGGCAGCAGATGAAGCCCGATATTCCTCCGTTTGATCAACAGGCCCACAGGGTTTGTGTTGACGCCCCATCGGTGTGTATGGACTTTTAATAAGACCCAGATCTCATCACTTTTCTCTGTCTGTTCTCAAAAGCTTTCACGTGGAATTGGAAACATTGCATTGCATTTGTGTTGGTGTCAAATCTAATCAGGGTGTGTGTGTGTGTGCGTGTGTGTGCGTGCGTGCGTGCGTGCGTGCGTGTGTGCGTGCGTGCGTGCGTGCGTGCGTGCGTGCGTGCGTGCGTGCGTGTGTGTGTGTGCTGATGTGTTCGCAAGATGTGAATCATTCGGGACACGTTTTCTAGCGAACGCCTACGTGGCCAGTAATTAGAACTAGCAATTCCATGTCCAAATTAAACACATAGATAGATAAATAAATACAGAGATAGCAGTCAAAACCAAGCCAGAATAAAGAAGAAAGACAGACATACCAGACAGACAGACAGACAGACAGGTACATTGAGACCTGACATAATGGATAGCCGTTTATTCTCTGGCCTCGGTTCGTCGATACAGCTGTGAAGTTACATTTACTTCCGGGAGCAGTGTGTTGCATTGACATGTGCAATGCATTTTTATTTAATGTTAAGACATTTATGTCAAGGGCTATACATAGGATACATCACACCAGTTTCTAAATAAAAAAACGTAGTTCAATATGTATCTGGCTGCTTGTATTAACTGATGAGAAGTGAGACATAAAAGTGCGATGTATTGAATTCATGAGGCCTGTGCCGATGCACACCTAATAGGTACTGTAGGTAGATGTGCAGTAAAATCCTCAATCTTTAAATCGTTTTATAACTCTGAGAGTTTTACGAATCTATCCAAATGGACCTATGAGGGTCCATTTGATGGGAGTGTTGTACAAAAACGAATTTCACCCACTTTTTTACCTTGTAAACCTGTGATGTGACAATAAACCTGATTCTGATTCTGATTTGGTTACATTAGTACACTCTCAGAATTAAATTACCACTCAGGATTGTACAGTGTAGACCGAGACTGATAGATCAATAGATAGTTATTTCCAGCAGTCCTAAAGCCACGGACGGAGATTATGTTTTCACCCCTGTGTGTTTGTGTGTGTGTGTGTGTGTGTGTGTGTGTCTGTCTGTCTGTGTGTGTGTGTGTGTGTGTGTGTGTGTGTGTGTGGCCATCCGGAGCTAATCTCCCAAATCGCCGGACCGATCAGTATCAAACATTTTTTGTGCACACTGCCAGAAGGCAGAGATGTATCAATTTATCAACTTCAGCAACTTCTTTGTTATTCGTTTAATTGAAAAGGTTATTGATACATAACTGCTAAGAATATAATCAATATTTTCAGACCATATACTCCCATCCTTTTGGACGACAGGGGCTGTTTCAAGAGAACTTGTTTTTGTGGTTTTGAACTTTTGTAGTGAAAATAAAGGACGGTGTTGTTGCCTCTGGAAGCAGCTTATCAGTGAGGATACAGACATGAAACTGTAACATGATTACTCACCTCTCCCAAACTGGGAAACAGCCGGATTTTCCACTCTCTTCAGAGCGGTGTGTGTGTGTGTGTGTGTGTGTGTGTGTGTGTGTGTGTGTGTGTGTGCGTGTGCGTGTGCGTGTGCGTGCATGAGTGCGGGCGTGTGAAGGCCACATGTCCCCACAAGCATAGTAGTAAGTGGTCTCAAGTACTGTACTTAAGTACAATTTTGAGGATCTTTAACTTTACTGGAGTGTTTCCAATTTTCAGTACTTTTACTTCTACTCCACTACATCTCAGAGGCAAATATTGTACTTTTACTCCACTACATTATTTGAAAACTTTAGTCACTAGTTACTTTGCAAATATTCATTTTTATATTATAAAACATACATTATCCACTTTAGCCCTATTTTGTACATAGGATATTTTAAAATAGCCGATCTGCAAGCTGACAACGCGTCACATCGCAACACTTTGTGAGCTTGGCTTGTGAGCTTGTAGATCTGCTATTTTCAAACATTTTAGTACTTTTATTTTTGGTACTTTAAGTATATTATGATGCCAATACTTTTGTACTTTTACTCAAGTAACATTTTAAACACAGGCCTTTTACCTGTAACAGAGTATTGCTACTTTTACTTAAGTAACATTTCTGAGTACTTCTTCCACCCCTGTGTGTGTGTGTGTGTGTGTGTGTGTGTGTGTGTGTGTGTGTGTGTGTGTGTGTGTGTGTGTGAGTGTGTGTGTGTGTGTGTAGTGGGGAGGAGGGGGGGTCATGTGTTTTCTTTCCACTGTACTGAGGACTTTCCACAGGGCAACTGCTTAAAGTGTCCCTTATTGAGGGAGGTCAAAGGTCAAATGATGTCGACGGTTGTGGAGTCCAGGGTTCACGCCTGTATCAATCATTCTCATTAGAGCCAAAAGGAGGAATTTGTGGTGAACCCTGATGGAGGGGTACGTCCTCTGCATTTGACCCATCCTCTATATGTCAGACCTTTTAGAGTCGCCTGAGAAAATAGAGGCGTTTGCTGCAGTACCTTCGTTTTAAACATGACGGGTGTTTACGCGTCCGGGTGAGTTTCTCAGTGATGTGGACACAGAGGAATTTAGAGTCGCTGACCCCTGTCCAGTGGTGTAAAGTAACGAAGTACATTTACTCAAGTACAATTCTGAGGTATTTTTTTTACTTTACTGGAGTATTTCCAGTTTTCAGTACTTTTACTTTTACTCCACTACATCTCAGAGGCAAATATTGCACTTTTACTCCACTACAATTATTTGAAAGCTTTAGTTTCTTGTTACTTTGTAGATTTTGATTAGTATTACAAAACATACATTAACCAATTCAGCCCTATATGCATTTCGGCCATTTCAAAATAGCAGATCTACAAGCTCACAATGCGTCGCAACGCGACGCATTGTGAGCTTGTAGATCTGCTATTTTCAAAAGATTTTTTATACATGTTGGACCTTGTGAAATGGGTCATTCTGCATAATGAGTACTTTTACTTTTGGTACTTTAAGTATCCTTTTGATGCCAATACTTTTGTACTTTTACTTTGATTACCGGACTTTTACTTGTAACAGAGTATTTTCTACACTGCAGTATTGGTACTTTTACTTAAGTGAAACATGTGAGTAGACTTTTTTCCACCACTGCCTTCATTTCACATGATGGGTGTTTATACGATACATCCAGGTGAGTTCCTCAGTGATGTGGACACAGAGGAATTTGAAGTCGCTGACCACCCTGCCTGTCTGCGGCACCGTCTATGTGTACTGTAGATGGGGAGGGGGGGAAGGGGGGATGGGTGAAGTGGGGTCTGGGGACCCCCAGGGGTCTTAGAAGGGGTCAGGACTGACGTCGGCAAACTGAGTTTAAACATTTTAAACACATAACTTAAAGGGGCTACACCATGAATTTCATTTTTTTGGGGTTTTTAGTATTTTTTGGGCTCCCCAGTGTCTCTTGTACCCAATTATTTTTATTTTTTTTAACATTCAGTCATTCATGCTCATTTCATGGATTTCCTGAATGGGCGTGTCTGAACAGGCCATTTCAGAATGGCAGGGCAAGTGATGTCACTTGCCCTGATTTTGCATTGATGATGGCCAGACAGAATTGTTCAGTAGCTCCCCCCTGCCCAATAGGACGTTTTGGTATTGCAGCTGAAACAGCTTGGAATGACAGACAGTCAGATTGTGAGAAAAAATATCTGGATGTGTTTTAGCCTTACAACCTGTTTAAAACGTATTAGGGGGCAATATTTATATATAATATATTTTTTTTAATTCATGGTGTTGCCCCTTTAAGCCTTACTTTATTTTTCATCTATTTTAAAATAGCAGATCTGCTGTACAAGCTGATGAATGAGCTCGTAGACGCACACACACACACACACACACACACACACACACACACACACACACACACACACACACACACACACACGCACACGCGTGTGCGCACAGCCACACACACACACACACACAGAAACACACTCATATAGTATTTGCACACAGAGCCTTGTGGGTTCTCGTGAGGGAATAGATAGTGTGTGGGTGTGATGATGATGTGGTGATGATCAGACCATCTCTTCTTCTTGGATGACAAGAATGGATGTTTTCGCTCCTCTTGAACGTCCCTGGGGGTCCTCTCCCAACTCTATCGCTTCCAGACAGTTGAAAGGGAACTTTCTTTTTTAAATGTGGGCCCTATTTTTAGATCACTTGGACGGCAAACAAAAGTTGGGTGTAAAAGGGTTTTGGAATTGGTCCAGTCGGTTGACTACAGACGTTTAGGCATCCGGTGAAACAAGCCGGTAATTCAAACTTAAAAAAAACAAAAAACAAAACAATTATTCTACAAAATGTATTCTAAATCCTAACAACAACAAAAACCTATGTTGCTGTCAGTGGTTCTCAAACTTTTTCATGTCAAGGACCCCCAACGTTATATGCATTTGGCCGCGGACTCCCATCTGAAAATATTTGGTTCCAGGGACCGCTAGAAGCAACGACTTGAGTTACAAATGTTCGTATATTCAAAGATTTGCACTCATTTTCTCGATTTTTCAAAAATAGCAGATATAGAAGCTCATAGCGCGGCACTCGGTGCTTGTATATCTTTTTGAATAGCCAAAGTGTAAAATAATTCTTTTTTAGCTCAAATCTAGAAATGACACAGATGCGTTCCAGGTCTTAACTCATTGAGTGCCAGAATTGCCAGAATTATTTCAGAATGATGTTGTCCCAGTGCCAGCGTTTTTTTCACAGAAAACAAAAAGTGCTTAGGAAGCGAGATACAGCCTTTTTCAGTTCTAAGTTAAACAAGGAGTGATGGAGCTGCAAATCTTCAGATGATGATATCTTGGGTTCTAAACATGTTTTTTTTTTTTAAAGAAGTTTTTTTTTCTTTCTTTTTTACTATTTTTTCAAAAACACGTCAAACACGTCATTGGCACGTTGAGCCATAGCGGTAAAAACACGTGAAACACGTTAATGGTACTCAATGAGTTTTAATGGGTTAAACAAAACAAAAATTGTCACTGCACTGTCATCTGGGGACCCCCCAAAAAATCAAGTGGGCCCGACCCACATGTTTACATCACAAACGTAACATGAGGACCTGCGAGGCACACCGTTGCTCTGACCCACACCATACTTGGCACCACCAACACTGTTCAGGGGTCTGCCATGACAATAGCCTTGAATAGTCCACAGTCTTTTGTAGAGGACAGATTATTTTCTGTTGCTCTTGGTTGTCATGGCTGCCAGTTCCCGCCTGATGTTGTGTGGGAGTTCAGACTGCTCCAGACCGTGCCGAATAACTGCCATCTTGCATAACGTCTTAAGACTAGGACTCAAGTCTAGTATAGACAGGTCTCCACAGAGGATGATACGATCTCCCACCATGCAACAGCACATACTACACCTTGGACTCGGTCCTCTCCCCTTGGGCTGAACCTTCTTCCAGGAGAAGGTCTCTGGATGTAATTTCCGCAGGTAACCAATATATATGTACAGCTCTCCATTGTAGGTAAAGGCTGAATGATCGTAGCGTCCTGCGATCCTAATTCCTCCTGCAATAAGTGGTGCAGAAGGTGTGTTCAGCCAGCTGTTGGTGTCTGTGTCAAACACTCTGATGCTGTTGTTGTAGTCCCTTTTGTCCCTATAGCCCCCAAATACAAACATCTTTGTCCCGATGATGGTGGCAGAGTGATCTGATGAGACAGGTGGTGGAGAGCCTCTGGTGTTAATTAAAGACCAGACCATCGTGGTGGTGTCCAACCTGTAGGTGTCATTAGTGTATCTAGAATTCTGGCTGTATCCTCCATGGATAAACATGACCTTCCCCAAGACACAGGCTGAGTGGTTCTTCCTCTCCTCTGGAACAGTCCCTGACACCTTGGGTTTGAACCATCGGTGGCGGTGGGTGTCCACATCAAATCCATAAAGAACGTTGCAGTAAGGCTCCCCTCCCCAGAAGTAGATGATATGTTCTATCAGTACAGCTGTGTAGCCATGATGCGTGGAGGGAACCTCGAGGGGATGTTCTTCTCCAGTTGTCACTGGAGGCAACTTCCTCCAACGCAAAGACACTGTGTCGAAAACATGGACACCAATCTGAGACATTTTGCTATCATAGACTCCTTCAAAGTAGTACACCTCATGCTCCACTGCAACAGCCTGACCGCCTGACCTTGGCTGTCCATTCAGATGCACCGTCCAGCAGAACATTTCTCACACTATAAGCAAAGTCGGATCTGTCTCACTCTGAACAACACTGGAATCTTAATGTGTGTGTTATCTCTTATATTGCTTCAGTGGCACAAATGTCACGCAAAGTTTGGCCAATCCACAAAGCCAATCAGTTGGGATGTCAAGGAATCAAGAAAGGTGATGACTGTTGATCTCCCAATAAGGCAATGTGACAGTGTGTTCAGCTACACAGCAAACAGTGTGTTCAGCTACACAGACAGTGTGTTCAGCTACACAACAGACAGTGTGTTCAGCTACACAGACAGTGTGTTCAGGTACACAGACAGTATGTTCAGCTACACAGTAGACAGTGTATTCAGCTACACAGTAGACAGTGTATTCAGCTACACAGACAGTGTGTTCAGATACACAACAGACAGTGTGTTCAGCTACACAGTAGACAGTGTATTCAGCTACACAGTAGACAGTGTATTCAGCTACACAGTAGACAGTGTATTCAGCTACACAGACAGTGTGTTCAGATACACAACAGACAGTGTGTTCAGCTACACAGTAGACAGTGTATTCAGCTACACAGTAGACAGTGTATTCAGCTACACAGTAGACAGTGTATTCAGCTACACAGTAGACAGTGTATTCAGCTACACAGACAGTGTGTTCAGCAACACAACAGACAGTGTGTTCAGCTACACAGTAGACAGTGTGTTCAGCAGGCAGAGAATGTGTTAAAACTGGAATAAGGTTTTCAGACAGATATAAGAATATAATCCTGCATTCGGCAAACAAACACTTGCACCTTAACTAACATCCATAGCACATCATGTACAGTATATCTGCTGCTACGCTCTCGCACCTTTATGTCTTATCTCAGGTATTTACCGCACCTTATGTCTTAACTCAGGTACTTATACCACACCGGTACCACACCATACTGTATATGCGTATGTAGATTTTCTTTTTCAATGTATTGATCTCTCTTCCCCCTTTCTCCCCTTCTTCCTCTTCCCTTTCTCTTGTATGGAAATTGCAAAAACGATGGAGCTTGCTGTGAACTTGTGATTTGACAATAAAGTTGATTCTGATTCTGAAACAAACAAAAACGGCTTAGGTTGAACAACTGCCTTGCCTCTCCGGACGGACTTGAAACATCCCGACGCGAAGGAATGGACCAATTCCCCCCAAAATTACACGTTTTATTGATCATTATTTGACTTATTCGATGTCATCGGTATCATCAATTACGCAGCCAATGGGTAGTTCTCAGACAAAAAAATCTGGCATTGGTCAAGCTCTAGTGTGTGCGTGCGTGCGTGTGTGCACGTCACATTGCGACGTTTACTCAAATAACATTTTGAATACAGGACATTTAACTTTTTACCAGGGTATTATTTCTTTCTTGTGGTATTGCTACTATTGAGTAAAAATAAGTACACAAAAAAATAACGTCACCATTAACCACCATCTCCACCACCAACCAACAAAACAACACGACAACCAGAGCCTCCAAACCCAGCCATAATAACATCTTCTGGCATCTACCAGAGAAGCGTCAGCGAAAGCCATATATCTTCTTACACTGCACATTTTCGAGTCGAAAGAAGGAACTACTGCGTTGTGTCTAATCGACCACAAATGTTGATTTTCCAGGCTTTATGTAAGCGGATAATTCATGGTCGACTGCAATCTGTTGATTTCTGTTGTGTTCTTTTCCAGCAAATTGTGATGCAAGCCATTACCATAATCAAACCCAGAGGGAGTGCGTTTTGGGAGAGAGTCTTTTTCACATACTGGTGCAGCACACGCTCCCATTGGGGTTTTTGCAACGTCTCACCTCGTTACTACTGCAACAAAATATCTATACATGTGTCACCCAACTTGACCCAAACGTCCATAAACGTAATTTACGCAGACGCTGCGTTGGCCACTGGATCGTATACGTCAATGTTGCTGCCATTTTGGTAGGGGCAACTTGCCAAGAAAGTATGCCTGAGTTGTAAGAACCAGGAGACTAAACTTGTTTTCTGTTTTATAACAATTACTGTTACAGTGGTGGAAGAAGTACTCAGGTATTTTGCCTAAGTAAAAGTAGCAATACCACAATATAAAAATATTGTGGTGTTTTCATGCCAAAACACTTAGATTTTTTATTTTATATTTTTTTAATGTATCAAATCTCTTTACTGGAAATAGCCGATCTACAATTCATAACGCGTTCATAGGTTCATAGGTTGGGGATTTGTAGTGCACCCCCCATCCCAGGGGCGCTGGAAGTAATTTATTCCAAGGGGGGCTGGGCTGGGCTAAACGGGGTATTATTTTCCCCAAAAAAATTGTGTTTTTTCCCCACATTTTCATTTTTTTTGCACCTTTTTCAGCAAATATTTTATTCCCCAAAGTTAAATACATAATTGTTTTAATATATATGTGTGTGTATAGACTTTAAAAATTATATATATTTTTTTTATTTACAAAAAATATATATATATTATTATTATTATTATTTTTGCTTCCCACCACCAGGGGGGCTGCAGCCCCCCTTCCCACGCCACTGCCGCATCCAGTTATTACACCGGCCTGGAGCGCAGTACGAAGAAAGAGAAAAACATAGGACAAGACAAAGAAGACGAGACTAAGACAACAAGAACTCAGTCACAGTCAGTCACAACAGGAGGGAGTAGAAACTAAACACACAACCCACAAAACAAAAAGTGAAAAGGTGGGCCCTAAGCATGTTTTTAAAAGTCCTTAGGGTTCCAACCAAGGGCCCAGCTTGAAAGTTTTACATTGAGTCTAATACGGAAGAGACAGTTCATATGAATGGCCTGTAGTTTCGCTCTTTTACCCCTGCTGGTGTCAGAAAGAATATTTATTCTCTCAGTGAAAGCGGATGGGTTTTTGATGAACTTTAGACTTGATTTTTTTTACCTTTATAAACATTGTCATAAATACTATATGCTTCCAGTCGCTAGTTTAAAGTCTCCTTTCAATCATCCTGGTATGCGTTTTGCTAAATGATGGTACCATTTATTTTAAAATTGACGATAAAGTAGGCTATGCTCTATAAGAGGGGCGGGATGATTTGATTGACAAGCTACACAACCAATAGCATTCATTCCCCGCCCAAGCTCTTGATTGACAAGCTACCCAACCAATAGCGTTCTTTATGGATTGATTTCCGGTTCCTATTCCCGGTTACTTTTTGGCATATTAAAGATGGCGGATTTCAAATTCCTGAACAATCGGCTTCATTTTCGGTCTGTAGAAACCAGAGGTGTGGATTAGTCCATTATTTTTATACAGTCTAAGTCTATGGTTCCAAGGCAACACGTTGTGAGATGTATTTCGGCCCAAATGGACCCTTATGGGTCTGTAACTTGCGAGTTAAGGATTTTGCCGTGTATTTTGGGCAACACAGCGACAATATCAAACTTGGGCTGAGAATCAATGGTTGCTGGAGTATCTATGTTCCTACCTTGCTGCCCCACTGTTTTTGCCTGTGTGCGTGTTTACAGTTTAGGCATTTAGCAGACTTAATCCAGAGCGATTTACAGTAAGCACATACATCAAATGCATAGAAATAATAATCTAATAATAACATAATACATAAGTAAACCAATATAATAATCATCAGCCTACATTGACACTATACACACTATAGGGTGCCAGGTCAACAATGACCTGGCATCTGTCTACATAACATGCTATCTAAGTTACATGTTAGCCTTTGCAGTGTGTGTGTGTGTGTGTGTGTGTGTGTGTGTGTGTGTGTGTGTGTGTGTGTGTGTGTGTGTGTGTGTGTGTGTGTGTGTGTGTGTGTGTGTGTGTGTGTGTGTGTGTGTGTGTGTGTGTGTGTGTGTGCGAGCGAGACCCTGCTCCACAGATGTGCTGGTTTAGGGGTAATCTCCTTTACAGGGCCATGTGATGGCATGTCTAATAGAAGGCAGAGAGTCAATGCAGAGCCAATTAGATAATTGGATCAGGGACTGATGGTATTGTCCTCGATTCATCCATGTCCCTGTTTGACCTCCTGGAAGACCGGATGACCTCTCTGCATCTCTTCGAGAGGAGAGGAGAGGAAATGAAGGGAAGGGAGAGGAGAGGAGAAGATAGGAGAGGAGAGGGAAGGGAGAGGAGAAGAGAGGAGAGGAGAGGGAAGGGAGAGGAGAAGAGAGGAGAGGAGAGGAGAGGAAATTAAGGGAGAGGAGAGGAAATGAAAGTAAGGGAGAGGGGAGGGGAGGGGAGGAGAAGATAGGAGAGGAAATGAAGGGAAGGAAGAGGAGGAGAGGAGAGAAAATAGGAGAGGAGAGGAAATTAAGGGAAGGGAGAGAAGATAGGAGAGGAAATGAAGAGAAGGGAAAGGAGAGGAGAGAGGGGAGGTTAAAACAGGAGAGAAGCAGATAGGTTAGAATAAAAACTGAGACAATGAAGGAGTGTAGTCTTAGGTCCTCTAATCTGGAAAAATGTGTCTCACTGCTTCCTTCCAGACGGCTGTGATGACAAAAGAGCAAAAGAGGGGGGGGGGGGGACTGGGTGGATGGCGTCTCTCAGTCCAACTGCTCTGAGACAGCTCATGACGTGGGGATGGGGGGCTGTGTTCTGGGCTAAATGAGAGAGAGAGAGAGAGAGAGAGAGAGAGAGAGAGAGAGAGAGAGAGAGAGAGAGAGGATACACTTATGGTACACTTATGTCTGTTATTAAACCACTTGTATTCTCAACCTTTTTAATTTCAAGGACCCCCAGTTTGATATGCATTAGGCCACAGACCCCCTTTTGATAAAATGTTTACCTCTGGGACCCCCCAATGTGCACTGTAAATTCCTAACTGAGAGTGTATGAATGGACCTTTATGGGTCCATTTGGTTCGATTTGTACCTGCAGGCCCCTTTTCCACCGGGTTCAACCAGTTCGGTTCTTTATTCCGGCCTAATTTTGAACCAGTTCAGAGTGTTTCCACTAAAAAATAAATAGGTTCAGAACCATAAAAGTTGTGTGGAGTCTCGCTAGGCAGCCTAGGCAGCGTTATAGAGGGGCGGTGTACCTGCCAATCTACCTCCTCAATCAGCCATACTACAAACACTCTGCCTCAGTCTTGACTGGCCCTTCACGGTGAACGGTGCTCAGGCGCTAAACGAGATTTCCACTATTCCCCGTTCATATTATTGCTGGTGAAATACCTACGGACACTTGGCTTTCTCTTGCATTATAGGCAAACCTAGGAACCTGATGGAAACATTGTGAAATGTGCATGGACTTAATACCCCGGACCGGGAAGAACTTGTGTTGATTTAATACTTACCTTGGTTATGCATTATTCCTCACTCCCAAATGCTGTGCGATTATCCCTAATTAAATGCCTACTGTATGTTTGGCTTTCACAAAACTGTCTTCTGAGTCTTGGCTTGGTCAGTCACCACAGTTGGTTCGGAACTGAAACCAAAAAATACTTACGTTTTTTCTTGCCCTGAACTGGGAACCAAAGAGGGCGTGTCACTATACTACAGGTTGAAAGATGCAGATGAGATATAAACAATGGAAAAAGCGAAAAATCATTTAAAAAAAGAAAAGAAAAGGGAAACTAACTTTCATTGACGATTGAAACTTCAACCAGTCATATACAACACATTGCTGGTCAGGCCTGGAATCGAACATGGGGTGACTGGGGACTCCTGCTCCACAGGCGGGCCACCCCCAATTTAATTTGGTTCTGCTTAAAACTGGTTCGCAGCATCGTTCAAAATGCGTCGCTTAGCGCCACGTTTCGAGCCACGTTTCGAGCTTGTGGATCTGCTACTTTTGATGCTGCGTTTACGAAAAAACACTAAGTTAAATATAATATGGACATAAGAGGTTTCTGCCTGACAGCAACGATATAATGACATGCCCAAAAAAAGGAGACGTAATTGAGCTGTGATTGACATGCCCACACAGCTGCGCAGCATTCCCTAGACATGCACAACCAGATAAACACATTTAAACGCACACATGTCATGAGCATAAACACAAGCAAGCATGTACAAATTATGTACAAAACACACACACCCAACCTGAATCCTTTCCTAATTGAAACCCTAACTCTAAGAATCTGTTTTAGCATAAAACGTTGTGAGCTTGTAGATAGATGTATATAGGGCTGAAGTGGTTAATGTTTGTTTTGTAAAAAATAATCAAAATCTACTTAGCAACAAAAAATATCAAATAGGCCTAGTTATAATGGAGTAAAAGTACAATATTTGCCTCTGAGATGTAGTGGTGTACAAGTAAACGTAAAAAAAAAAGAAATAGTAAAAAAAATTAAGTACAGTACTTGAGTAAATAATAATAATAAATAATAATAATAAACTCTGTTTGTATAGCACCTTTCATGACATGAAATGCAGCTCAAAGGGCTTCACGGAGCAAGAATACAATTACAGAAAAAGTACAAATAATCTAACAATAAAGCAAAAAAGAAAAGCAAAAGAATAAAACATTAAAATAATAGCAAAAAGGTAGTGAATAAGATAAAACTGGACAAACATGTACTTAGTTTCTTTCCACCACTGAACAAGTACACACACACATACAGGCCCGCGCCCGCACGCACATGCACGCACACTCGCGCGCGCACACACACACACACAGACACACATAGACACAATAATGGGCCGTCGGCGCTGGGCTTTGGGAGCCAGCGGAGGCGCCAGATGGGACATTCTGTTGTAATTGAGGTAATTTGTCGAGGCATTCAGGCGCACAGATCCAAAACTCGGAGCAGCCCCAGTATCATAAAGGCGGTCGCTCTCGAGCCAACAACTCCACACATATAATTCCCAATGGCCGCCATTGAACTTCTCTACATCCCTTCTTCCTTTCCCTCAGACTCGGCCTGTTGTAATCCCCTTCTGTTCTCGTTCCACTAATGATAACACACGCCCGCCAAAAGGCTTATTTACAGTCACCGCTGGCTTTGTAGTTGTTCTCATTATTAGAGACGTTACAGTTGTACTAATCCCATGGATCACAAACTGTGCCTATTCAGCTGCTAATTCGAACAATTTCACCCATGACTGTGTGTGACTCTCGCTCTCTCTTTGTCTCTCCATCTTTCTGGCTCTCTCTGTGTGTCTCTCTCTGTCTGTCTGTCTCTCTCTCTCTTTGTCTCTGTCGGTCAGTCCGTCTGTCTCTCTTTGTCTCTTATCTCCATGGGTCCCGGTGGCTCCCAGGGCCTCGTTGCCTCCAGTTGGCATGGGGGAGAGACGACTGGACAGCTGCCTGGGGTTCTTGACCATTACCCTGCACCAACACCAGCCCTGTTCACCACCATCACAATCAGAAAAGGCTCTATGCACAGCAGCCATATTGGGAATGAATTGGGCCCCTTCCTTACTTCCTTCACAGGTGTTACCAATGATACTAATTAAGGCTCTGTTCCATTTAGTGTGGCGTAGTGGTTGTCTAATTTTCAAGGACCCCCATAACTCTCAAAGAGTTACACTCCCACCATAAGGGGCCATTTGGGAACAAAAATGGGGTGTTTCTAGTGAGCCAAAATGCACAATCAGCACCCTGACCAGAATGGAACAGAGCCTTCATTAGTATCATTGGTAACACCTGTGATACTAATATTATCTGTTCATCAGGACACTAGCACAACAAAGACAAGTTCTTCATGAAATTCACAGAATTACCCAATGTGATGTGCAGAGTGGGACGTCGGTGGACGTTGTCCAGAACCGCGCGGCAATGGAGATCAGCGGTTATCCAGAAATGGCATGCTACAATGTTTCCCAGATGTCTGTATCTGTCTGTCTGTCTGGGTTCCTTTTATGCCCTTATATGGAGCTCTCCATATCATGGAGATCTCTGAATCAATCTGTCTGTCTGTCTGTCTCCATTTTATGCCTAAATATGGTAATCCCTGACGTCATCAAAATGACGTCAAAGTGCTGACATCAGACTGGCCTCCAAATACTAGAATGGGGTACTGCACCGGGCACTGTAAAAAAAAAAACGGGTACTCTGACAATGGGTCAAACAATTAGTGCGATTAACTGTTGCACCCCTAACTGTCAGTCCCCTTCAGAGTTACTCCCCTGACCCAGCGTCCAAATCAGTGCTTTCCAGTGGCGTAATTTGCATAGGGTTGCTGGGTTATGCAAACCCATACGCGGGATCTCAACGCAAGGGGGTCCCCCTTGCTGGAGAGGATTTTTTTTTTTTTGTTAGTTCATTTTGTTTTTAACATATAATAAAAAAATCACACCCAGTGTGAAGTGGGCGGTGTGTGGTCATCACAACATGACTCACTTTAAAAAAAGGATAAATGACTTTTTTTAAAGTCCATACTGCTATTCATAGGGCTGCACATGTGTCATGTGTTTCGCTAGCCAATCACAGTCCTGAATTTGCAAAGTCAGCCAATCACATTACAGTTAGTGGTGATGACACTAGCTGTAATGTGATTGGCTGATATGAAAAAAGTATCGATTTGCATTAACAATGGAAGGGTTAGGGGGTACACACATTTTTTGGTCGGTGTCCAAAACTCACTTATAGGGGGCGGCTACACCGCCCCAAAAATCACACCCAGTGTGAAGTGGGCGGTGTGTGGTCATCACAATATGACTCACTTTAAAAAAAGGATAAATGACTTTTTTTAAAGTCCATACTGCTATTCATAGGGCTGCACATGTGTCATGTGTTTCGCTAGCCAATCACAGTCCTGAATTTGCAAAGTCAGCCAATCACATTACAGTTAGTGGTGATGACACTAGCTGTAATGTGATTGGCTGACTTTGCAAAAGTATCGATTTGCATTAACAATGGAAGGGTTAGGGGGTATACAAATCTTTTGGCGGTGTCCAAAACTCACTTATAGGGGGCGGCTACACCGCCCCAAAAATAGCCACCCATATTATATACATACAAATTCACCTACTTTTAGTCATTTCCAATATATTAGGGGCCCTATCCAGCTCTGTGGACCGAATTAACCGATTTAAAGTAAAACAAAAAGAAAACAATAACTGCGAGCGTGATTGCGTGCCAGGGCCCTTTTGATCTGAAAACCCATGTGTAATAAGGTCTGTGTACGCCACTGGTGTTTTCTAAATATAGATAATAAAGGGTCCCCATATTGTTTTTATCTGTGTGTCCGGAGACTTTAACTTCATAGCGGAAGTCAATCGGGCTGAAACCTTGGCCAAATTTGGAGTCATAAGTCATAGACACATCACAGACGACTGACATCATGCATGACTGACGTAGCATAGACTTCGGAAGCAGACTTTGCTCAACACGTGTCAATTTTCTTTCTGAGATATGCAAAGATATGATTGCATACGTCATCCTTTTTCCAACTGCGTCCGCGGGGGCTCACTTGTCTCTGAACTTCAGGACTCACTGTTGGACCTTTCATCTGATCGGACATTACAGATCAAATTCACATCATCCACACTGGAGGAATTCTGTCTTTCCATGGCTGCACAATACACGGGACTGTCAAAAGCAGCAATGGATGTTCTTATTCATTTTCCTTCCACATATCTCTGTGAAAAGACGTTTTCTGCGCTCACTTGTTTAAAAACTAAATACAGATCACGACTCAGCAGAGTTGAAGATGATCTTCGTGTTGCAGTGAGCAACATAGAACCCAGAATATTGTTTCTTTGTTCAAACAAACAAGCGCAACCATCCCACTAATCTCGCAACAAGGTACGGCCAGGCCAATACAATTAATATTAATTGTCACAGACTTTAAAAGTGCTGTCAGATGTTTTAATGCCGGTTAAAATATATTGTGTGGAAAAGCAAACCGACAGTGTATAGTTTCACATATTGTATTTGTTTCGCTTTTTTTTTGCTGGACAGTTTCTCATGTAAAAACGTTATGAGAATAATAAATGAAGCAATAAGAAAGTAAATTAATCATATCATGTGTCAGTGTTGTTTATTGTCTTTTTGATCAGAACATTCAGTATTAAAAAAACATGTAGGACTAATTATTCATGAATGCTAGCCCCTAAAAAGTCTAAAGAAATAATAATGTCGGGAGGGTCCGGGGGTCACGAGTCCCAATATGATTATTTTGGGGTACTGCTGGACTGATCAGCACCAGATTTCTTATGCACACTGCCAGTAGGCCACAGAAGTACCTCCAGACATTTCTTTTCACGTTTCTTTTTACTTTTCGTTAAATAACTTTAACTTTGTAGCGGAAGTCAATGGGTCTTTGATCGGGCTGAAACCTTGGCCAAATTTGGAGTCATAAGTCATAGACACATCACAGACGACTGACATCATGCATGACTGACGTAGCAAAGACTCCGGAAGCAGACTTAAATCAACACACGTCAGTTTTCTTTCTGTCATGGACTAGGAGGAGAGCTGCTCGCGCTGAACATCCATCATGGCACCTAAAGGCAGCGGCAGCAAGCCGCATTCCGAGGAAGATCTTTCAGAGGAAGGTCTTCTCCAGCAGGACCAAAGCAAGAAGCTCTCAGCCACGTCCACCTCTCTGTTCTATGGGTTCGCCCTCATTGTCTCTGCCACTCCCACCTGGTTGTTCTGGAGGATCTTACACATGGATCTGACCTGGTCACAAGCCGTTCTTTTCGTTCTGATGACTCTAGTCAGCACCTACCTGGTGGCCTTCGCCTACAAGAACGTCACGTTGGCCCTCAAATGCAAAATTGCCCAGAAGCTGCCAGAAGACGCCGTTGTCAAGGAGGTGACCGGGAATCTGTCTGAGGTCGACAACCGCATGGTGTCCCGCAAGGAAAAGGGCGAGAGGATCCTGCGGAAGACCAATCAGGTGGCAGAGGACCAGGCCACCACCTTCTCCATCTTTTACAACAACAGCCTGTTCCTGCTCCTCATCATCACTTCCTTCTTCCTGCTCGAGGACATTGACCCCACCCTGAACTACGTCCTGACCATCAGCATCTCATCTGGACTGACCGCTCTGCTGTCCTGTCCACCTGGCTGGTCCTATGACCAATATTTTGTCAAAAAGTACACTTTTTCGGCTCCGATGTAGCCTGACAGCGCATTCAGGGTTCGAGTCCCGGTCCCGACAATCTTTGCTGCATGTCTCTCCCCATCTCTCTCTCCCTGTTTCCTGTCTGCCTCTACCGTAAACTATAAATAAAGGCCTAAAAAGCCCCCAAAAATATCTTTAAAAAAAAGGGTGAAAAAATAATTTTCTTCATAGAGATTTGATTAAGGTTTCTGTTTGAGAACATTTACGTTCTAAGAATGAATATATAAATAAAGTACTTTTTATTTAACCACTCAAACCCATAAAAGAAAATCCATAAGCTCAGCGCAAAAAGCCCTACTCAAAAACGTTGCAAAATAGTCAATCTACAAGCTCGCAATGCGTTGAGATTGTAGCTTGTCGAAATTTGAAAACTCTTATAATGACATGCCCAAAATATAGGGACGCCATGTATAATTGCCGATACCAATGTCGTAAAAATAAATTCAAATCAATTTCAGCATTATGAACTTAAGCGCCTGGACATTCAGTTCTTGTCTTCTTTGATTGAATAGTTGATTAACAAATTGCAAACAGTACAGCAAGTACAATTACACAAGCAATGCTAAAAGGATAACACAAAAAGCCCTGAGGGCTTGTTTCCATTGTGGTCCTATGTATTCAATTCATAATCAGGACATACAAGACATACAACAACAATTCAAATCACATTGTCATCAATACCAGCAATTTACAGAAAACAGCAGGGACCTTCACACCCTCATCTTGCTAACGCTACACTTTATTTATATTATTGTCTCCGCCAGGCCGAAGGCATGGCGAGAGAGTATGTTTTACCCTCCGTCCGTCCTTCCGTCCGTCCGTCCGTGTGTGTGTGTGTGTGTGTGTGTGTGTGTGTGTGTGTCCTGTCTGTGTGTTACCAGCTAATCTCCGGCACCGTTGGCCCGTTCGCTCCGAAACTGTGCACACACACTCCCTGGATGCCAATTCAGAACCTCTGCCCCAATTTTTTCGCATGGGCCTGTTATAGCGCCACCAGGAGGCCGATTTGTGCAAAACACATTTTTTTACATTACTCCTACAGATTTTATCCATATATCATGCAAATCCGTACACAGTATCTCTATAGTCATGTGATCAACACGGATCTGTCCGATTTCCCATATTCCATCCTGATTGCCTATGGTTGGCTTCCAAAGTTTGCAGGATTGGTCCGTTTTGAACAAAATGCCTCAAACTATGCATGCAGCTTGCGATTTCCGTGAAATTTCACACACACATTCCCACTAGGCCGAGGAAGAAATGCCACCCTTTTCACATTGGCCTGTTATAGCGCCACCAGCAGGTCTAATTTAGCAAAACACATTTTTGGAACAAAATTCCTCAAATCATGAATGCAGTGTCTGATTGCCGTGAAAGACCTAAGAATAAATGGCACCCTTTTCACATTGGCCTATTATAGCGCCACCAGGAGGCCAGAATAACGTACCTGACCTGGCGGAGACCTGTGCTCCGAGGAGCACTTTCTCTAGTTTATTCTTTTTTTTAAACCATTATTATTTGTACTATTTTGTAGCTTAACCCATTAAGACCATAGACTGTATGATTAAGACCTGGAATTGTGTCATTTTTAGATTTGAGCTAAAAAGCATTATTTTACACTTTGGGCTATTCAAAAATCGTGAAAATGTGTGCAAATCTTTGAAATATATATATATTTAAAGCGAACATTTTTAACTCAAATCTTTGTTTCTGGGGGTCCCTGGAACAAAATATTTTGATGGGGGTCCGCGGCCAAATACATATCGTTTTGGGGGTCCTTGACATGAAAAAGATTGAGCACCACTGATATAGAAACATACGTTTTTCAGAAAACTGTTGAGATTTAGGAGACATATAGAATCGGCTTCAGGTCTCAATGGGTTAACTTTAATAATTATTAATGGAATTGTTATTTATTCCTTGATTTTTCTTGAATTCCTAGATTTCCTCGAATTATGGTTAATAAATCATTGGCATAAAACAGTGCAAAAAAATACGGGGTAAAAAAGTAGATTAAAACTAAGTAAAATCAAGGCATAGAAAAAAAGGCTTGGACTTGTAGATCTTGTAGAACGTACACCCGAGCGCAACCACACACAAAATTATATCTTCTCCTCTCGTCCCTCACTAACATTTTAGTCTAGCTTTTATTTGTTGACCAAATTGTCAATATATCTAGTCTAAGTTTTAGTCATCATATAGCTTCGTTTTTATTTAGTTTTTATTTGGTTGTGAAAAAAGGTAGTCGAAGACCATTTTTCGTCATAGTTGTAGTCGACAAAATCAACTAGTAGATCAGAAGTAGATCAACAATCTACTTCTTGGCAAAGGGCCCGCTTGCAAAGAAATGTGGTTCTACCCTGGGTAAATGAATTAAATTAGACTATAAGAGCATGTTTTGGCATCCGTGCTATCTATCTATCTATCTATCTATCTATCTATGTATGTATGTATGTATGTATGTATGTATGTATGTATGTATGTATGTATGTATGTATGTATGTATGTATGTATGTATGTATGTATGTATGTATGTATGTATGTATGTATGTATGTATGTATGTACAGTGGTTAGCACTTGAGAATGGCAGTAATACCATCTGAGTGCCTCTGTGGTGCCACAGAGGCGCCACTACTACTTGGTGGTGCCACATTTGACACCTTTTTTTAAGGTGTAGTGTGGCTGAACGGCCACCATGTGGCGCATGTGAGTCCATGAACTCTACAGTACATTATTAGCAACAGGGGAAGGGTGAATGCATTTAAAAGTGAATGTTATTTTTATTTTTTGTAAACATAGAAAATAATGCATAGTCCTTAGGATGAATTCAAAAGCAATGGTTTCTTTAAACACAACTGTGTTTCATGGTGGAAGAAGTGCACAGACATTTTACTAAAGTAAAAGCAATACCACAATATAAAAATACTCTATTACAACTAAAAGGCCTGTGTTCAAAATGTTACTTGAGTAAAAGTACAAAGGTATTGGCATCAAAATATACTTAAAGTTCCAAAAGTACTAAAATGTTTTATAGTAGCCAATCTACCTTGTAGATCGGCTATTTTCAAATGGCCGTGGTATAAAAAGGGCTAAAGTGGTTAATATGTATGTTTTATAATATAACAATTTATATCTGCATCTCAACACCTCAACATGTTTCCCAAGGTTCTATGCAACCCAAGCAAGAATCGTACCCTGACCTCCAACCTTGGAGAACCATCTCACTAACCTCTAGACTATTGGTACAGTAGACATGATGGCTGTATGAGATCAGAAGACATTACACACAGAATGGGGCATCTCACTTCCAGCTGTAACAGTGCAATGTTACTTGAGTAAAAGTACAACGGTATTGGCATCAAAATATACTTAAAGTACCAAAAGTACTAAAATGTTTTAAAGTAGCTGATCTACCTTGTAGAACGGCTATTTTCAAATGGCTGTGGTATAAAATAGGGCTAAAGTGGTTAATATGTATGTTTTATAATATAACAATTTATATCTGCAAAGTAACTAAAGCTTTCAAATAATTGTAGTGGAGTGAAAGTACAATATTTGCCTCTGCAGATGTAGTGGAGTAGAAGTAAAAGTACAGTAATACTCCAGTAAAGTAAAAAAACACCTCAACATTATGCACATGTAAGTTCTAGGCACCCTAACCTGGAATCAAACCCTGCTCTGTAACCTGTAAGACCACTCTCTACTCCACTACACTACTGGTACAGTGATAAATCTGTGGGGTCAGGACGTGTCTCGCTCTCTATGTTCTGTGCACTACTCCTTGGAAAGTCAGATAAAAAGCTTGCAGCTCCCAAAGCTGCTACTTTCTGAGAGTAATAATAATAATAATAATAATGGATTTTATTTATAACGCACTTTACATTTTGTTACCAAACCAGAGTAACTTTACTAGTGGATACATACATTTTTAGGCTACCCTCTCAGAGATAAATCAACAGAGATTTTATCCTCACACACGCACACATTTGTATTTTTGTTTGACTACATGTTTTCAATTGCACTTTGTTTTCATTAAATTTTTAGAGTTTTTCTCTCTGTCTTCAGTGGGCATCGACTGCATTTTTAAGGTCAACCCCAAATGCATCAAATTCTCTCTGATGGGATGTTTGTAAGTCTGATGAATCTTTCTGATGCTTCTCTGTCAACGTCACCAGTTGAGTCGCGTTCCTTCATTAGAGCTTCCATAACTTTTGATGAATGATTAAGCAAAGCTGATTCAGAATGATGAAGCAACAAATCTGAATCAATTTTCATTTCTGTCTCCACACAGCCGATGACAACAGCAGTTGTAGCAATGCAACGTGTTGTGAGCTTGTAGATCTGCCATTTTCACTATTCTGAGCTTGTTGAATATTGCCCCTGACTACCCTTACAATAATACAACTAAAATTAACACTGAAACTAATTTAAAAACTCAACTAAAACTAAGCCTTTTCACAAACTAAAAACGAAACTAGCAAATCCACTTAAAATCAAATGAAAACAAACTGCAATTGAAAAAGTGTGCTTGTGTGTGTGTGGGGGGAGGCCACAACTCCTGGGCTCTAAGTCCATTGTGATGACAATGAAGTGTGGCTATACAAACAAAAGACCCTGGCCAAGGTGCTAAACCAGTTAATTTGCATGTTGTTGCATGTCGTTGACAGACTGACTGAGATTTTCTGTGGATCCCAGCAATTCTTCAGATGAAAACTCTCATTCTCTCTCTGTTTTTCCAACCATGAAAAGTTTTTTGATTGATTGAATACTTTATTTAGAAGTTTGCAGACAAAAAGCACATGAATGTACAGTTCAAATCCAAGGTCGACTAAATAGGAAGCTGGCTGCTAAATAGGAATAAGAAAGCCATATGGCTTGTTTAAATTGGGGTCCTTAGTTAGTTAGTACATTATACTCTCCTGTGTTCATTTAACTGTTTCACATTCTAAAACAATATAATTGTGCCGGACAGTAGTTAAATAATGCTTTTAGTTGACTACTATAGTTACTAGTTACTGCTCTCAGACAGTAGCAGCTTTGGGAGCTGCAAGCTTTTTATCTGACTTTCCAAGGAGTAGTGCACAGAACATAGAGAACGAGACACGTCCTGACCCCACAGACTTATCACTGTACCAGTAGTGTAGTGGAGTAGAGGTTGGCCTTACAATTTGCAGAGCAGGGTTTGATTCCAGGTTGGGGCGCCTAGAAATTAATGAATAATGTTGAGGTGTATTTTACTTTACTGGAGTATTACTGTACTTTTACTTCTACTCCACTACATCTGCAGAGGCAAATATTGTACTTTTACTCCACTACAATTATTTGAAAACTTTAGTTACTAGTTAGACTACTTAGGCTAAGTAACATTTTGAACACAGGCCTTTTAGTTGTAATAGAGTATTTCTATATTGTGGTATTGCTACTTTTACTTAAGTAAAATGTCTGTGTACTTCTTCCACCATGAAACACAGTTGTGTTTAAAGAAACAATTGCTTTTGAATTCATCCTAAGGACTGCATTATTTTCTATGTTTACAAAAAATAAAAATAACAATCACTTTGAAATGCATTCACCCTTTCATTCCTGAGGGTTATATTTAGTAGCCCACTGAGTGCAATTTACCAAAATACATCTTGATAATATAACCCATACAATTATTTGTTTCACTTCTCAACAAGTTCAGCTTCAATTGCAGCTTTTATCTGTTGACTGAAAGCAGCCCTGTCTCAAATAAACACAACCTGCCTATGTCTGGGCATTAGTTGCTCTCTGCCGCCATCTAGTGGCACCACAGAGAAAAAAGTGGTACCACAAAAGTAGGTGGTACCACAGAGGCGCCAGAGGGGTGCCACTCCTGACATTATGAAGGTACAACCACTGTATGTATGTATGTATGTATCCTCAGTGGACGTGATGCATGCAACATGATCACAGCATGGCTTTTTTTGGGGGGGGTTGATCTGAGAACTCTCAAGCAACAGAACCCAGGCTTTCATCCGCGATGCAAACAATGCCAGCTCTTAATTGGAGAAGCATGCAGCAATACGAACAGATGTTAAACTCTTATGATATTGACAATGATTGTTTGTAGCTCCCAAACATTTTGTGGTAGGCGGCACACATACAGTAAGGCCTGGGTTTATGCTTCGTCTTGCGGCGGAGTCACGCGTGACGGAAATAGTCAGATCTACAAGCTCACGACGCGTCCATCGTGAGCTTGTAGATCTGGCTATTTCCGGCATGTGACGCTGTTGTCCAAACGGTACACAAGTTAAGCAATACTGTAGCTACAGTGGTGTAAAGTAACTAAGTATATCATGTACTCAAGTACTGTACTTAAGTACAATTTTGAGGTATTTTGACTTTACTTGAGTATTTCCAATTTTCTGTACTTTTACTTCTACTCCACTCCATCTCAGAGGCAAATATTGCCTCTTTTACTACACTAAAATTATTTGAAAACTTTAGTTATAGTTAATTTAGAGATTTTGATTATTATTACAAAACACCACTTCATTAACCACTTCAGCCCTATATACATTTCAGCCATTTGAAAATAGCAGATCTACAAACTCACAATGCGTCGCGATGCGACGCATTGTGAGCTTGTAGAGCTGCTATTTTACATACATTTTATACATTTGAAAACTTGTGAAAAGGGACCTTCTGCATAATGCGTACTTTCTAATTTTGTACCTTAATTATATTTTGATACCAATACTTTTGTACTTTTACTCAAGTACATTTTGAATCCCGGACTTTTACTTGTAACAGAGTATTTCTATATTGCAGTATTGATACTTTTACTTAAAATATCTGAGTACTTCTTCCACCACTGTGTAGCTGTAATATGAATGTAGACAGTGAGAGGTACTCGATGACACGGCCGTGAAATGTGAAATGACAACACGGCCAGAGCCACAATTTACCGGCTGTTGGCATTCCGGCTGTGTGTTCTTCTGCGTGCTCGTAGATCACGGCAGAAATGATGTGTCTGTTTTGAGTCAAAAGCCCAGCTTGTTTCTTCAAAAAATGTACACACAAACAAATTTGAATTATGCGGATCTCATGGAACCACATGCGAACCGCTTGGCTCCAATGTGGATCCTCTTGGACTTTGTGTGGCCAGGCTGTGACGTCTTACAGTCGTCTAATAGTCGTCTTCTGTGACGTCCAAATTTTGGGCAACCTATTTCATCCAATCAGGAGAGAGAACTCATATTAGGATACAGCAGTGGTTCTCAATCAGTGGTCCGGGGACCACCAGTGGTCCTTGAGGGGGTTTCAGGGGGTCCCCAGCAAAAGGTGTCTATACATTTTCACCCCTGTTCCATATTGTATACGTTGGCTATTCCAAAATAGCAGATATTCAAGCTCACAGCGTGTCACTTTGTGCCGCGCTGCGAGCTCTGTATAATTGCCGTTTTTGAACATTTTCGAAAAATCTTGAAAGTGTTTGAAGAATTTTGTAGAATTTTGCATTTTTAAACACAAATCTTCTCTTCTGGGGGTCCCTGGCACAAGACATTTTCAGATGGGGGTCCGCGGCCAAATGTATATCATTTAAGGGGTCCTTGGCATGAAAAGGGTTGAAAATTTGTAGTTGGAACAGTATAAAAATGAAGCTGATAGATGGGTTCTCTTTCCTAATTGGATGACATTGTTGTCAAACCTGAAAATGCATTTTCTATTTAATAAAGAGCTGGAGAGACAGGGAGACTTTAACTTTTGAACCAAAAAATGTCAGTTACAGCACCTTGAGTACACATTTGAGGTACTTATTTACTTATTAGTATTTATATTATGCTGCTTCATACTTCCACTTTTCATTTGGAAACATTGTTACTTTCTACTGCACAAAATGTATTTGACAGCTTTATTTGCTAAAGTTACCTTTCAGATGAAGGTTTGAAACAATGACGCTTTCATAATGCAACACATTGTTAAAATGCAACACATGAATGCTGTGGTTTCCAACCTTTTTGGCTTTTGGCGTCTCACAAAAAGCAAACATTTCAGATGTCTGAGTTAACGGCTCCAACAAATATTTTATAATACGTTTTTCCCTCACATGTTTTCATTCCCATGCATGTTCGAATGCTCCAATTTCACAAAAGAATCAGAGATTAGAGAAAAAGCCCAAAGACTGAAACCAGATTTGTTATCAGAATTTAGTTTTTCTTCTTCCCCCTCGACATTAATCATCTCACGACCTGTTGGATTAACTCTGTGGGAGGCCCGAACCTTTAGGTTGAACACCACTGGACCAAATAATGATGTCATATATAATATATCAGTCAGAGAGACCAAACCAGTTATTATTCTTTAATCAGAGTTTCTGGCGGTTTCAACAAACTAACCACTTAAACCCTATATACTTACTGACCGGAGTCCCCCAGGGGTCGATACTAGGCCCCCTAATTCCCCCCCCACTATACACTAAATATCTTCGTCGAAAATAGCAGATTTACAAGCGGAGAACTTGGAGAGCAGAATGTTCATCCCAAAATAGGGACACGCTTTATGTAATTGACTATTCCAGACCACTTTGATTGCAATAATAATACCTATTTCACAGCTATTTTGGCAAAACCAAGTATGAATGATATGAAGGGAAACCATGGGTATTAGCGTTTTCTCAAGCTTAAACTCGATTGTTCAGAGGGAAGCAGCTATTTAGCGATCTACTGCCAGTAGCAGTACGGAGCCAGGGCCCACATGGCAGAATCTGAAACCGTTTGTGGTCGGGATGGCAAAGATCTTTGATCCTGCGAGCTTTGCTGATACAGCGTCCCTCATACTGTATTATGGTCCTGTATGAGGGAAGCTCCACAGCCACTGCATGGATGCACTCAGTTGTCCTCAGTCACGACCCTCTGCATTGCTCTGCGGTTGAGGTCGGTACAGGTCCCATACCAGGAAGTGACGCAGCCAGTCAGGATTAGGGCTGGGATTCCTCTTAACTGTCCGATTCCTTAAGTGTGATAAAACCCGGTTCCGGAAACGGTTATTCCGGTGGTGCATCTAGTGGAAGGCCTGTAGGACCTTCAATGAGACCCATACCAAACCCTCAAACCAAACAGACCTTCAGTCGCTTGAGAAAGTAGAGACGTTGTTGTGCTTTCTTCACTACCCGTTCAGTGTGTATAATGTATGTATGTATGTATGTATGTATATATGTATGTATGTACAGTTATGTATATATAATGTCCCAGATGAGTTTCTCAGTGATGTGGACACAGAGGAAAGATTGCTGACACTTTCCCCCCAAGGTTATTATAGTTAACGAAAACTAACGAAAAGAATAAAAAAAAACTTTTTTATTAACTTTAATAACTGAAATAAATAAAAACAAGAATTAAAAAAGAAACGATAACTAACTGAAACTGTATTGTGTGTTTACAAAACTAACTACAACAAACTGAAATTATAGACAAAATGCCGTTGGTTTTGTCAATGTATTTATAAGCTTATTGGGATGATATGAAATCTTAATCTATTTATTTCAATATACCAGTTTTACACTGGCTGTCGGCACCACCCTACGGCACCTCGTGGTCCGTGACGTCACTTGTATAAAAAAAAGTATAAAAACTAACACTAATACTAAAAAAAATAAGTATAAAAACTAAAACTATTAGCATTTTCGATAATAAAAACTAATAAAAACCAGAACATCCACTCTGGAAATGAATTAAAACTAATTGGAGTAGGGGGAAAAAATCAAAACAAACTTGAACTAAAATTAAAAATCCTAAACTATTAAAACCTTGGCTGCACTGTCATGCAGTGTAGATGGGCGTACGCTCTCTGTCTGTCTTCCTGTAGTCCATGATCAGCTCTTCGGTCTTGTTAAGGCTAGGGGCAGTCATGACATTTTAGTTGACGATGAATTGTCATACAAATAATTGCGATTATAATGATTTAATTGTGTTTTTTGGCATTTAACATAGGAACATAAATTACAAATTTACATTTATGTTTGCATATCGTCACTGCCGGGTCATATGTCCAAAACTGTTACTTTTCAGTATTCAAATAAAAAAACTGTAAAAGTAGCAGATCTACAAGCTCAAACTGCGTCGCTTCACGTTTTGAGCTTGCAGATCTGCTACTTTTGAGGCTTTTGTGTGACACTGTGGTATGATCAAGTACAGTAGGGCATTAAATTACGAAAAAACACAAAGTTAAAATATGGAGATAAGAGGTTTCTGCCTGACAGCAGCGATATAAGGCTTTGTATGACAGATAACTTAAAATATACAAAACCTGTTTTCTGAAAAAAAAAAATACAATGAAATGACTGACAATGGCCAGTACCAATAATCATAATAATTAACATGTTTGGCCAACTTGATGCCAGGTTAAAAGAGTGTGGACAAGGACATGGAAGGAAATGATGCAAATATCATATTTCTGTTAATTTCATCCAGCTGTTTTTATTACTGATGAATGGAAACGATTCTAACGATCGTGCAAAACTGATCTAATATAATAATAAATAAAGTGCGATCAGACAATTCTGTAAGAAATTGTGACAGGTTTATTGTCAACACTGTTGTGTTGACAACGTGTTGTTGTTGCTGCTCAACAACTACACTACAGGCGAGCACTCTGCCTCCAAGCTCATAGCGCGGCACTCGGTATAGCCAAAGAAATCTAAAGTGACACAGATGCTTTCCCGGATTGAATGGGTTAAAATATGGGACCTCCAGAAGCAAAAGATTTGAGTTCAACATTTTTCAAAAATGGCAGCTCTACAAGCTCATAGCGCAGCACGAAGTGATGAGCTTGTATATCTGCTATTTTTTGAACAGCCAAAGTATATAATAATGGTTAAGTGTTAAAAATGATTGTGACGCTATCATCATCTAAAATAAAAAAAA